>NC_073302.1:2519821-2852211 GCF_027595985.1 Sorex araneus | reverse complement strand
TTTTTCTGGGCTTTTATTTTGAAAGACAAAACCGCAGAAGCGCCCCTTTGCCTATCACAAGCTTCAGAAGGATGCGGGCGGCATGGTGCTGGATATGAAGTGGAACCCCACGGTCCCCTCCATGGCGGCCGTGTGTCTGGCTGATGGCAGTATCGCTGTGCTGCAGGTCACGGACGTCGTCAAAGTGTGTGCGACGCTTCCTTCCACGGTGGCGGTGACCTCCGGTGGGTAACACGGACTCGCTGCCGATCATACAGTCGTGGTGATTGATTCAAACCGTGGTTTTGGAAGTAAAGGAGATACGTTTTTAAATATTATTTGCTGTTGCTTGGTAAAAGTGGAGGGGAAAGTGCTCTCCTGCCTTCCATAGCGCTGGACATTCTGCATGATGGACCTCAGGTGCGCTTCGATTTTCTAGAGAAAAGTCTTTTGGGGGTGCCAAAAAGGCGGGGCACGCACAGTGGTGCTCAGGAATCACTTCTGTCCATTTGGCCAGAAAGCATTGGAAATAGCAGAGAACTTTTTTTTTTTTTTTAAATTTGAAAACCTCTGTTCTCCTTATCTTAAAACTACAGAAATCTTTAGCTTTCTGGGCACTGTCCCATTGAAAAGGTAATTTTTGTTTTCTCTATTTTGGTCACACCTGGCGATACACAGGGGTCACTCCTGGCTCATGCACTCAGGAATTACCCCTAGCGGTGCTCAGGGGACAATGTGGGATGCTGGGATTCGAACCCAGGTCGGCCGCGTGCAAGGCAAATGCCCTCCCCGCTGTGCTATCGCTCCAGCCCCTGGAAAGGTAATTTTAGCTATCAAGTCAGTCACTGTATCACTGTCATCCCATTGATCAATGATTTGCTCTAGCGGGCCCAGTAACGTCTCCATTCGTCCTAGCCCTGAGATTTTAGCAGCCTCTCACCCTTCCCAACATTAGAGGTGCCACATTAAAGGCTGTTCAGGGTCAGGGGAATGAGATCCATCATGTTACTGTATTTGGCATATGAATACGCCACAGGGAGCCTGCCAGGCTCTTCCGATCAAGTCAGTAATTCAGTTAATAACGATTTCTTTTTCCCCCAGCGAGGTCAGTGCTACAGGCAGCCATCCGGGGACAGGGCAGGGAACAGGGCCCGCTCGGCTGCTGGTTCAGGTCTCACTGCTTCGCCCCTTCCTCCCCCTTGAACCGGTTCTCTCTTCTCTGCCTAGTGTGTTGGAGCCCCAAAGGCAAGCAGCTGGCAGTGGGGAAGCAGAACGGAACTGTGGTCCAGTACCTTCCTGTGAGTGCTGCCCTCAACACGTCAGAACTCTGTTTTCACTGAAACTGTGCAATGTTTGGTGTGGTTTGACAAGTTGTTGGTGTTTTCTCTTCTTTTTTTTTCTTTCTGGGTTACACCCAGCGATGCTCAGGAGTTACTTCTGGCTCTGCACTCAGGAATTACTCCGACGGTGCCTGGGGGATCCCGTGGGATGCTGGGGATCGAGCCCGGGTTGGCCCTGTGCAAGGCAAACGCCCTACCTGCTATACTATACTCCGGCCCCGGTGTTTTCTCTATTTAGCCGTATTTTATGCTCATTGCAATAAATTCATTGGTCCACACGTGGCATAGAGCAAAGAGTGGGACTTTTCCCTTCAGTCTCATCCTTCCCCCAGAGACATGCCCTGTGTTCCGGGTTCTGTTTAGTGGAAGCCTTCAGAGCTTTCTGGAACATAGACAAATCCAGCTTTCTCTCGTGACCTCCAAACAGAATATTTCTGTTTGCTGTAATTCGGGACCAAGAACGTGGCTCGGGTGGTAGAGCCCACGGGCCTGGCAAATGCGAGGCCCTGGATTTGATCCTTGCCCCCGCGTGGCTCTGGATCCCTGGCACTGCACGGCCCCAAGGCATTGCAGGATGTGGCCCCCACAGAAGCACAGACCGTGTAACAAAGCCTGCAGGGTGAGGGCGCTGGCTCAGGGGTCAGGACGCCACCACGGTCTCCTGAACACCAGTGAGTGTGGCCCAGCCCCAGCCTGCCCTGCGTTGGTCGGCTAGTCTGGGGACCGTCTGAGGACTGCAGAAGTGTTGAGCACCGTTTCCCAGCTTTCGGGATTGTTCCATTGATACTTTCTTTTTTTCCCCCAAATCTCTTTCAGACTCTGCAGGAAAAAAAAGTCATTCCTTGTCCTCCATTTTATGAGGCCGACCATCCTGTCCGAGGTAACACTCTGCCTTTCACAGGGGACCAAGTTTTAGACAGGCACCGTCTGTATTCCAGAATTCTGAATCCCAGGATATGTCTCGTAGCTGCTGGGCGGTGTTGGAGCCTGTGTGAACGTTCTAGTTAAGTCAGCGTAGCACTGACCCTCTGCTCGCATGGCAAATCCACATCTTTTATTAGAATTCTTTTTTTTTTTTTTCTTTTTGGGTCACACCTGGCTATGCACAGGAGTCACTCCTGGCTCTGCACTCAGGAATTAGCCCTGGCAGTGCTCAGGGGACCATATATGGGATGCTGGGAATTGAACCTAGGTCGGCCATGTGTAAGGCAAACGCCCTATCCACTGTGCTATTGCTCCAGCCCCTTTTTATTAGAATTCTTTACGATTTGCCCTGCAGGTAATTGGCCAGAAGAAAATTCCACTTTGGATTAAATTCGGGTTTTTCAAGTCTGTATCTGTGGGTCATATCTAGTCTCTGATCTGGACCATTGTTAAAGCTGGAATATAGGATAGTTTGACTTTTCCTCCGGGGGTGTCAGACCGGTGGCGTGGCAGAGCTGCTCCAGCTAGGCAACTTGGCGGGCTGTGTTGTCTTTCAGTTCTGGACGTGCTGTGGATCGGCACCTATGTCTTCACCATCGTCTACGCCGCTGCCGACGGCACGTTGGAGACGGCTCCGGACGTGGTGATGGCGCTGCTCCCGGTACGTGCGTCGGGGAAAGGAGAGCTGCGCTGCGACGCAGTCGGAAGCCTCAGGCTGACTTCCGGCTTCCGTTTCCGCCTCCGCTGGCAGCAGTGGTGGAACCGTAGGTCTGAGGGTCCACGGCTGCGCTGTGCGCCCAGGGGGCCAGGATGACCATGTTCACTTGGAGCATTTTCACTTTCTCGTTACGAGCTGAACAATTAGAAAACTTGGTTTAGTTTCAGCTCTGAGCTGAGTCTTCATTGATGTTAACCTGCGATAAAGAAGTTTCAGGAAAACAAAAACTGAATTTAGAAAATCTTCCGGAGACCCGGGTGTGGCTTGATTGCAAGAGCGCCCTCCTTGCACGGGCGACACTGGGGCTGCCCACATGGGCCAAGTCGGGTTCTGGTGCTACGGCAAAGTGTGCAACCTCTGCACGGCAGCCAGTGTGCAGCCCAGGCAAGCACTGCGTGTGAGCTGGAGTTTGGCCCCTGGTGGGCACAGGTGATGCATCTGGAAGTGTGCACCTGCCCGGTGAGCACAAGGCTGTGTGTCTGCAGCACAAGGCTGCACACAGGCCTGTGTGACTGCTGGCTAGCGCAGCAGTGACGGGAAGGGTTAGCCTGAATAAACATACGTACGAAGGCCTGCAGTATGCCGGGCCCTGCCAGCCTGAGAGAGCTCAGCGGTGACCACTGTTTGCATTCTCTAGAGTTGGCCACTCAGCAGCTGAGGGTGCTGGAGGGAATGGGGGTCCGGGAAGGAGGATTGCTGGGTGCTGCTTAGGTGGTGTTTAGGGCAGGTCTCTGGGGAGGGGCCCTGGGAGCGAGGAGTGAGTGATAACAAGCCGGGTAGAATTACAGTGGAATAATGAGATTGGTAGTGTTACTGCATGCAGTGGCCTTGAAAGGAATAATTAAGAGCTTCATGTCTAAATAAAGGGATTTCAAAGGTCAGAAAAAATCTTTCTTAAAGATGTTTGCAAAAGGACTGTCCACAAAAAAGTCATTGATTAAAAATTACTCTTAAGCCGTTTGTAGTTCTACCATCCAGAAGTAACTTAATGTTTTTTCAGTTAGATTTCCACTTCCAAAGCTTCAGTATAACGGGCGGGACTTGCACGGATCCCACTTTACCTCAGATTGGCTGTAAACCTTCCTGTGTCAGTGAATCTGTATTTGACTTTGGGGGCTTTATTTTGCTTTTCTCTACTGTTGAGTACTCAAACTGTTTTCTGGTTTCTTAATTTAATTAATTAATCGTATGCTGCAATACAACCTTTTAGGTATGTTTTTAACGATTATGTTTTAAGCTAAAAGCATTGAAGTGAAATTGCTAGGCCAAGAGGGCTGCAGGCAGGCCTCTGTGACTGGATTTCGGGTTAGCTTTTGATAACGTTGCCAGGTTATCTTTTATCTATTTTGTTTTGAGGCCACACTCCACTGGGCAGGGGCAGACAGGGGTCCCTTGGGGCAGTGTTCAGGGGGCTGTGTGGTGCAGGGGCTTGAGCCTGGTCCTCTTGCATGCAAAGTCCATGCTCATGCTCAGCCGATTGTGTTCTTTCTGCAGCCTGACTGCTTTTCTGAGGAGAAAGAGTCGTATTTGCAAAATGTGGGAGAGGAGAGGAGCGAAGGCTGTGAAAGAAGGAGTGATATTACTTGTGGTGGGGGGGGTGCACCCCATAAAGTATAGGGGAAAGAGCAAACCAGAGGAGGGGGTGCTCAGCTCCAGGCCCTGGTGTATCTGTCGGGACAGCAGAGCCTCCGTCCGTGTCAGTGAGCAGTGGTTTCAGCACCTGCCAGGCCGACATGAGCAAAGCATGACTCGTTTCAGTTCTGTGCACTTTAAAAACACGCTAATAGAGGCTGGAGAGATAGCACAGCGGGCAGGGCGTTTGCCTTGCACGTGGCCAACCCGGGTTCGATTCCCAGCATCCCATATGGTTCCCCAAGCACCACCAGGAATAATTCCTGAGTGCATGAGCCAGGAATAACCCCTGTGCATCGCTGGGTGTGGCCCAAAAAGCAAAAAAAGAAAAAAAAACAAAAAAAAAACCCAAAAGACCAAAAAAAAAAAAACCCGCTAATAGCAGTGCATGACTCCAAAGCAGCATTGAAGGCCTGGCAAGCTCCCCGTGGTGTATTCGATATGCCAAAAACAGTAACAACAAGTCTCACCATGGAGACGTTACTGGTGCCCGCTCGAGCAAATCAATGAGCAATGGGATGACAGTGCTGCAGTGCTAGTGTTTATTAACTCCTTGTGTTCTGTGCCATGTGTGGGCAGAAGCTTTGTCCATGCTGTTTGCTTTCATATGGCAGCCTTTTAAAAAGATTTTTTTTTAAATTTTATTTATTTATTATTATATTTTGGCTATTTGGATCACACCCAACTATCCACAGGGGTTACTCCTGGCTCTGCCACTCAGGATTTACTCCTGGCCGTGCTCGGGGGACCATATGGCATGCTGAGGATCCAACCCAAGTCGGCCTCGTGCAAGGCAAACGCCCTCCCCGCTGTGCTGTCGCTCCAGCCCCCACTTGGCAGTCTTAGACAGTCCTCCTTTGAGCATTTATTTGTCTCAAACGTGAGAAATGGAAGCTCCTAGAAGTGGCATCGTCTGTGTTTGCCCTCACGCAGAAAGGGGTGGGAGAGGCTGGGGTCAGCTGCGGGCAGAGCAGGCTCTGTGATGGCCCAGCGCTGCTCCGTGGCACTGTCCCCTCCCATCTGTGTATTCGGATGTAGTTTTTTTGAGCAGATTTCCTCATAAAATGTAATTGGTTTCATCTTTTGAGATTCTTAGATTTAAAGACCAGTCAGGAGACGTTTTCTCTGTTTTCAGAAAAAAGAAGAGAAGCACCCCGAGATATTTGTGAACTTCATGGAGCCGTGCTACGGCAGCTGCACGGAGCGGCAGCACCATTACTTCCTCAGTTATGTGGAGGAGTGGTGAGTGCCCACCCGGCCCCCCGTCTCCTAGCGCACCGTTCCTTCCTCAATTACGTGGACGAGTGGCAAGTGCCGCTCGGAAAGCGTTTCCCGGAGAGGAGAGTCGCCCCCAGACACGCCCTGCACGTGTCTGCAGCTCCCGTGCCAGATACTGCCCGCCTGCCTGCTGCTTTTATTTCCCCAGTGTTGAAGTGGTCTCACCCATGTGCACACTGATACTAAGAAGGCTGTTTGCTGAGCCCCTGCTGCCCTGAGAGAGTACTGTTCAGGGGCCCCCTGGGCGCCGCTGCTGAGAGCAGGCAGTGCAGGCGGATTATCTGCCGCAAAGCCTCGTCCTCTGGGTGATTTTATTTGCATGCACAGTGTTACTGCACCAGAACTCGGACTTGATCCCGTGTAACTCTCCTTGTCTGAAGTAGACAGGCAATTGACTGAGTCCTGTGAACTGAAAGGCGAGGCTTCAAGTCTGAAATCCTTGTATCTTTCCTCCTTGACATCTTGCGAGCTCCCCGGAGATGTCACTGACCTGGTCAGGTGAGAACTGCTGCTGTTTGGACTTAATGGTCTGTCTGGTTTACTCCTTAAAGGGACTTGGTGCTGGCAGCGTCTGCAGCGTCCACAGAAGTTGGTATCCTAGCTCGACAGAGTGATCAGGTAACTTTCTCTCTCGTCACTTTCCCGCGATGGCCTTTCCAAGCACTTAGAGCTGTGCAGTTAAGATCCGGGCGTGCCTCCGTCCCGCTCACGGATTGCTGGCTGCGGACAGCTCCGCGGTGGTAGGGGCCCGTGCTTTGTGTTGGATGAATGTGGGGTCAGCTCTAGCTCCGCCGGGCCACGGAGCTCCCTTCTGTCCTGTGAGGGCGCGTCTAGAACGTGAGGGAGCGTTCTGTGGCCTCATCCTCCGGCAGGAGGATGCCTTGGCGCTCAGGAGAGCTTGTCCTGCCGTGTTCAGTTTTATGTCCTGTCCTTGAATCAGAAGCTTGTAGATCAAAGCAACTCGCGACTCATCACAAATACTTACTTTGACTCCGCAAATGCCCGTGTGCATGTGAGCACCCACTTTCCCTCTTGCACGTGGACTCTTGCAAGGCCAGGCCTGGGTGAGGAGCTGGGCCTGGGGAGCGGCTGGCGCCAGCTTCCCCCGAAGCACCTGGCTTGGCATGAACCTGCTCTGTCCGTTAGATGCGGACCCCTCATCCTCGGGGGCTCCAGGAGGCCCGCCATAAGCACGCGGCTCTTCCAGCGTCTAGGGTGGGCGACTCCGGGCTCTAGGGTCTCCAGGCAGGCCTCGGAAGTCTGATTTACTGCTCTTGGAATAGCTTTACAACTCCCTTCTACAAATAACATTAGGAATTCACACGGAAAAGATACTTTTTGGTTTTTCTTAAAATAACTTGTGTAGCCCAGTTGCATATAAAATAACTTGTGTATATGGTTAAGCAGTCAAGTAACAGAGGAAGGCTTACATGTCTAAGTCACCCAGTCCTGCTCGCCCCCTAGAGCAGCCTTCTTTTGTCTAGACTTCTGGGTTTTGTTTCTTTCCCTGCCCTTTGGCTTCTTGATTTTTTGGGTCACACCATGTGTTGCTCAGGGCTTACTTCTGACTCTGCACTCAGGAATCACTTCTGGTGGTGCTCGAGGAACCCTGTGGAATGCTGGGGACTGAGCCTGGGTCAGCGTGTGCAAGGCAAATGCCCTACCCTGTATCACTTCGGCCCCTAGCCGTCTGGTTTTGGGGCCAGAGCCAAGCTGGGCTCAGGTTTACTCTTTTTTTTTTTTTTCTGTTTTGGGTCACACATGGCGATGCACAGGGGTTATTCCTGGCTTTGCACTCAGGAATCACTCCTGGCGGTGCTCAGGGGACCATATGGGATGCTGGGAATCGAACCCAGGTCGGCCGCATGCAAGGCAAACGCCCTCCCCGCTGTGCTATCACTCCAGCCCCTCAGGTTTACTCTTGACTGTGCCCCGACATCACTCCTGGTGGGGGGTAGGGAACCCTGTGCAGTGCTGGGGATCCAACCTGGGCCATCTGCATGCAAGACAAGGAAGTGCCTTGCCTGCGTACTATTCTCGGGCCCCAAGAGAGCCAGGCTTAAGCGTTGCCCACTCGCAGTTCGTGTTCACCCGGGAAACACAGCACTGTCCAAGCTGCCAGAAATCCTCCACTCATTATGCAGTTGCTTTTGAAATAACCTTTAGTCATTGTGCATTCAGAAATCATTTCCTCTCACAGAACTCACATTTCCTCTCACACAGCTTCCCATGTGTGCTTTTGTGACACCAGGGGGCTTGTGACCCACAGTTTTAAGAAGCAGAACTCTAGAGGGACTGGAGTGATCGCACAGCAGGAAGGGCGTTTGCCTTGCACGCACCCAACCCAGGTTTGAGCCCCGACATCCCACATCGCCTCTGGATCTCCACCAGGAGTGATCTCTGAGCACAGAGCCAGGAGTCAATCCTGAACACAGGCACGTGTGGCCCCAAAACAAAAAACAGGACCTGAGAGATAGTATAATAGGTAGGGTTCTTGCATCGCCCTCAGCCAACCAGGGTTCAATCCCCGGCATCCCATAGAGTCCCCTGAGCACCTCCAGGAGTAATCCCTGAATATCACCGGGTATGACCCAAAACAAAAAAATTTCAATTATTATTTTCTTTTCCTTAGATAAAAATCTGCTTTATTGCTGGTTATTGATTTTTTTTTTAAGTTTTTTGCCTTAAGGCTGTGTGACCAATGAGGATTTAGCTTAAATCGAATCTTTCAGTCCCTCTTCCCACCACTTTAGTGACTTCTGTTGTGACTTTCGTATTTTATTTCTTTATTTTGTTTTGTTTTTCGGCGATGCACAGGGGTTACTCCTGGCTCTGCACTCAGGAATTACTCCTGGCGGTGCTCGGGGGACCATATGGGAAGCTGGGAATCGAACCCGGGTCGGCCGCGTGCAAGGCAAACGCCCCACCCGCTGTGCTATTGCTCCAGCCCCTCTGTCCCCTTTTTGCCGTCAAGTGCTTCCCCCCCTTCAGCCCACCCCCACTCTGGCCCCTCTTTGATAAAGTCAGAACTGCTCTTGTTCCTCCGAATAGGGATGGCCGGGTACTGCTTGGTTTATAGGTTGTTTCAAAGTTGAAACATTTTGTTGAGCTCATGAGTGTGGTCTGTCACTGCAGAGCTCATCAGGAGGCCTGGCCACATCCCCTCGATGCTTCTCTCCTACTCACTGGACACCTGGACACTCCGTCCCCCTTCCCTCGTGTCACCCATGAGGTGACATGAGTTTTAGTCAGTACTGAAAGACCAGGTGTTCGTGGGTCTTTTCTTTTCTTTTCTTTTCTTTTCTTTTCTTTTCTTTTCTTTTCTTTTTTCTTTTCTTTTCTTTTCTTGCTTTTTGGGCCACACCCAGAGATGCTCAGGGGTTCTTCCTGGCTCTGCACTGAGGAATTAGTCCTGGCGACGCTCGGGACACCATATGGGATGCTGGGAATTGAACCCAGGTTTGCCTCGTGTGAGGCAAATGCCCTGCCCGCTGTGCTATGCTCCAGTGCCTGTTTGTGTTGTTTTTTTTTTTTCTTTTTGGGTCACACCTGGCAATGCACAGGGGTCACTCCTGGCTCTGCACTCAGGAATCACCCCTGGTGGTGCTCAGGGGACCATATGGGATGCTGGGAACCGAACCCGGGTCGGCCGCGTGCAAGGCAAACACCCTCCCCGCTGTTCTCTTGCTCCAGCCGGTGGTTTTTTGTTTTTTTTTTTTAATTGAATCACCATGTGGAAAATAACAATGCTTTCAGGCTTAAGTCTCAGTTATACAATGCTGAAACAACCGTCCCTTCACCAGTGCACATATTCCACCACAAAAAAAAAAAAAAACCAGTATACCTCCCATCTCCCCCACCACCCGCCTGTGTAACTGATAAATTTCACTTTACTTTCTCTTTACTTTGGTTACATTCAATATTTCAACAAAAACTCACTATTATTGTTAGGAGTTCCCCACTAGAGTCAGACCTGCTGTGAAGAGAAATGAGGTCTTGGATTTCTGTATTTTAGCAACTAAGTCCAGGGAAATTTCTTCCAGAAATTGGATCATTGCAAGCTTGTAACTCCCATCTGTGGTCCTCATAATATCTCGGTCGCCACCCCCCCCTAGCTCCCCTGCCCCCGGCAAGGAAAAGGCGAGAGAGAAAAACCTTTCCCCTCCTGGGCAGGCATGGGGCCGCGGCTTAGTTCTCAATCTGGAGACATTTTGCAAGGAGCTGCTGGTATCTCGAGTAGTTTAGCTGGCCTCTGGAGTCATGCTGTGCAGCTGCATGGGCTCACATCTCAGCGGGGAGCCTGTGTGAGTGTTTTTTTTTTTTTAAGCCAAGAATCACTTTTTTTTTTTTTTTTTTTTTGGTTTTTGGGTCACACCCGGCGATACACAGGGGTTACTACTGGCTCATGCACTCAGGAATCACCCCTGGCGGTGCTCAGGGGACCATATGGGATGCTGGGAATTGAACCTGGGTCAGCTGCGTGCAAGGCAAACGCCCTACCCGCTGTGCTATTGCTCCAGCCCCAAGAATCACTTCTTGGAAGGAACAGAACTCAGTCTTGCAAACTGAAGCGAAGGGGAAATTGGGAGGGTGGAGATCTAATGTTCTCAGGGAGTCCAGGGGCGGGAAGATGGGCCCGTGTTGGGACAGTGTGCCTCGAAAGTCCCCTCTTTCTCTGGATCACCGAGCACAGCACTCGCGGCCCCCTCTCAGATTTCTGGAGCAGGTTGTGACCAGCTCGGGTGAGCAGGTTTCCCTGGCTACGTGGAGCCGTCAGAAAAGCAGCCTTTTCTGTTTGCTTTCGGGTCTCAAGGCCTGAAACACCAGGCGCAGAGCTGGGGTGGAAGGCTGACGCCTCACCTGCGGGGGACCCAGGACCTTTAGACCCATCTGTCAGCGCACAGCTCGAATCAGAGTCGGGTTTTTCTTTTCTCCTAACAGGAACCACTGCAGATTTCTAACTGCTGTTTCCTTTCATTTTTTCTTCCTTTGTTCCCCCAGATTAATTGGGAGTCTTGGCTGCTGGAGGACTCCAGTCGCGCTGAACTGCCCGTGACTGACAGAAGCGACGACTCCCTGCCCGTGGGAGTTGCCGTGGACTACACGAACCAGGTGGAAGTGGCCATCAGTAAGTGGCGCCGCCCTCGGGTGCCGGAGCTCGCTCGCGTCTGTTTGTTCTGGGCCACCGGCCGTTCTCAGAACTTCTCAGAGCTGACTCTTGGCGGCCGTGGGGGACCGTCAGGGGTGTTGGGACTGGACACGGGTCAGATCCACGCAAGGCCGGCGCCCTCTCTCTTGATGGCCCTCGGGCCCCGAGAGCCACTTCTCTGTGCCTCTGGCTCACACGAGACCCTAGTCTGCATTCTCGCGCCAGGCCAGGCTGGGTTTCTGCTTGACGTGAGCGGGACATGGCTCGGAGACGGCACTCGTGTCAGGCCACGCGCCAGGGAGCGCACCCAAGTGTCCAGCACCTGTGGGTTTCAGGGCTTGCATCTGTGTGCTTGCTTTTGGGCTACTCCTGGTGGTACTCGGGGCTGACTCCTGGCTGTGTGCTCAGGGCTCACTCCCGGAGGGCTCGGGGACCATCCGGGGTGCTGAAGATCGAACCTGGCTGCATGCAAGGCAGACGCCTTCCCCACTGTGCCGTTGCCCCAGCTCCCAGGGGGCTTTGCGTGCTTCCCCGCTCCGGGTCCCGAGTACCTTGCACAGGAGCAGCCCCCAACCGAAACCGCACCCCGTGCCTGGTGTGACAGCCGACAGTGAGGGCCAGGCTCAGTGGTGGCATGCTGTGTGCCCTGTGCCTTTCTGCGGTCTGGCGTAGTTGCCGGCTGAGAAATGGGAAAGTGCCGTAAGCGGCGTGGCCTCTGCTCTCCATGGCCTCTGCACAGAGGCATCCCCTGTGGGCACCACGGGAGCCCCTTGTCCTCCAAGAACTTGGTCTGGGACCAGAGTGATAGGACAGTGGGTAAAGTGCTAACCTTGTATCTTGTCGACCTAGCTTCTATCCTGGCGTCCCATATGGTCCCTAGGGCACCATCAGGTGTGACCCCTGAACTTTGCCAGATGTGACCCCCACCAAAAAACCAATATCAACAATAAAACCCCAGCAAAGTATTTAGTCTTATTTAGTCTCATTTATGATGAAGTTCTAAAGACTTTGTTGAAGATCTAAAGAAAACAGGCTTTTTTTGTTCATTTGTTTTTGGGTCACACCCCGCAGTGCTCATTTACCCCTGGCTCTGCCCTCAGGGATCACTCGTGGTGGGCTCAGGTCTGTATGGATGCCAGGGAGTGAACCTGGGTCGGCTGCTTGTAAGGCTCTTTGCCCTACCCACTGTACTATCGCACCAGCATCCAGAAAGCGTCTTTTTTTTTTTTCCTTTTTGAGTCACACCAATCGATGCACAGGGGTTACTCCTGGCTCTGCACTCAGGAATTACCCCTGGCGGTGCTGAGGGGACCGTATGGGATGCTGGGAATTGAACCCGGGTCAGCCACGTCCAAGGCATATGTCCTACCCGCTGTGCTATTGCTCCAGCCCCCAGAAAGCGTCTTAACTGACAGTTTCTGCTTCTATTTCAACTATGGATGCAGATAAAGTAGCCTGAGTCACTTTTCTGTGTTGTATTATATGTTTCCCGGAGTCTCGGATTTTCATGTATGTCAGCCTGAAAGACTTACAGCCTTGTGGCTTGGTTCGGGGAATGTTGAATTGTGTGGCACTGAGACACTCCTAAAAATCAAGACACCTTCCGGGGGTCGAGGCCGTTGCAGACCTGTCAGGGCTTCTGTGCAGGACTGAAGGGCTCGAGGCAGACACGCGGTGGACAGACAGAGCTGTGTTAGGACAGGCTCTCGGGTGGGACCTGGGGCGGGGGGTAAGGAGGGTGAGTGAGAGGAGCCTCTTAACCGTCACGTTCACTTCCTGTTCCCAGATGATGAGAAGACGCTCCCTCCTGCTCCAGTTCTCTTGCTGCTTTCTACAGACGGTGTGCTCTGTCCGTTTTACATGATCAATCAGAATCCTGGGGTCAGGTCCCTCATCAGGACCCCGGAGCGGCTCTCGCTAGAGGGAGAGCGACAGCCCAAGTCATCAGGTATGTACTGTCCCTGGCCGGCACCGCGGGCTCTCCGGGCCCGTCCCGAGAAGTGTAAGGCGTGCGGTGGCTCTTTCTCCCTGGCTTCCTGGCTTTACCTTCGCCTGGCCCGTGTGGACCTGCCTGCTCCAGATACTGCCATGTATGAGCCTGAGTTAGGGTCTGAGTCATGACGGGCTGGCACACATTGTACCGTCATACTGTAGCGTTCTGCTCAGTCACCAGGACAGGATATTTACTGATGAAAAGTTTTATACATTCTGAGTTGTCTTTTTAGGGGGGGGAAATGCATGCATAGAGTTCGTAGAGGCAGTACGGGCATTAGAGGTCTTGCCTTGCACGGGGGCTGGCCCTGGTTCGAGCTCTGATTTATTTTGGGGGGGGGTGTCACAGCCAGTGGTGCTCAGGTGTTACTCCTGGCTCTGCTCTCAGGAATCACTCATGGTGGGTGGTGCATGGTGGTGCTTTGGGTTCCATATGGGATGCTGGGGATCAAACCCTGGTTGGCCACATGCAAGGCAAACGCTTTCTCGCTTTCTCCGTTATACTTTCACTCTAGCCCTGAGCTCTGAGATTCCATATGGCCCCAGAGCCTTACCCTGAGTGATCCCTGAGCACAGGTACGACTAAGCCTTGAGCACCACTGAGTGTGACTAAAGAACAAACCAATCTGAAGCCACTCCTAATATTAGCAGTAATTAAATTTCTTCATTTGTTTTCTAGCCCCAAACCTACACCTTACAAAAAAGTATGCATAGGAAAAATAGTTAATTGGATATTTAAATCTAAAATGATTTCTGTGTGATAGAGACTACTTTTTTTTTTTATTAGCGAATCACCGTGAGGTACAGTTACAGACTTACACACTTTTGTGCTTGCGTTTCAGTCATACAATGGCCGAGTGGCCATCCCTCCACCAGGGCTCGTTTTCCACCACCAGTGGTCCCAGCGTCCCTCCCACCACCTCCACCCAGTCCTCCCCCGCCCACCCGCCTCTGTGGCAAGGCATTCTGTTTTGCTCTCCCCTTTCAGGTGTTGTGGTTTGCAGTAGAGGTGTTAAGTGGCCATCATGTTTGGTCTGCTGTCTACTTTCAGCCCGCATCTCCCATCCCGAACGGGCCCTCCTAGCACCCTTTACTTGGTGGTCCCTTCAGTAGAGACTACTTTTTAATTTGTGTTTAACTTCTTTTTTTTATTTTTTGCTTTTTGGGTCACACCCGGCGATGCACAGGAGTTACTCCTGGCTTATGCACTCAGGAATTACTCCTGGCGGTGCTCAGGGGACCATATGGGATGCTGGGAATCGAACCCGGGTCGGCCGTGTGCAAGGCAAACGCCCTCCCTGCTGTGCTATCACTCCAGCCCCAGTTTGTGTTTAACTTCAAATAGTTGCTTCTCCTCCTTTGAATTGTATATTTTTTAAAGAAAAATGAGAAAGTATGAAAAATTACTGATCCATCAAGCAGCAGCCACAGTGGGCTTCCTGGTGCCTGTTCTCTGTACACACACCGTCAGCTTCCTGGTGCCTGTTCTCTGCACACACACACACAGCTTCTTGGCGCCTGTTTTCTGTACATACGTGTCAGGCTGTTATTTTTAGATTTTTCACAGTGACTGGAGGAAATAGAAATTCTTACTATTTTGATGTTGGGGCTACACCTGGTGGTGCTTGGGTTTTGTTCCTGACTCTGCTTGGGGGAACCACGTGGTTCCAGGGCTC
Organism: Sorex araneus; assembly: GCF_027595985.1. NCBI lineage: Eukaryota > Metazoa > Chordata > Mammalia > Eulipotyphla > Soricidae > Sorex > Sorex araneus. The sequence goes on along the minus strand of NC_073302.1, from coordinate 2,837,523 downwards.
AAACCTGGGCTTCCTGCATGAAGGCATGTGCTCGATCTTCTGCACTCTGACCCAGAAATACAGGTTTCTTGGAAAGGACATTTTTGGGCCAGATAGAGAGTATGGGGGATGAGGTGCCTGCTTGGCGTGCTGCTGACCCGTGTGACCCCTGACCCCTGAGGGCATAGACCCTCCAGAGCAAGAGCTGTGCTTTCACAGGCAGCGGCATTTCCATACGTGGTCTGAGCGTTTTGTTGCTCTAGGCATAGTGGAAACAAGCGTTTCCCTGGGGGTTCAGAAGGAAGACCTGTAAACTAAACATGCTGATAAAAAAATGCTGCTTATCTGACGTTAGTTTATGACTGTTGTGGGGGCCCCTCCGGCCGGTTCTTGCCTCTGTGCTCAGGAGTGACCCCTGATGGTGTTCAGGGGAGTGTGTGGTGCCAGGGATTCAGCCGGGGCATGACCTGCAGCTGCGGTTAACGCGCAAGGCGGTGCAGCCTCCTGTAGTGTCTCCGGCTCGTCTTTAGTGATGAAGCATAGAGGCGTGTTTGTAGGAAGTAGGTCCTGAGCTGCTCGTCTCTAGCATTAAAGCCCACTCCTCACTGCTGTGACCATTGAGACACCTGGCATGATCATCCCCCGTGGGTAAGTGTCCCCCCTGCACACACGCAGCCCCGCCAGGAGGGACCCTTGGGCACGGACCAGAAGTAAGCCCTGCGCACAGTTGAGTCCGCTCCCAAGTAAAATATCACAACCCTCGTGTGCGTGTGTCTGGGGCGTGGGAGGCACCTGGCGTTCCCTAGGAGCACGTGTGGCCCTGGCAGCGCCCGCAAACGCCACATGGCGGCCCTGGCAGAAATTGGTCCTTGCCGCTCTTGTTGGTTAGGATGAGGCCCTCCCGAGGGAGCTGCTTTCTTGCTTTGTCTTGAGATCTGATGTACGCTTAAGTGATGCGTGTAATCTGGCACCACAGTTGCTTTTAGTGACTATTAAGCGGTAGAAGTGTGAGTTGAAATGTTTTCCTGATAATGAAAGATTGCTGATGATTTCATTTTGCTGTAACAGTACATTTTTTTCCTTTATTACTCAATTGTGTGTCTAAGTTCTATTAGCCTGCCTTTTCCGTTTTTCTTCCAGGATTTTATACATTTTATTCTGTGGAATGTTAACTTTGGAAAGTTCAGTTTCAGCTTTACCTGTTTTTTTTTTTTCCTTCTTGAAGTAGGACCATTATTTTTCACTTCAGTCTACCCCAGGCCCTTTCATATGCTTCAGATTTCTGTTACGTGGGCCTCCACTGTACAGGCTTATGGTGGGGGCGGCACCGGGCAGTGCCCAGGGCACCCTGGTCTGACAGTGCTGGCCGTAGCCGTTAGTGCTGGGGATCGGACTCAGAGCCTCGCACAGGACAGGCGCATGCGCCATCCCTGAGAACTATTCCTGAGCCCACCACTGGAGGGTTAATTTCTTCCTCTTTTCGTTTTCTCGCTGCAGGAAGTATTCCCACCACCCCGACCTCCTCGCCAGCCGCCCAGAAACTGGATTCTCCGCTGGCCGCAGCTTCCATCTCTGTGCCTCCCTCGGGGCCTGCTGCCCCCACCTCCACCTTCTCTCTGCCCTCTCTCGGCTTCTCCTTTGGCACTTCCTCCTCGAAGCCGTCTGCGTCGGCAGCTGGGGAGCCCCCGCCATATTCCGGCACCTTGAGCACGTCCAAAGCAGCCCTGGGCTCCAGTGCCCCCGCCTTCGCTTTCGCTTCTCCTCCTCCCCACGCCTCCCCCGCTCCCACCCCTGCGGCCTCGCCCGTGGCGCCGGCAGCTCCTCCCTTCCTGGGCTCCTCGGGCTTTAAGCCCACCCTGCAGAGCACACCGGCCGCCAGCTTGCCCCCTGCCAACGTGGGGCTGAAGCCCTCCAGCCTGCCCGCGGCCGCCACGGCCAAGGGCAGCCCGAGCGAAAGGTAAGAGCGAGAGACGGGAGAAGGGCAGCTACTGGCAAGTACTTGAGTCCCATGTTTGGAATTGCTGGAAATAATTTTTTTTTATTTTGTATTTTCCAAAGTCATTATTATGGGGGAAAGAGCAGGAAAAATTTTGCATCGGTAAACAGAATTCGGAAGGGCCTCATAGAGCTTCAGTGTGTTAGCCGCGGTTGGTGGCTTATGTCTAAGGACTGGCTCTGCCTTTTCTGGTTGTCCGCGTAGATGGTATACCTTTAGGAAATAGATGGTGCGGAGCCCCGTCTTCCTCGGAAGGAATCCCGGAGGGGGTGATTCCGTGCGTGGGGCCACTCCTGCCCCGCTCAGTGCCCTAGCTGCCCACGGCAGGACACAGTGCGGGACAGGGTCCGGGCAAGCCCCTTACTCGGGCACTTGCTGCCGCCCCCAGAGATGGCGTCCTTGCCCGTTTTGTCTCTGCCCCGTTGTCTCTCCAGACCCCTTTCTCTGTGACCCTGTGCAGCTGCAGGTCCCTGCCTGGCCCTCCTGGCCCCGGGCTGCCCACTGCTGCTCTGACGGCCCCAGCGGCCACCACGTCCGGGGCCTGTCTAGTCACCTTTGAAAAAGCCAAAAAGCACTTTGTCACCACTCGCTTTCCCCTTAGAATCTGGGTTTCCTGAGAGCAGTGGCGGCTGGGCAGCGCTGCCGGCATCCCCAACTCTCCTCTCCCGCTCTTAGCGGGGCTCTGGGCACCGCCACCCTGGCCATTGTTATGCAGGGGACTGCGCGGGACCCCCGGGACTCCATCAGGATTCACCCTAATCACCAAGTGACTGTGTCATGATTTTTTTTTCCATGCAAGATTTGTGATATTTTAATCAACTGAATTTTCACAGTGAACAATACATAGTGGTTAACTTTTTTAATTGGTGAATCACCGTGAGGTACAGTTGCAGACTTACACACTTTTGTGCTTTCGTTTCAGTCATACAATGGTCGAGTACCCATCCGTCCACCAGTGCCCATCCTCCACCACCAATGGTCCCAGTATCCCTCCCACCACCCCCACCCATCCCCCCACCCAACCCCGCCTCTGTGGCAGGGCTTTCCCTTTTGTTCTCTCTCCTTTCGGTGTTGTGGCTTGCAGTAGAGGTATTATGTCATGATTTATTTGGGGGTGGTCATTTCATGCTGGCTCTTTAAGAGGGCAGATATTTCACTCTTTCATTTTTCCTTTTTACGGGGGGCTGGCATACCTAGCTGTGTTTAGGGGTCACTCCTGGCAGTATTTGGGGGAACAGATGCAGTGCCAGAGACCCCAAAGATGGTGACTGCTTACCCTTCTTTTCCACTTTGTACATAAGAAACTCAAACCAGTTCTTAGTAAATTCCTTCTACAGGGGAAGAATTTTTTTTTTTTTTTTAGCTTTTTGGGTCACACCCGGCGATGCACAGGGGTTACTCCTGGCTCTGCACTCAGGAATTACTCCTGGCGGTGCTCAGGGGACCATATGGGATGCTGGGATTCGAACCCGGATCGGCCGCGTGCAAGGCAAACGCCCTCCCCACTGTGCTCTCGCTCCAGCCCCTACAGGGGGAGAATTTGATTCCCACTTCTTTTATTTTTGTTTTGTTGTTGTTGTTTATTTTGGGGCCACACCTGGCTATGCTCAGGGCTTACTCTGCACTCAGGAATCTCCTGATGGTACTGGAGGGACCATATGGAATGCCAGGACCAAACCCAGGTCAGCTACATGCAAGGCAAGCGCCCTACCCATTGTACTATCAATCTGGCCCCTGAGTCTCACCCGTTAAAATAAAAACAATTGACTGGAGCGCAATCATGAACAATTTTGTAATGCTTTATCTCAGGGTGATTCAGTTTAAAAAAAGAGAGAGAAAAAAACCAAAAAACATACTAAATTAAAAATAAAATAAAAACAAAAATGAGCTGGATATTTTATATCATGGTAGCAGTTTTGTTTTTATAACTCCTTGGAAGTGTTCTGGCTTTGGCTTTTGACTTTTGACCCTTCCCAGCAGTGCTCGGGGCTGTTACTGATGCACAGGGATCACGTCTGGCAGATTCAGGCGAACACATGTGCTGAGGATTGAGCCAGGTCTCACATGCACGGCAAGTGCCGGAGACTGTGTCGTCTCTTTAGCACGCTACTTGATGTTTTCTTGACTTTTTCTTTCTTTGCTTGGCTTTTTACGGGACCTGTATCCTTTGGTCCCCGGGGTCAGATTCATGGCCTTGCTCTCATGAAGCCTGTGTTTTACCACAGCTGCACCCAGCTCAGCCCCTTCATTCTCTCTTTTTTTTTTCCTTTCTTTTTTGGGTCACACTCAGCAATGCACAGGGGTCACTCCTGGCTCATGCATTCAGGAATCACCCCTGGCGGTGCTCAGGGGACCATATGGGATGCTGGGATTTGAACCCGGGTCGGCCGTGTGCAAGGCAAATGCCCTACCCGCTGTGCTGTCGCTCCAGCCCCCCCTTCATTCTCTTTTGGTGTTTGGGTCATACCTAGTGTTGCTCAGAACCTGTTTCTGAGTCTGCTCCGGGTCATTCCTGGTGGTTCCTGCAGGACCAAATGTGGTACAGGGGTCAGCCACAGGCCAGGCAAGCACCTTGCCCTGGGTTATTGCTCCAGCCCCCAGCTAGTTTGTTTTAAAATAAACTGATCTTTGTTTCCTTGCAAGTTTACCTTTGTTTGTTTGGTTTTGCTTTGGCGGCCATACCTGGCAGTGCTCAGGGGCTACGCCTGGCTCTGCACTCAGAAATCACTCCTGGTGGTACTCGGGGCACCATCTGGGTGCCTCGGATCCTGTGCTGGGCAGTTGCCCTACCCGAAGGTTTGGCCTTTTATAAGAAATAGTGAATCGTGGGGCTGGAGTGATAGCACAGCGGGGAGGGTGTTTGCCTTGCACGCTGCCGACCCGAGTTCAAATCCCAGCATCCCATATGGTCCCCTGAGCACCGCCAGGGGTGATTCCTGAGTGCATGAGCCAGGAGTAACCCCTGAGCATCGCTGGGTGTGACCCAAAAAGCAAAAAAAAAAAAAAAAAGAAAAGAATTAGTGAATCGTTTCTTTGTTGTGAAGACAGAGGGGTTTGAGCAGTCATTTCCCATCTGAGCACTCTGCTGGCGAGCAGTGGGAAGAGTGTCTCGGCCGCCGGGTGCCTCCAGCCCGCAGCCTTCTCTGCTCTGTTCACAGCTCCCAGAGCGCACCCCCCATCCTGCCGCTCTCGTCTGCCTCCAAGCTCACATCCGGCTTCCTCAGCCACACGCCGCCCGTCTTGCTGCCGCCCAGTTCCGTGTCATCGAACCCGTCCGCCTCTCCCTCGGTACCAGGTAGGGTTCCAGCAGGCTCCTTGAGGGCTCCGTCCTGCATTTGCCCCTTGGTTTGCTTTTGGCCACACCCAGTGTTGCTCAGGGTTTACTCCTGGCTCTGCACTCAGGGAGCACTCTTGGTGGAGCTCAGGGGACCATATGGGGTGCCTGGGAGTGGACCTGGGGTAGCCTCGTGCAAGGCAAATGCCATCCCCACTGTACTGTTCTGTCTCTCCAGCCCCGAGTTCTGCATTCGCGGGCCAGTGGCCCTCGGCCCGTTCTCCCGAAGCTTTGTGTAGCCGAGCGCGCTGCTCGTGCCCCGAAAGGGTCTTGCTGGGGGCATTCGCCCTCGTGCAGTGCCTTCCCTATTGAAGGAGGTTCACAGCACAGCTCTGGCAGGTGCGGGGAAGGTTGATCTGGATGGTTCTTAAGCTCAGCGCCATGGGAGAGCGTTTTTGTACTTGACCTTCTGCCCTATTTAAGCAGCTTTATTCAGTAAGGATTACAGATGGGAAGTAATTAGTATAGTCAAGCAGACCGGAAGCGCACTGTGAAAGTGCAGGCGCACACACGTGCCGCCTCTCCTCCGTCCCGTCAGACCTCGGGAAACATGGCCAGGACCGTGTGATGTATCTGCGCCCTTCGCTCAGATGCACCTGCTCACACGCTCTTCCGCTTGCTTTATCTTTCTTTCTCATGGAAGTTGTTTTTCTAAAGCTTTTTAGAAAATTGGAGGCAGGGAGCGCTTTCTGTCCCATACATCAGGGTCTGTGTATGTGCGTGTGTGTGTGTGTGTGTGTGTGTGTGTGTGTGTGTGTGTGTGTGTGTGTGTGTGTGTGTGTGTGTGTGTGCGCGCGCGCGTGTGTGTGTGCGAGTGTGCGTATGTATGTGTGTGTGCATGGTTGCTCGCACCCGGGGTCCACAGCTGCAGCAGTCTGCAGAGACTCTGTTTCCACAGTTATCCAGCCGTATGTGTCGTGGCTGCTCCCGCCAGCCCGGGCACCACTTCTGTACATTCGAGTTTCCTATTGTTCTCAGCTCAGATAGGGCTTTCGAACGGGTAGCACCTGTGCGGAGCCTTCGCTCGTCAGTTTGTAGACTGTCTCTCAGTTTGGAATCCGGTAGTCTCCACACAGTGAGAACCAGGTCAAACGTTTTATACCACTGGTGGTACCTGATGTCATTTTGTCTTTGCATGAGCTGCTGTGGGGAATAAGAATGAGGCCAGTCACCTTGGCCTGCACGCATGTACACATGCCAATTATCGGAGACTCCCCGGTGTGGCCTGCTGTGTGAAAGGGGTTAGTGAAAGACGTGTGCTTGGGGCTGCAGAGTAGTCTGACGATAAGGCCTGACTCCAGCTTCTATCCCCACACCCCGTATGTGGTCCCCGCAGTCCCACCAGGAGAGATCCCTGAGCTCAGAGCCAGGAGGAAGCCCTGAGGAACAGTGGGTGAGACCCCAAGACAAGAGAAAGATGGATGTTTCTAGGTTACCTGGAGCAGTGGCTGAGAGAGCTGTGGCCATGACTCGTCTTAATAGATGTTAATAGAGATCATCAGTGGGGCCAAATACAGATTTGAGGACAGGACATTCACGATGGGAAGGACCAGGGGAGTGACACTGTGTTTCTTGTGACTGGATTCTGGCAGGGCGAACGACCCTCGGCAGTCTCAGCCCAGTGCCCTCCATGGCGCAGAAATCACCCAAGATAGCCCCAACGGTGACCAAGGCCGGCTCGGCCCAGGTATGTCAAGTGCACGTAAACTGCCGTGATTGTCACTGATGTCCCAAGCCTCCCGGCCGAAGAGCCTTGGGCACACCTCCGAGTGCTCCTCCGAGCCATGTGCTGAGGCGCGGGGGCTGCGGGCTTCCGGTGCGCGCTCAGGAGAGACATGTCCTGCAGCCAGTCGGACGTGACCCTGGGTCCTGCTCGTCCGGAGCTTCCTGGCTGTGCCGCCTTCTGTCCCTTCTGTCGGGAAAGGCTCTCCCTCTCCGTGTCGTTCCTCTGCGTCCCCACACCATCTCAGCTTGTTTCACGTGTTTGATTTCTTACTGACGCTAGGACGTGCTCCCCTTGGTGAATTGTCGTCTGGGCCCCCGGGCAGAAACCTCCACCAGGTCGAGTGTGAGCATCGCAGGCCCCCCACACGGCCTTTGTGTGTTCCCGGAGTCCCTGACTTGCGAGGGGGAGGCAGACTCTGGCCTTGGTGCCTCGTTCATGGCTCCTCCAAAACGGGACTCCGCCTTGGGACCGCACCTGGCAGTGCTTAGGGGTTTCTCCTGGCTCTGCACTTTAGGAATTACTCCTGGAGGTGCTTGGTGCTTGGGGTACTCTATGGGATACAAGGGATGAAACCCGGGTCAGCCTCTTGCAAGGCAAGCGCCCTCCTCGCTGTACGATCACTCTGGCGCTAGTAGTTTAGATACTTTTTCTTTTTTTTCTTTTTGGGTCACACCCAGCAATGTTCAGGGGTTACTCCTGCCTCTGCACTCAGGAATCACTCCTGGCGGTGCTCGGGGGACCATATGGGACGCTGGGAATCGAACCCGGGTTGGCTGCATGCAAGGCAAACGCCCTCCCTGCTGTGCTATCGCTCCAGCCCCGAGATTCTTAAAGTGAAATTCCAGGACTAGGTTTGCAGCACACTTAGAATAAAACCCAGGCTCGCTGGTATAGTACTGCTTTGTTTGGGGACGCCCACACCTAGCGGTGCTAAGGGGTTGCTCGTGGCTTTGCACTTAGGAACCATCTGGCGGTACTGGGATAGGGGGCAGTATATAGGGTGCTAGGGATTGAACCTGGGTGGTCCACGTGTTAAGTAAATGCCTTCCCCGCTGTGCTATCGCTCCGTCCCTCCATGGGATAGTCTCGCCGAACCCGTTGCCTTAACCAGCTGCCTCCCTGTGCCTGCATTGACTTGCCAGGACATGCCAGAGCCTGTCCAGCCTCAGGGTCTATATTTGTTGTTCTTGTGCTTATAACATGCCGCCCGCTCCTTTTGAGCTTTGTTTTTTTGGTTTTTTTGGTTTTTTGGGTTTTGGTTTTGGTTTTTGGGGCCAATACTCGGTGATACTCTGGCTCTGTGCTCAGGGATCACTCCTGGCAGTGCCCAGGTGACCATATGGGAGTGTGGGGGATCACACCAGGTCGGCTATGTGCTAGGCCAGCGCCCTAACCATCGTAGTAGCACGCTGACCCCCACCCGCAGTAAGTCCCTTGGGACTCGTTCCATCTCCCGCAGTGCCCCCTTTCACCCTCCTTACTTCTTGTCCTTTTTCACTGACTTACGGCCTTGCTTGTGCCCAGTGGCAGAGACGGGCAGGCGAGCGGGGTCCCCTGTAGCCACACAGTCGACAGCCTGCCTCCTCCCGGCAGGCTCCCAGGACAGCCAGCTTCAGAAGAATGAATACCGGCCAGTGACAGAGGCGCAGCCCCCTAGCCAGGGTGGCACGGTGCCCGTCACTGCCGGGCGCCAGGATGTGTGGTGGGAGCGTCGCCAAACCCTTTGCCTTTGCTTTCAGATGAAGCCTCTTCAGCCCCCCTCGACAGAGAAGCAGGCGCATCCGTGGAAAGACTCGGACCCCGTCTTGGCTGGGATCGGGGAGGAGGTGAGCTTCTTCCTGCAGTCTCTCCCCGGAAGCCGCTCTGCCAGACGGTTTCGTTCTGGCCTTGGCACTCACTGGGCCCTGCCCCTCAGCCTGAGGCCCTCTCGCTGGCTCCCACAGATCGCGCACTTCCAGAAGGAGCTGGAAGAACTGAAAGCCCGCACCTCCGAGGCGTGTTTCCAGGTGGGCACCGCCGAGGAGATGAAGATGCTGCGGGCAGAGTCTGACGGCCTGGACGCCTTCCTCCTGGAGATCCGGGACACCACCGAGGTCTGCCTTGCGTCTTCCTGTGGGCGTGTGCGGGCTGGGTACTGCTCCCGCCAGTACCTGGGGCCGTTCAAGGCCGGGGGGACCCCAGGGCAGAGCCTGTGCTCGGCCCCGGGATTGTGTCCTTACTGCTGTTTTTTTCCTTGGGGGGGGGCGGGGGTGGGATTCAGTGCACATTTGGTGTTCAGGGCTTACTCCTGGCTCAGTGCTCAGGGATCTCTCCTGGTGGCTCTTCGGTGGTGCCAGGGACCAACCTGGGTGGCTGCCTGCAAGTCCTTGGTCTTCCCTGCTGAGCCTTCTCTCGGCCCGAGTCACACTTCCGGGAGTGTTGGCGCTTTTGTTTTTGTCAAGTAAATACGCAATTTTTTTCTTCTATTTACATCTATTGTTTATTTGGCTTTTGGACCACACTAGCAAGGCTTCCTCCTTGCTCTGTGCTCACTCTTGACGGTGCTCAGGGGACCTTCTGTGCTGCTGGGAATTCAAATGGGGTTTGCCACAGTGCACGGCGAGCACCTTACTCCCTGACTGTCTTTCAGACCTGAAGTAAATCAAGTTTATGAAAAGGGGAGAAAAAGTTAAAAAGTTGCCATTAATCTAGTTTACCTACCTTTTTTATTTCTTTTATTTTGTGGGGGCGGGGGTGACTCCCACAAGTGCTCAGGGCTGACTCCAGGCTCTGCACTCAGGGATCACTCCTGGCGGAGCTCAGGGGACCTTAAGAGGTGCTCCGAGTCACTCGTGTGCCAGGCAAGCACCTTCCCTGCTGTTTATCTCTCTGGACTCGAAAATTCACTATTTTTATAGTAAAGCATTAGTTTTCAGCCTGATGCTGAAAGCAGAGCCATCGCCTGGGACCATGGCAGAGGCCGGGCCCTGCTCCCCGCTGTGTGGGGGCGCAGTGCTGGGCGCGGCCGCCTCTCGCTGCGCCCTCAAGATTTCCTGTATTGGGGCTGGAGCAATAGCACAGCAGGGAGGGCATTTGCCTTGCACGCGGCCGACCTGGGTTCTAATCCCAGCATCCCATATGGTCCCCTGAGCACCGCCAGGGGTAATTCCTGAGTGAAGAGCCAGGAGTGACCCCTGTGCATCGCCGGGTATGACCCAAAAACAAAAAAAAAAAAAAAAAAAAAAAAGATTTCCTGTATGTCTGTTTTTCATTATCCAAGCTAGGAAACTTGAGTTTAGCCGTTGAAGTGACTTGTCATAATGGCTCAGTTCCCCATAATAATGCCAGTGTCACTGTGCGGGCTCACCCCCGGCCCCCGTGTCTGTTCTGGGAAAGAGACCAGAGACTTCTCTCTCAGGGAGTTGTCTTTGGGGAATAGTAGGTGTTTTTGTTCATCAAAATATGGTTTCTTGGGGCCGGAGCGATAGCACAGCGGGTAGGGCGATTGCCTTGCACGCGGCCAACCCGGGTTCGATCCCCGGCATCCCATATGGTCCACCAAGCACCGCCAGGAGTAATTCCTGAGTGCAAAGCCAGGAGTAACCCCTGAGCATCGCTGGGTGTGACCCAAAAAGCAAAAAAAAAAAAAAATATATATGGTTTCTTGTTTGAGTTTGGCGGGGGGGGGGGGGGTGGGGGAAGGGTGGGCACGCCTGGTAATGCTCAGGCTTACTCCAGGCGTTACATTCAAGAATCACTCCTGAGTTCTTGGGCACCACCTGATGGATGCTGGAGATTGAACCCGGGAAGGCTGTGCGCAAGGCAGATGCCCTCACCCGGTGTGCTCACCCTGGCTCTGAAATGCGTCTTTCTTAAACCCCCAAACAGGGTCAGGAAATCATTCCGCAGCTGGCCCAGAGTTCCCTCAGCCGCTGCTGTCCTGAGCACTGCCGCGATAGTCTTGTGGCCCCCGGGCTGTCGGCCGAGCGGCATCGTGTGGACAGGCTCGGGCTCTGAGCCCTTCCGACCCACTTCACCCGCGGAGTGATGCCAGCAGGGCTCCCCCAGAGTAACACTAGGGTCTTTCTCGGGGGGTGACTTGTTTTCATGACATGACTATTTAGCCTTGGGGGGAGAATGTGCGTTTAATCCTTGAGAAGTTCTGTCCTGCTCGCTGCGGGCGGGTTGATTTCTCGGTCAGTGAGTGCTCCTCCTCCTCTCCTAGTCTCTCCACGGGGATATAAGCACCCTGAAAACCACTCTGCTGGAGGGATTTGCCGGTGTCGAAGAGGCCAGGGAGCAAAACGAGCGGAACCGCGACTCCGGGTACCTGCATCTGCTGTATAAGAGGCCCCTGGACCCGAAGAGTGAGGCCCAGCTGCAGGTAGGGGCTTCCCCCGGGCGAGGGCGAGGGGCTCCCCGCAGTGCCACAGAGTCGCTGGCAGGGAAGGCGGCACGGCGCTTTCTCTGCTCTGGGCTCCTGCTGCCAACAGTGCCGTGAGAGATTCTCTTCGCCCCGCGCCCTCGCTGTCGTCACAGGGCTCCTGCTGGGCGGTCAATCGGGGCAGCGGCCCGCTGCAGGGCCTGCTCACCTAGGCGGCCGCGCCCTGCTTTCGACATGCCTGAGTGCAGGCACCCAGGGTCAGTGGCGGCGCCCGCAGGGCCACCTGCATGGTTGTGCGCTGCATGTGCCACATGGAATCCGGGATCCAGTGCCCGCTCTGAGCCCTCTCGGGGCTTCCTGACGGAGTCACGAGCTTGTCGGGGCTGCCGGAAGGGGCAGTTGTCTGTTCCCTGCGCCGTGTGTAGAGAGACCTCTGGTCTGGGCATCAGTTGCGCTGCAGGATGTGACCCTGGTGCCCTACCCCACCACCCCCCTTAGGAGGGACCCTGGGGCTGGAAACTGGGCTTGGGTGTGCGAGGCAGGCACGCGCCCTACCCACGGGGCTCTCCAGCCCCAGCGTCCCCTTTAAGAGAAGGAAACTGAGCCTCAGGCTGAAGCGCTTCCCGAGCTGATGGTGGAAGTGACGGGCAGGACTGACCCTTCTCCCTGCCTGGTCGCTCTCGCCGCCACACGTCGGCTGCGTCGGTCTTCTCCGTGGTCCTTAACTCTCGGTCACCCTCGAAGTCTTTGTGGTTGTTCATCTTCCCCTTACCCAGAGAGAGTGCGTCCCGGTGTCGGGTGGGTTCCTGCCCACCTCTCTCTCCCCGGGTGCCTGGAGTCCCCGTCGACGGAGGCTTGGCTTCCACAGGCTTGTCCTCTGCCCCTGGCAGATCCTCCCGCCTGCTGGTTCCGGGCCACCATCGCCACCTTGCGCCTAGAATCTCCCCGCTAAGAGGACACCGTGGGGCCAGAGTGGGAGACTTTGTCCGAGGCAACCCTTCGCCACCTGTAGCCTACAAAGGGAAGCCTTTGCTTTCCTCTCCCCTGTGTTCTTGGGCCGTACTCCGCGGTGCTCAGGGAGCACTCCTGGGTGGCTCGGGGTCACATATGCAGCGCAGGGGACCGAACCCACGCGGGCCTGGTGCGAGGCAAGCGCCTGCCCCGCTGCACCAGCTCCCGCCCACTCCTCCCTGTTTTCCTCTCCCAGAGGTGGGGGGAGAGCTGGCGCTGCTTCTGCTCAGTGCACGGGTTGGGGGGGAGCTGAGGGAACGCGGGAGGGGCCGAGACTCTCGGCCCAGGAGTCTAGGCACTGAGCGTGGCTGCTGCTCCGACCTGCCAGGCGGCCTCTGCCGCTCTGCACGGGAGCCAGCGCCAAGCCGCAGGGAAGAGGTGCTGGGGACAGGCCTCGGGACGGTGTTTCAGATCTGGTAGACAGCGGGGAGAGCAGTGGGAAGGAGTGAGGCCGCCTGGGCCCCAGGGCCGAGGAGGGGCTTCCCTGCGAGCCTGGGGCCAGGCTCCTTCCTGGAGTCAGCCTGCGGGAGCGAGATGACATTTTCCCTTTTTCAGTTGGGGCAGATGCCTTCATTCAAAAATAATCTTGGAAATACCGTGGAACATAACTGTCGTACAGATGGAAAGAGCTTCTCCTAGTATATTCTTATTTAAAGAAAGTGCTTATTTTGTGTTTCATTTTTTTGAGAATTGGCATTGCCTGTCCAGTGGTGTTTATCACAGATTCTTTTATTTGTTTCGGTGTTGGGTGTGGCCCAGTGTTTAAAGAAAGTTGTCTTGGGCCTAAAATAAGTTAATGGGTCTAAATTTGCTCTGGGCCAGAGCCACGGTACAGCGAATAGGGACTTTCCTTGCACGCAGCCGACCCAGGTTCCACCCCGGGCATCCCGTATGGCCCTTCATCACAGACAGGCGTCATCCCGAGTGCAGAGCCAGGGGCATCACCTCAGTATCACCAGTGTGACCTCAAAACTAAAATAAATAAAATTGAAGAAATGAAGTAAGTTAACAGGTCAGAATTTTAGTAATGCTTAATTCACTTTTTAGTACTGACACTGTTCTTTGCTTTTGAGAAAAAAACTAGTATTTCTCGACGCTGAGATGACTTACATGTACTGTGCTATAAATAGATGGGTTCTTAATTATTTTTAGCACCGTTTTCTAGATAATTTTGTCTATTAGAGTTAATTTCATAGGTGAGAGAGCAGAAGCTGAGTGTATACTGTCAAGAGTTCCAGAGTTGGTGGAAAATCCCCAGGCCAGGTAGAGATACTTTACAGGAGCTGAAAAACGAGAACTAAGCCAGAACATTCGCTCCCCAGAGACCTCGGGCTAATGCGCCTTTCGGAGTCTCTTCTCCTTGCACTGCTCCCCAAGCACAGTTCAAAAGATTAGTCATTGTAAATTATAACGTCCATAAGATGGTGTTAAAATTTGTGTTTTCCTTGTTATGATTCTCAGTATAAAAATATGAAAGATATTTGGTACATTTTTCCCCATAGCTCTGGGAAACTATGCCATGAACCTTTACTTTTTTTTCTTTAAATTTTTATTCTTTTTAATTTTTATAAAGTTGTTCAAGTCATTTATTGCATTTAATCTTTCAACACCAATCCCACGACCATTACACCTTCCCACCACCGTTATTTCGAATTTTTCCACTACCACCCAAGCTTGCCCCAAAGGCAGATGCTCAGCAATTTATTTTGTATTTCTTGTTATGAATAATCCACTAAAAATTTTCCAAAAAGGTTTCCTTAGAGGAAAGTGTATGAAAATTGTTTAATTTCACCTTGGAGCCATTAAGCCCCTGTATAAGAGATTACTAACATGTTGTTACTGGTTGAACCTTGTGTTTTTACGTGTGTGTGTGTGTGTGTGTGTGTGTGTGTGTGTGTGTGTGTACGCACATATATATATATATTTTGCTTTTTTGGGTCACACCCGGTGATGCTCAGGGGTTATTCCTGGCTCTACACTCAGGAATTACTCCTGACAGTGCTCAGGGGGCTAATAGGATGCTGGGAATCGAACCCAGGTCAGCCGCGTGCAAGCCAATATTTTGAACAAAGTCCGTTGTGGTGTGCTATTCTTGGTGTATCCGTGGCATCTCTGCAGCATGTTGCTCTTTTACAAGGTTTATTTGTGTGTTTCTGGAACGTGGCTATTATATGACCTCACATGGTGCCCAGAGGCAGTTCGTGGGCGTGACTGTCAGGGAGCCGGAAGCACAGGGAGATGGAGACGGTCCCATTCCCGACTCATGCAAGCCTGTTGGTTTCAGTCATAAAACCCGCACACGTGGGTATTTCACCAGATTCATTCTCGGGAACGTTAGTGGTTTGTCCTGAGCCTGTGAAGAGGGGCCTCGAGCATGGCGGGGGTTGGGTTCTGGAGTTTGCAGCTGCTGGGGTTCTGTCAGGGCAGGTGAAGGGACTCATCCGCCCCTCTCTGAGGTCCCCAGATGAAGTCAGCCCGGTGCGGGGTGAGGAGGCATCACTGCAGCGTGTTGCTCTCTTCCAGGATTTATTTGTGAGTCTCTTGACCTTTACTTTTTCTTGCAGGAAATCCGGCGCCTTCATCAGTATGTGAAGTTCGCTGTCCAGGATGTGAATGACGTTCTAGACTTAGAATGGGATCGGCATCTGGAACAAACCAAAAACCAAAAGTGAGCCAGTGTTTTCTCCATTAACTTTGGTATTACCAGAACCTTTTCCAAAAATGGCTTAGGAGCAATTTTTTTTTTAATTTACATTTATTTTTGTTTTCTGATTTTGCACCTAGAAGTTTCTTCTGCAGAAAAGCAGCACTCAGCAATTGATACAAATTGATACAGTTTGTGCTAGTGAAAAACTGGGTTCAGCCTAGTCCAAAATCAGTGGAGTGGCCTCAGAAATATGGCCATAGTGTTTCCTCTTTTTCCTTTTTATTCTGGGAATCAAGCCCAAAGTCTTTCGTGTATAAAACATGTCCTTAACTCACAAGCCTCATCCCTAGCCCACAGTGTGTTTTTCTTTTTCTTTTCTTTTTCTTTCTTTCTTTCTCCCCCCCCCCCCCGATTTTTGGGTCACACCAGTGATGCACAGGGGTTGTGTTTTCCTTTTAACGTAGTAAACCATTGAAGTGCATATACTTAAAAAAACTAAATATTTTTGTTACTAGAAATGTACAAGATCTTATATAATTATTGCCTCCATGACATATGAGAAAAAGCCAGTTATCACAGGTGATCTAAGTGTGGAGGCCTAATTAGAGAGATGAGCCTGTGAGATTGAGAAAACATACCTGTATTGACAGGTGGGAGGAAGAGGAGTTTTTCCTTCATCCTTTTCGTTGTACTGCTGTTTTTCTGAAGAATTGTGTGTCATCAGTATGAACAATTCAAAGGGTGTGAGGAAGGATGGCAGAGATAGCGAGGGAACTTTCTGCCCTAGTCTTCTAGGTCTTTGGTCTCACACTAGACGTTTTCTGGAAGCATGAGATTACAGCACGTCAGGGTGTTTTCTTAGTTTAGTTTTTTTTTTTTTTTATTTTGGGGTGGGGGCACCTTGGTGTACAAACTGTCATCCGTGGGGATTGCATCACATTGTAAGAACAGTGAAGTGCCGGCAGGAAACTTACCCCAGAAAATCTGTCCTCCCCTCGAAACACTGGATTTCAGAAATATCGATACTTGATGAATGTGATGAGCCCTTTGTGGAATGAGCCCAGGAAACTGTTTCCTTTTCACAGTGCTGTGGCTTCACACAGCTTTCACGTGGACCATTGTTGGTGTGGTGTGGTGTGGAGGGCGGGGCTAGAAAGTGCCTTAGGTCCCAGGGATAATAACTCAGCAGTTATCCCCAGTAGAGCATTTGCCTTGCGTGTACGGGACCTTGGTTCAGAAACGGGCCCCATTAGAAAATGAAAAAGCGATTGCTCCTGTGACGACTTTGCGCCAGCCTCAGGCACCGCGGCTCGGAGCATGGATGGGGGAATAGGTGGGCTTAGAGCTCAGGTGCCGGGTGGGGCTGGTGCCTGGCCGGCACCCTTGTCCCTTAGGGTGTTGGCTTGCATTGAAGATTTCACAGCGCACACCCCTGGTTCCGATTGATGTCCACCCACTTGATATCTACCCACGTGTAGAAAATGGCTTTGTGGACTGGAGAATTAGTACGGCAGAGAGGGCACTCGCCTTACACACAGCCGACCGTTGGGTCCCTGGCACCAGCATGCCCTTCCAGCAGTGGGCCTTGAATGCAGAGCCAGGACTAAGCCTGAGCACAGCTGGGTGTCACCCCCTAAGACCCAGCAACAATAAAGCAAATGGCTTCACCTGACAGTGAAAATTCTGCTGTGTGTGGTAGGTGGATTTCTCTTCACTCTCTCAGAAGTTTGCTTTTTAAAAAAAAAAAAATAAATAAATAATGTGCTGACTTTCTGAATACACTAAAAAGAATAATCCTTTAAATGCAGAGGTACAGAAAGTCATTGTCTTAGCACAGAGTTAAAGCCAAGGGGACTCTAAGGCACACTTGGGTATTCACTGAGCAGTCAGTGAAGTGCGTGTTGTTAAAGAAATTGGACTGTTCCCTCCTCTCTGCCGGCGGCTTGCAGCTACTGTGTGGCAGCATTCTGGCTTGCGGCTACTGTGTGGCAGCACTCTTGTTTCCCTCTGGTCCTGGGCCGGCTACTGGGCCCTGTGCTGTGTGGCATGTTCACCGGCCCTCTGAGCATCTCCCTGGCTTATTTATCTATTTGATCTTGGGGCCATCCCCATGGTGCTCAGGACTAACTCCTGGCTCTGCATTCAGGGATCACTCGTGAAAGACTCTTGGGACCAGATGGGATACTGGGGATCGAACCAGGCTCAGCGTCGTGCAACACAAGCGCCCTCCCTGCTGTGTTGTTGCCCCAGATCCTTGAAACGCCTTTTGAAAATGTGTGTTGAACACTTTTTTTTTTTTTTTTTTTTTTTTGCTTTTTGGGTCACACCCGGCGATGCACAGGGGTCACTCCTGGCTCATGCACTCAGGAATCACCCCTGGCGGTGCTCAGGGGACCATATGGGATGCTGGGATTCGAACCCGGGTCGGCCGCGTGCAAGGCAAACGCCCTACCCGCTGTGCTATCAATCCAGCCCCTTGAACACATTTTAGAACCAGAGACCGTTGTTCCTCTGTGAAGTTCATTGGGTACAGCGGGTGGGGTGAGTGCCTTGCACATGGCTGACTCGGCTCTGATCCCCAGCATCCCTTACACTCCCCTGAGCACCAGGAGTCATCCTGAGTGCAGAGCCCCAGGGAGCCCCAGAGCATCTCCGGGTTATTCACAGGGGTGGGCTCCCTCCCTGCTGTTGAACTGGGAGCTGCTTCTGTGTGTGGACCACTGCTCTCCAGACCTCCAGGGGGCACCTCTCTCCCCCTGCAGGAAACTGCTTCTTTCGATTGCTCCATCGTTCACTTTACCCCTTGCCCTCCCCTGCCCACAGCTGCTCTGTGTTTCTGCCGCCTGTGCTGGACGCTTAGCCTCCGCTGCCCGTTCTGCCCGTTCTTCCCTGCCACCCGCACTGGCCTCGCATCCCTCTTCACACCCTGCTGCTCTCCTCCCTCTCCGCTCGGTCGTGCTCCCCTTGGTCCTCGCCCCCTTCTTTCGCGCTTCTGCTAAGATGTTGCTTTACTTGAAGCACTGATGGTTCGTTTTCTGTCTTTGCTGACTATAGGCGCCTGCTGGTGCCAGAGCGAGAGACGCTGTTTAACACCCTTGCCAACAACCGCGAGATCATCAACCAGCAGCGGAAGAGGCTGAATCACCTGGTGGACAGTCTCCAGCAGCTCCGACTCTATAACCAAACCTCCCAGTGGAGCCTTCCCCCGGACGCCCCTCCCCCGAGCTCCACTCGCAGGTGTGCGGGGAACGCTCGCGTGCCGCTCCTCAGAGAGGCCGGCTGGAGGGGGAGACTTGGTGGGCCTGTGTGCGGTGGTCTGACTGTGTGACCCGCCGCGGCCTCCCCGCCCTCTCTGAGCTATTCCTTTTCCTACGGACCGGGGCCTCCACCTGCCTGCGGGTGTTCTTGTGTAACTCCTCTGAGCGCCTGCGCCCGGCCCGGGGGCTCGGCTGAAGGGTGCCCAGTGGCGCCAGCAGCCTGGCGTGCCGGTGCTGCCGGGTTAGTGAAATGTACCTGGGAGGATTAGGTTGACTTGTCTCAAGGCCCAGATTCGTCGTTTTGCTCCGGTGTGGAAACTTCCAGACGCCAGCGCTTTGCTCATTCGCCCCTGCAGTCGCCGGGGCGCGTCGCCTTTCCCCGCGAGGCCGGCCCGTAGGCTCGCGTGCCCTTTCTCCGGCAGGGTCAGGTGTCTGTGGGGTGGGCGGTGTTGAGGCGCGCTCTCTTTCCTGTGGATTGATGACACCGACGGCTCCGGTTTCCCGTTTCTGTGTTGGGGACGCGCTGCTCCCCTGCGTGAGTGTTTGGAGGACAGCGGGCGCCTCGCCCCCTCGGGCCTCTCAGGGCCAAGTTGGTTTGTGTGTAACACTACCCTCTTTCAGTTTTGACAGTGACCTTGAAAGCCTCCGGAACGCTTTGTTGAAAACCACCATAGAATCTCATTCCAAACCCTTGCCCAGAGTTCCAGGTACATGTCTGCCTCCCAGTATTTTAAACCCTCTTTATTCTCTTTGATCTAACGACAGGAACCCAGCCCCAAGCATTTATGGACGTGCTTATTTCTTGCAGCTAAACTGTCCCCGGTGAAACAGGCTCAGCTGAGAAACTTCTTGGCCAAGAGGAAGACCCCGCCTGTGAGATCCACAGCCCCAGGTAAAGCCTGGTCCTCGGTTTTGAGTCAGCATACCCAGTTGCTTTGGCTGCCTGCTGCTCTCTGCACTGCCCCGTCCGCATGGCAGGGTGTGCTTCCACGGCTCAGTCGGCCCAGCCTGAATGGGGCGTTGGCTTCACACTGCATTTGCGAACTCCTGAAAAGGCAGTGGTGGCTGAGAACACTGCAGAGAGGAAGACATGTGGGGCTGGAGCAACAGCACAGCGGGGAGGGCGTTAGCCTTGCACGCAGCTGACCAGGTTTGATTCCCAGCATCCCGTATGGTCCCCTGAGCACCACCAGGGGTAATTCCTGAGTGCATGAGCCAGGAGTAACCCCGTAACCCCTGTGCATCACCAAGTGTGACCCAAAAAGTTTTTAAAAAAAACTTTTTTTTTTTAAAGGCATGTAATTGATGGAGAAAACTTGCTTTTTGCCATCAAATTATCTTGATGATTACTTGAATTTTCTTTTTTGAAATACTTGCTTTGGAGACCATAACTGTTTTTTTTTCCCTTGAAGTTCTATTTTGAGATGATTATTATTAGTAGTAATAATGATAATAAATAACAATAAACATCAGTATCCTTTTGACACTTAAATAAGGCAAGACAGTTTACTCCTACTATACTACAATTTACTAGTTTCCTATAATCATGGCAAATAATTTTTCAAAAATGTTAATGATTGGGGCCGGAGCAATAATACAGCGGGGAGGGCGTTTGCCTTGCACGCAGCTGACCCGGGCTTGATCCCCATATGGTCCCCCAAGGACTGCCAGGAGTAATTCCTGAGTGCGTGAGCCAGGAGTAACCCCTGTGCATCACTGGGTGTGACCCAAAAAGCTAAAAAATAAAATTTAATTTTTTTTTTTTTTTTTTTTTTTTTTTTTTTGCTTTTTGGGTCACACCCAGCGATGCTCAGGGGTTACTCCTGGCTCTGCACTCAGGAATTACTTCTGGCGGTGCTTGGGGGGACCATATGGGATGCCGGGGATCGAACCCGGGTAGGCCGCGTACAAGGCGAACGCCCTACCCGCTGTGCTATCGCTCCGGCCCCTAAAAAAATTTTTTTAAAAAAAGGAAAAATGTTAAGATGATTATAGTTTAAATTAATTTTTTAATGTTTTTCCGTATCTAATGAAATTTTTTTTGGGGGGGTGCACATTTGTCAGTGCTTAGGGCTTCTGGCTCTGAGGGATCTCAGGGATCACTCCTGGCTGGACTTGGGAGACCATAAGGGGTGCCAGAGATTGAACCTGGGTCAGCTGCATGCAAGGCAAGCACTGTACCTGCTGTACTGTTGCTTTGGTCCGATGTGATTAATTCTCATGATTGTTAATTGGAAAAATATGCAGAAGTACGAAAGATTCTAAAATTACTTGTTCTTCAACCCAGATATTGTAGCACTTGACATGGGCCACTGTTTCCCTGCGGTCCATTCTCCCTGGGCTCTGAGTAGCCGCTGGTGAGGTGGGCTTTAGTCCAGGGTTGCCTGCGTGTTCCCTTTGCTCTTCCCGGCCTGACTCGGCACACCCTCTTCTGTTTGGGCCTCTTCTGCACCGTGCGTCTGTTCGCCTTCTTGCTGGGGTGTCTGACTGCCGCAGTTTTTGTGTTCCACCGGCCTGTTCAGCTCCATTGAGCAGTGCTCTTGGCCTTGTTATACCTGCAGATGTCCACGGACCAGGGGGCATTTATAACCAGCATGGTAGCCCCCTGGTCTGTGTGGACTGGCACGGGGCTGTGGGCGCGTGGTTGAAGAACACGGCCACGCAGAATCCCACTGAACACTTGTACTTCGGAACATGGCTGCACGGCTTCCCGCTGAGTGAACGCCTGTGCGTCTGCATGAACGTTTACTCTCCCGTCTCCTCACCGTGGAAACTTGCTGGTCCCAGTTTCTAGCTGTATTAGAATAGGCTGTTTCCTGCGTCTTCATGTACAAATCTCTTGGGGTAGCCTTGAGTTTGGCCCCATGGCTGGGCGGCCTTGTCCATCATTCTCACCCGGGGGCTTGGCTTCAGCAGCCCCCCAGGGTGGCTGGACCACTTCCGGCTTTCCCGTCACCTGTGAAACGTTCAGCCGCTCACACATCCTCGCCAAACTTGGTATTTCCCAGTGTTTTCCTTTGAGCTTTTCGGGAATAAACTTGTGTGTTTACCAACCAGTTGGCATCTTTTTCAGGTACTAGATTAAATCTTTTGCTCAGTGATCTTAGTGATTTGCAAAAGTTTCTATAAATTCTGGATAGGCCTCTCTTGGTTTATAGGGTACCCCCTTTCATTTATAGAAGTTTTTAATTTTACAATAGACTTTCTTCATCAGTCACTACTTTCTCTCTGTCTGTTTTAGAAATAATTATTTGTAGGTAATAAGAGAGTACACACCTCCATTGTTGCTGTTAGCTCTCAACCTAAAATTGATTTTTAATGACAACTTTATTGACACATAATTTGTATGTTAGAAATTTCAGCTACCTGAAGGGTGCAGTTGACTCTCGGGTTAGGTTTCTGAATTGTGTGATTGCTCAGCACCTTGCAGTGTGAGAAGATCCATTCCCCACGTGACCTTCCTGTCTCGGTGCAATCACTCCCTGTTCTGCCGGGGCCACCACTGACTGTTTCTTTCTGTACCTCCCATTGATTAGATTCTCACCCTTGATCTTGTTGAAATATTTTTGGTGTCCCCCGCCCCCAGTTGAAAAAACTCTGCTTTAGGGACTGAAGAGATAGTACAGTGGGGAGGGCACTTGCCTTGTAGACGGCCAGCCCAGGTCGGATCCCGGCATCCCATAAAGCCTGAGCCAGGAGTAACCCCCTGACATCACGGTTGTCACCCAAAAGCTTTTTTAAAAAATGAAAGGAGAAACACTAATGGTTTAGTACATTCTGGTAGTTCAGAGCAAATTACGTCACAGAGTCTGCAGTGATGTGCTTACAGGACAGTCAGGTTCAGGAAACATCAGCGGTGCTTTTGCATAGGAAGGGCAGGGGATGGTCTCGGGGGCCACTTTGTTCTATTCTGTACCCTGGAAACTGGATTCTGGAGTTCATGGTGGAGCTGCCCATCAGGGCAAAGGAGAGGAAAGAAACCAAGGTGGTCAGCATCAGTCAGTGAGCCCTCCCTCCTTCCCCTCTCTCTCTCTCTTGTTCTTTCTCTCTCTCTCTGTTCCCTTCCCTCCCTCTCTCCTATTTTCCCTCTCTCCCTCTCCCTCCTTCTCTCTCTCCTGATTCATTCAAAGAATCACAGGATTTCTCTGAAAACGGACACGGACACACTCGGAATAGCAGGCATCTTGCCTTTCTTGCATCGTTCCCAGTTTGGTGCCACGGGGGAGGCCTGTCTGTTCTTCGCTGACGCTGCTATTCTCCCTCTCGCAGCTTCTGTCTGGTGAGGCCCACGGCCTGCCCCGAGCACTGGCCTTCACCCTGACTCTCCCCGCACTCTTTCCACTGGACAGGCAGAATATCCTTGTCCTACCTGGCACAGTGTGTTTTAATGGTTTGGGCACCTTTGCTCGTATCTGATGACAGCTGCTTCCGGTGGCTAAGTAACAGGGCGGTGGTACAGGCCGGCGCCCGTCTCTCAGCTGCGAGCACGCGATGGCAGTTGGGCCTGCCCCGAGTTGTCTAACTGCTGGTCGCTTCGGGCTTTTGCAGCCAGCCTGTCTCGGTCGGCCTTCTTGTCTCAGAGATACTTTGAAGACCAGGATGAGAACAGCTCCACCTCCTCCATCTCCCAGTCCCTGGACAGCGAAGATGCGGCCGCGACCTCGTCTCGGCACGTGCCTGTGAGCCGCACGTCCTCCGTCCAGACCACACCCGTCCAGCCCAACATTGTGATCCAGACCTCCGCCATCCCCAAGTCTCATGCCGTGTTGCTGTCCGACTTAGGTGAGTGCGCATCGAGGAGGAAGCGTGTTCCCGGCAGGCTGCTGACTGCCGCACGCCCGCCTCCTGCCCGTGTTTTTTCTGCTGACGCTCCCAGAAGGCTGGTGTGAAGGAGGCGTGTCCCCTTGAGAGCGCTTGCCGGGTGCCCCCCGTCCCTGCTTCCCGGGCCGTGGCTCCGTCTGAGGCAGCGTGGACAGTCCGCGTCCTGCCTGAGGGTTCGCCCCCACTGCTGCTGGCCGTCGGCTCCCACCGGCCTCCTCGTGTCTGGCAGCTCCAGTCACAGGAGCCAGACTTGGCGCTGCAGTGATGCTTTCTGAAAACTGGGGCTGCCCCTGGCACTGGGGCCGGGGGTGGCGCCACGTGGTGCCCAGGGCAGAGTGCAGAGTCTTGCACCCGCTGAGCAAGTGCCCTGCCCCCTGCGTCTCCTGGCCCAGTGGGGCGCTTCGGGGACAGGAACCCTGTGTGGCTCTGCGGGCAGCGGCGTGCCTCGAGCACGCGAGAGCCTGGGGAGGTTGTGATGGGGGGGTCCTGGGGCGGCTCGGACAGTCGGTGGTGGCTCTCGTGGCCACGCGTGCACTTTGTGTAGAGAATGCCGCAGGACTGGCACGGAATGCTGGCGGGTTTTCCCATGTTCTCTCTCACCTGCTCGTCCCTCGTGGTTCTTTTCCCCACAGCGACGGCGTCGGTGTCTCCTATCAAAGTCGCTCCCCCGGGGGCCGACAGCACCGTGCTCCCCACGAGGACCGTGAAGCACGGCGCCCCCGGGCCCTCGCAGGCCAGCCCGGCCTCCCAGGCCGCCGGGGCGGCAGCGCTGAGACGGCAGCTGGCCAGCCAGGCCCCAGGTGAGCCCCGCGTGCAGACCCCTGCCAGGGAACAGTCGGGGCGTGAGGCCCGGGGTGCCTCCCCGCCAGAGGTGCGGCTTCACCCCAGCGCAGGAGACTGCCTGCGGCGGCCGCCCTGTTTCCTGGAGACCTGAGGAGGAAGAGCAGCTGTGACGCCTCCTTCTGGGGGGCGGGAGACGGGTGCTGCTCGCTTGTGAGCACGCGGGTGGGTCTGGTTTCAGTCTTGGCTCTGCCTGGCGGGTGCCCTCAGCAGTGCTCAGGGCAGATGGTGCTGGCGGGGGCACTGAGGCGCTGGTGCCGTGAGCTCCAGCCTTCTGTGCTCTCTGTCTCCCTGGCCCCGCCCAGTGGGCTGCTGCTTCCCCTTTCTGTAATAATGCCTGTTTAGGTCTAAAAGTGGCCTTAGCCCTTGGGCCAGCTCGTGGCGTTAGGCTGGTCTCAGGGCAGCCCGAGAGCTTGTCCGGCAGGCAGGGTGCAAACCCAGATGGACTCCCTGCAGCACCTGGCTCCCAGAACCCCACCTGGAGTGACCCCTGGGCACAGGGCCGGAGGCAGCCTGGGTGTCGGCCCTTCACACCCGCTCTCCCCACCCCGCAGTTGTCCCGTGGGGTCTTTGTGTTTATTTTGGGAGACCTTGTCCCAAGAGTGCGCAGGGGGCCTGAATCATTCTTGCAGTACACAGCACAGCACTCCGTGGGTCCATTTAGGGGCCAGGTGATACTGTGTGCCTGGCTGGCATGCCAGCCTACAGGCCTGTTCTCTTGGCCTATCTAGGTTTATTTTGTCATATAGCATCGTTGGGGGTTTTTTTGTTTGTTCTGGGTCTACACCCAGCTGTGCTCCGGGTTTAGTCCTGGCTCTGCGCTCAGGGACAACCGAGATGGAGCTTGGGTCAGCTGCGTGCAGTGTAAGAGCCTCACCTGCTCTAGGACCTGCTGCACCACCTTCTAGGGTCTTAAAGGTCCCGGCTCTCCTTGGGTGCTCGCCTTTGGAGTGGCCTCACGGCACTTCCGGTGGCCTTGACAGCCCCTCAGCACTGCTGGGATCGTCCCACATGTAAAGAAAGAAAAAGGAAGGGCTGAAGAGATAGCATAGCAGGGAGGGTGTTTGCCTTGCATGCGGCCAACCCAGGTTCAATTCTCAGCATCCCAATATGGTCCCCTGAGCACCGCCAGGACTAATTCCTTGGTGCAGAGCCAGGAGTAACCCCTGAGCTTTGTTGGGTGTGACCGAAACAAAAAAAAAAAAATAAAGATAGGCAGGTAGGTCTGTCGGCAGACCAATCCCTGTTACTGTTCCTTAACTCAGACCTCTTGGCCACGTGGCCCGGTCCTTGTCCAAACTGCCTTGCGCGCATTTTTCATTGTATGTAATCTCACGCTGGCGTGATCTGCATTGCAGAAGAGACTGTTTCAGACACTTGCATTCTCAGCCGCTAATCAAGTCTGATAGTAACAGGCCATCTGGATGGACGGGAGGAGGGAGGCGGACATTGAGTACTGAGTGCATGTTGCTAATTCTGGCACTTCCTGCCTTTCCCAGAAGGGCCTTCGCTGGCCAGGAGGGGCCGAGAGGTAGTCCGGGCACGGGGCACTCGCCTTGATGGGCCAACCGGGTTCAGTTTTGAGCTGCAGAAGGAGTGATCCTGAGTGCAGAGCCGGGTAGAGGCCACCGCCCCGCACCCACCCCCAAACAAGAGCCGGCCCGGAATGGTGGGGCCCCTTGGGTGGTACGTTTGGTTGAGTCGCACAGAGCCGCAGCCCATCATTTCTCTCCCGGGAGCCGGCCCGGTGCGCGACTAACTTCCTTCCGCCTTGCCCGCGTGTTCATTGCCGGGTGGCTAGGGCTTCTTACCCTTTGCTGTGCTGCAGTGCCGCCGATACGCCTCGCCCTTCTTTGTTCACAGCTGTGAGCACCTTGACGGAGTCGACCCTGAAGAATGTCCCTCAGGTGGTGAACGTGCAGGAGCTGAGCAGCACTCCGCCCAACTCCGTGGGGTGAGTCCGCCTGCAGTAGCGCGGGGCCGCCTGCAGGGGGCAGCCTTGCCGCACTCGCCAGGGGCGTGGGGGGTGTGGCCAAAGGAACTGGGCACTTACATGGGGACCACTGTTGGGCTGGGTCTGCAGCTTACCGTGGCCCGCGCCTGTAAGTGTGCCACCTACTCACTCTGCCGCGTGCCGTGCCAGAGGGCACAGGCCGGCCGCAGGCCTCTCGTGGGCTTGTCCCCGGAGCTGCTGGGTCCTGGAGTCCCAGCCTCCGCCCTGTTGCTCTGCTGCAGACTGTCGCTCCGAGGACTCAGTGGTGGCCTCGAAGGTGTCGCCCCTGCAGGCCTGTGCTCCCTTGGCTCTCGTGCCCCACGGGTGACAAGGGCGTCTCGGAACGGGCTGCTGGGTTCTGGTTGAGGGCTGCGTCACTTCCGCCAGTTTACTTTTCATCCATGCTTGTGTTTGTTGTTTTCTCTTTCCTGTTGGGAGGGAGGGGCACATCTGGCAGTGCTCAGGGGTGACTCCTGGTGGGGCTCAGGGGACAGACCGTACGCCGGGAATTGAACCTGGGTCAGCCATGAGCAAGGCAAGTGCCCTCCCCGCTGTCCCACTGCCCCGCCCCTTTCACGGGTGTCTAGAATGTGAGGTGCTGCCCCCTCTCGGAACCCGGGCCCTGGGCTGGCCCTGTGCCCCGTGGCTCCGTGTCCTTTCTGTCTGTGATCTCTGTGGCCCAGGGGGATCGGAGACACATTTGCTCCCTGGGGCCGAGGAGACGGTGAGACGCGGTGGAGCAGGCTCAGGCAGTGCCTGGGTGTCCGGAGCCGTGAATGGGGCAGGCCCCCCCGCCCGGCACCTCTGCTGGGCTTGATGCCCGGAGCGGCTCTGCCCGCTGCTGTCTGCCCTCTCCTGGCCTGGCCTTTCCCCCTCCCGCATGGTCTGTTTATCGGTTGTTCCAGTTCCAAGAATGTCTTTGTTATCTCAGGGCCACACGCAGGGCCAGAAGACAAGCTCCCCGCGCTCCTATCTTGCGGTGACCTTGAGACTGGTGTGCTCTGGCGGTCAAGGTGGCATGTGTGGTTGTTGCAGACTTGTTGGGGGGGGAGAACTGCGCAGTTCTAGAGCTGGGTCTTGTCGCCAGCTTCCAGGATGACAAAGCAAAGCCCCCGAGAGGGAGGGTGCCCCCTCCGACCGGAAGTCAGGCATCCTGGGAACGCTGGTCTGGCACTGCTCAGCCCGGTGGCCCTCGGCCACGGTGTCTCGCCGCACCCGCGCCTGGCTTCGGCTCCTTCAGGCTCTCCTGCTGCGCCTGGCTCCGGGCCCTCGCCGTGGAGGGGGCAGTTCTGCACTTTGCCCCTTTCTTCTGACTTAGGAAAAACAGATTTTGAAGTTCCTAGGCAATCTTGAAAACTCCCTGTTCCTTCCGCGCAGATGTGGGACCTTAGAGTGGTTGATTCTTTTAGCGTCCAACAGGAGGGACAGAATACGGTTACCTTGTAATAGTCGCAGATAAGCCCGGTGCAGTTGAGAGAAGTCGGTGTTTACCCAGCCTCTTGCTCCCCACCCTGTAGTCCTGACAGAATGGCTGGTTTCCATCTGATTCCGATTCTTGTCCAAGGCTTAGTCACTCGATTCAGTGGGTCCCACGTGGCGTCTGCCTGAGTTTTGGGAGTAGTCACGGACAGGACATAGAATATCGTCTTGAGTGACATATAGAGGGCCAGGAAGACTCACTGCCGGCAGCACATCGCGGCAGCGTAGAGGAGTTTGAAGAGTCTGAAGTACCAGTTGGGACTGGGCGGGCGGCGGGGGTTGGTAGGCGGGGGTGTTTAGCTGGCAGGGACAGTGACAGAATTGCCAGCCGAGAGGGGAGGAGACGTGTGGAAGCCCAAACATGCAGAAGGACCGAACACTGGAGGGAAGTTGAAGGTCAGTGTGGTGGCGACCTGGCAGGAAGCGTGGGGGAGAGCAGGGCAGAGGGACGCGGAGAGCGCATGGCCAGAGTGACCAGCGCGGAGAGAGAACAGGTTTTCAGATGAGGCAGGATCGTTGCTCAGTGGCGTGGTCAGTGCCTGCCAGACAGCAGCCGGGAAGCTGGTGCTTATTCCTTCATTCCGTCACTCACTCCCGAGTGAGCGCTGGGGGGTCCTGGGCCGCAGAGCAGCAGTTGGCGGGACTGGCCCGCCACCCCCCTCCCTCCTGCCCTCAGAGCAGGGGTTTGCCTGTAGTGGGCGGAGATGCGCACAGGGGAGAGCCCTGACACTGCTTGGACCCCTTGCAGGTTGAAAATTACTAGGTCGTAGGCCCCCCGAAGTCTGTGTCATAATCTTGACCTTCCGAACTGCGGGTGAATTATGAACGTGTAACAGTGTTAGGCGGTGATGTGTCAGCTGGATTCCTGGCCGTGGCTATTTGACCTTTGAGTAATGGTGCCAAGACCAGAGAGTTTGCCTCCAGAAGACCCTAAGGAGGAGAGACCCCAGGCAGGGCCACGAGCAGGAGGATACCTGGAAGGCTCGAGAGGGAGCCAGGTAGCCTGTCAGGGGGCGGCCAGGGCCCAGTGAGGAATGTCTAGGGGGCCTTGTCCTCACCTGGCTGACCACTGGGTGCTTTTTGGATGTTCAGTAACCTGATGTGATGATTCATGGGTTGTGGTTGCTACTGTTTTTCCAGTTCAGCAAAGGTGGGTTGGTTGGTTGGTTTGAAGTTGAGGCCCAGGGCTGGAGAGAAAGGACAGCAGAGAGGGCGCCTGCCTTGCACCAGCCCACCTGGCTTCAGTTCCTGGTGGTCAGTTCCATATGGTTCCCTGAGCATCGCCAGCGTAAATCCTGAGTGCAGAGCCAGAAGTAACCCCCAGACATCACTGGGGTGGCCCCCAAATTAAAAAAAAAAAAACTAAAATTGTAAAAATTAAAAAAAATAAATATGGAGTCATGAGTCACTTCAAATTCAACTTTTTTTTTTCTTTTTGGGTCACACCTGGCGATGCACAGGGGTTACTCCTGGCTCTGCACTCAGGAATTACTCCTGGCGGTGCTCAGGGGACCATATGGGATGCTGGGAATCAAACCCGGGTCAGCCACGTGTAAGGCAGACACCCTACCTGCTGTGCTATCATTCCGGCCTCTCAAATTCACCTTTTTTAAGTGTAAAATTCTGAGCTCTGGGGCTGGAGCGATAGCACAGCGGGGGAGGGCATTTGCCTTGCAGGGGGCTGACCCGGGTTTGATTCCCAGCATCCCATAGGGTCCCCAGGGCACCGCCTGGAGTAACCCCTGAGCATTGCTGGGTGTGACACAAAAAAAAATTCTGAGCTTTGAGAAAGTCAAGTACAGTCTGGTTGAAGCGCAACCTGGATCCTATATTGAGCACGAAGCAAGGGGAGTGAGTCAGGAATGGGAGAGGTGTGGGCAGCAGCGAGAGCTTTGTAAGATTTTAATGTAGTGTTTGTAACAAAATTGATCTTTTGACGCTTTTTGGGGTTTTTTGTTTGTTTGGGAGCCACGCCCGGCTGTGCTCAGCGCTTTCTCCCAGCTCTGCACTCAGGGGTCAGTCCTGGAGGGCTTGTGGGACAGTATAGGATGCTGGGGGTGACCCACACCAGTCTCATGCAAGGCCGGGGCCTTACCCACTGTACTATCCCTCCAGCCCCCTCGGAAGCGTTTTTAAGTGTATAATTGAGTGGCATTAAGTACATTTATGGTTGCTGTAACTCACCACTGTTTATTCACATAACTGCTTCTTCGTCCCACACACACATGTCACCCAGATGACAGCTCCCGGGAATCTGATCGTCTTAAAGTTTGCCTATTCTCGGCGCACTCTTCACGCCCGGGGTCTCCTCTGAATGAGAATGTCACTGGCTGTGTCTGTTTGCTTATTTCCGACACGCGGAGAAACCTGTGTTCTCCCTTGACACGTTGCCATTCATCTCACACCTTTCTAAGCTACTTCCGTTCAGTGAAACTACCTTGCCTCACTAATAAGGAGAAGAGAAACACTTGCCTACTCAGCTGCTCCAGCTGAGTGTTTGTCTCTGAATCTGGCTTACTGCGCAGGCCTCTTCAGTTCCCTGGGAGAGTTTATGTAGATTCGTTATTTTATCCTTATGTTTGGTAGAATTCGTTCTGAACTGAGCAGTTTTGGTTTTTAGCAGAGAAAATCTTTCAGCTTATCTGCTTAGGTGACCTTTGCTGCTTTAAGAAATTTGTCTTTTCCATTTTAGTTGTAAAACTTTTTTTTTTAAGATCTTGGATGTGTGTAAGAGTCATTCCTATGTTAATTTGTATCTTCTCTTTTTATCTTTTTACCCCTTTAATTAACGTGGTTAAAGGTTGGTCAGTTTCATTGATCAAAAAGAACAAGTTTTTTGTGTCATGGGTCCCCCTCCCCCCCATTATTTTTCCACTTCATCTTTTTATCCTCTCTGTTTAAACACCCGGTGTCATAATCCAGTTGTTTGGGGCACCAGCCCCACACAGCGTGACCTTCTCAGCCACTGTCTCCGGTTTCCCACCCCCGTGTCTTCCCCCTTAGTCGGCACAGAATCATTTATTTCATGTTGCTTGTTACAACAAAATGGTAAGTGAAATTATCAGATAATAGCTCAGTAGAAGAAACCTTGTGAAGATTGTTATGTCTCACGGCGGTCATTGAAGTCACCGGGATTTACCGAGCCGTTTGGTGCTGGTGGCGCCTCCGTGTTCCTGCGTCTCTCACTGAGCTTAGTGGCCTTCTGGGCCCCTTCCCCCTCCCGTGTGCTGGGCGCCTGCCGGGCCGTCAGGGCTGTGGGTTTGGGGGGTGCTGCCTGGCTGCTTACGGCCTTCGAACGGGAGCACCGCTCGGCCCGCCCCCGCCCCCGCTCCCGGCCAGCGTGCCTGGGAGCTCCGGGGTTTCTGCTGGTGTTTCTCCCGAGGTCGGTCATCAGGCGCGGAGGCTGGGCCGCTCAGCCGGCTGCAGTTGTGCGCTCCTTTCCTGCGTCTTCACCTACATCAGTCTTGGGGCTGGGAGTCAGCCCGTCACATGCAGGCTACGCCCGATTCATCTTCAATACTTTTTTTCAAGGGCTGGAGCGATAGCACAACGGGGAGGGCGTTGCCTTGCACGCGGCCGACCCGGGTTTGATTCCCAGCATCCCATATGGTCCCCTGAGCACCACAGGGGGTAATTCCTGAGTGCAGAGCCAGGAGTAACCCCTGTGCATCGCCGAGTGTGACCCAAGAAGGGAAAAAAAAACCTATTTTCAATTGTCCTTAGGTCTTACTCTCCCTCCCTTCCTCTCCACCCTCCCCTTCTTTCTCCTTTCTTAACTTAGTCACTAGTTGGAGGTTCTTTTTCTTTTTTGGGCTTTGGGGCCACACCTGGCAGTGTCGGGGCTCTTCCTGTTAGGGTGCTCAGGGAGCCTTGCAGGAAGTAAGCGGTGAGCTCAGAACAGGCCACTGCCTCGTGTTCTGTGGCTGACCAGTCCCGAGCCCAGAAGCCCATCCCGTGGTGAGTACTCTTTGTGCACGTCATGATGGCTCGTGAGAGCGTGTACTTGGCTTCTGTTGATCGGAGAGTCTGTTAATGTCCGTAGGCCAAGGGGGCTGCTAGTGTTGTCCCGGTTTCCTGTACTGGTGATTGCTATCTCCTGTTCTGTCGGTCATTAAAAGTGGTATTGAGGATATTTTCTTCTGGGTTCGGGTCAGACCCAAAGCCTCACAGAGGGGACGCGTGTGCTCTAGCCACATTCCCAGGCCTGAGTGTTCAGTAGAGCCGTGAGTTTGCGCATTCCTGTAGCCTCCTCGTTGGTTTCAGCTGTGCTCGGGGCTCCCTCCTGGCCCTGTGCTCGGGTCATCCTGGTGAGGCCTGGGGGTCGCTCCTGGCTCTGCACTCGTGGATCAGTCTGGGCAGGGCTCACAGTGCCATTCGTGGTCCTGGCGGTCACCCCGGGTTGGCCACGTGCAAGGCGAGTGCCCTCCCTCCTGTTCCATCGCTCCAGCCCCTTCCCTTGTCGTTCAGTCAGTGTTTTGGTCGTATATTTGGAAGCTCTGTTAGTAGTTGCATAAATGCTTAGAATAATTAGATTCTTTTCATGAAATGACCTGGTCATCATTTCGGAATCGCCCTCTTTACCCTTAGTAAGATTACTTTGAAACCTTTTTTCTCCGATATTAATGTAGCAACTTCACCTTTATTTTGTGCTACCATTATATGTGTATGCGTATGTATATCCTATATTTATCATTTTCCACTCCTCATTTTTGTAGGGAGAGATTCTGCCAAGCTGGGCTCAGGGGCCCCGGAGCTGCTCTTTTTAATTTAAAAAATAATAATAAAAATAAATTAAAACATCATGATTTGCAAATGTTCATAGTTGGTCACTGCAACCCTTAAGTCAACTGGCCTGTGGTTTGATGTGACGCCAGGGTCGCAGTGCTTTGGGGACCTGTAGCACGACACCCAGCGGTGCCCAGGGGGCGGGTCAGTGCCCAGGCTGGAACCAGGACTCCCGCACACCCAGCGCGTGCTCCCTCCCTCGCCCTGGATGTTCCTGTGTGTAGTAGTGGACCTCTTGGGCCTTTGCCTGCTCGGGGCTGGGATGCCGCAGTCGGGACGCGAGTGTCCTGCCGCTGGTGGCTCGCCCGCTGGCTGCTGGCCGAGGCCTGCGCCCCCCATTGAACGTGGCTGTTCCATGTTGGGTTTGGATCTACCCTACTGTTGCCCATTTCCCTCAGTTGCTCTTTGGTTCATTTTTCCTTTTTCTTCCTTCTTTTAAATTGAGAGGGTGGGTGGTGTTTTTTATGACTTATCTCTCGTTGATGGCTTCCAGGTGACTGTCTGCATCAGGGCTTGCAGCCAAACCTCCAGCCCCGTCTGTCTGATGCTCCGCAGTGAAGCACGGCAGCAGGCTGGAGTCTGTGACGTCACAGTGCCACCGTGTTAGTATACATCGTTACCTCTTGATTTTAAAAAGAGGATGATAGCCTGATAGCCCTTTCTTTTTTTTCTTTGCACTCAGGAATTACTCCTGGTGGTGCTCGGGGGACCATATGGGATGCTGAGAATCGAACCCAGGTTGGCCACGTGCAAGGCAAACGCCCTCCTCTCTGTACTATTGCTCCAGCCCCAACCCCTAGAAAACTTTTTCCTTGGGCTATAGAGTTGGAATCATTCAGCCTTTGTATGTGTGCCAAAGATTGGCACAGAATAAGGGATGAAATTAACCCCCCTCCCTATTTTGTTTTGCTTTTAAAATAACATTGGGGCCAGAGAGAGTGGTTGGTAAGTGCTCACCTCACACACTATCCCCCAGGCCGCTCCAGGAGCTGGTATGACCCAAAAATCACCAAAATGACAGTCACTTGATCAGAGAGGTAGCGCCTTGGCTGGAGTGTGTGCTCTGCACACAGGGGCCCAGTTCGTCTCCGAGCACCAATCCAGGAGTAAGTGGCCCTTGAGCATCACATACACACACACAATAATAATGTTAGAAATGACTGTAGTGTAAAAATATTGTTGGTTCTTATCACAGTGTTAAGCAGATGATTAAAAAAATAATAATGAAACAACAGGTTGGAGAGAGAATGCAGCAGGGAGGGCACCTGCCTTGCATGCAGCAGGCCCAGGTTCAATCC
This sequence comes from Sorex araneus, assembly GCF_027595985.1. Taxonomy (NCBI): domain Eukaryota; kingdom Metazoa; phylum Chordata; class Mammalia; order Eulipotyphla; family Soricidae; genus Sorex; species Sorex araneus. Next base: position 2,803,994 of record NC_073302.1, on the reverse strand, counting down.
CTGGCCCAAACAGTAAAATAATAGGACTAGGAGCCATAGTGGTAGTCTGAGAGTGAAGCTCACCTTGCTCGTGGCCCACCCTGGTTCCATCCCCTGCACCAGCACCATACAGGGTCTCCCAAGCATCTCCAAAAGTGGCCTCTGAGCACCAAGCCAGGAGTAACCCAGAGCACCACTGTGTGTGGCACCGAAACAGAACAGTAACATGAAAACTCCCTTTATTCGCATTATAAACTTTGACTCTACCTGATTAGACATGAGTCTATAAAAGTTTGGTGGTTTTCGTCTGATTGCTTCACCACCGTCTCAGCTGGGTTCCCCTGTGGCAGGGACGCATGGAAGACCAGCATGTTGTCTGTTCCCAGGAGCCGGACACAGCAGCGGCCAGAAGCACCCTTCTGTGGGCACACAGTCATCCCGCTTCAGTTATTTAGTTTATTCCTTTTTGTTGTTGTTTTTTGTTTTTGGGGCCCCACCTGGCGATGCTCAGGGCTTACTCCTGGCTCTGCTCTCAGGAATCACTCCTAAAAAAAAAACAAAAACAAAAACAAAAAACCAAGGGGTTGGAGCGATATACAGCGGGTAGGGCGTTTGCCTTGCACGGGCCGACCCGGGTTCTAATCCCAGCATCCCATATGGTCCCCTGAGCACCGCCAGGGGTAATTCCTGAGTGAAGAGCCAGGAGTAACCCCTGTGCATCGCCGGGTGTGACCCAAAAACCAAAAAAAAAAAACAGGAATCACTCCTGGCAGTGCCTTGGGGACCGTATGGGATGCCGGGGATCGAACCCGGCAAGGGCCAAGACCAGCACCCTCCCTGCTGTCCTGTCTCTCCGACCTCAGCTATCTGGCTTCTTAGCCTGAGGTTGCACTGAGCTGCATTTCTCTGCAGGGCTGTCACGTGACCCCGAGTGTAGGTCCTGTAAAGCCTAAATTTATGCGTTTGGGGATTTAGAATCCCTGTGAGATTTGTAGCATTATCCCGGGTAAATAGACCTGCAGTTGTACTCAAACTTCTTCGTGTGTAATTTGATTTTACCATCATGTCATAACTCAATTTGGGATGCAGAAAAGACATTATGAGCTTGGATAAATTGCTGGTTTTATTTTTATTTCTAGGTTCATTTTGTGTCCCTTTGAGAAAGCATGAAACATTTTCATATCCCTTGTGGCCTTCAAGAGCTCAAACCATTTCTCTTCCCCAGCTGACTGTTCTATCTTCCCAGGGGTGACTCACGCCCCGAGTTCCCGCACATTCCTCCTCTCTGCGGGGGAGCCGGCAGAGATTAGGGGAGCACTGTGCCCAAGGTTCTGCGTGGGGGCCACCTCAGGGGCACTGCTGTGTTTCCTCAGGGGGTGCACGGTTACAAACTCTGTCTTGAGTAGGAAAAAGAGGACTTTGTCAATTTTCATCTCTCTCACTCTGGCAAAGTTTGCTTGGGAAGGCTCCTGGGTTGCTCCAGCAGAGAAGGCGGAGAAGCTTCTAGGACTTTCAGATCATTTGATGGTGGTTGTTTTGGTTTTTTGGTTAAGCGTGAACTAAAAAAAAAAATTTTTTTTTTGCCTTCCAAGTTAATATTTGGATAGAACAATATCAATCTCCTTATTTAAAGCTCCAGGATGGGGGGAGGCGGATTTTAAAGCCAAATCCAGATGCTCCGGCCGCTGCTGTCACACAGACCCCAGGGCCCAGAACAAGGAGCGGGGAAGGGAAACACCTTCTGGGACAGGCGCCGTGTTTTCACCTGCCGCTGCGCTGGCCAGGGCTCTCACCCGTTCCCCCCGACGTAGCGACACTGAACCATCAGCAGAAGGTTTCCTGCACACGGGTTCAAAGCAGGAAGGAGATGGCGGGGCTCCTTCTGCAGCCAGGCTGCGGTTTCCCTTCTCTAGCAGAGAACATGGTTTCTCGCGTCCCTGGTTGGCCGCCCTGGGAGCGCCGGGCTCTCGGGGCCCGTTGCCGTGAGCTGCCGGGAGGCAGACCCAGCCCGCCAGCACCCCGAGCCCTGGCAGCAGGAGTCCCGTGGCAGAGGCGGGGCGGAGAGACTCACTAGAATTGTGTGCCTTACAGTCACAGGAAGATATGGAAAAAATACGGTTCTTTTTGTATGTTTTTATTTGGTGTTGGGGTCACCCCCAGCTGTGCTTACTCCTGGCTCAGTGCTCGGGATCACTCTGGGAAGGACTCGGCTGGGGGCTCACGGGGGGACATCCAAGGTGCTGGGATGGCCCCTGGGCTCCCACGCGCAAGGCAGGCACTTGCCCACTGGGCGTCTCTCCGGCCCGGGGTAGTGAGTCTGGAGGTTGCCGTATTGACTCTTAAGCCAAGGGCCCACAAATGTCAAAAGTACTTCGGTGGTTGGGGTCCCAGATACCTTTTTTTTTTTGGGGGGGGTCACACCCAGCAATGCTCAGGGGTTACTCCTGGCTTTGCACTCAGGAATTACCCCTGGCAGTGCTTGGGGGACCATATGAGATGCCGAGGATCGAACCCGGGTCAGCCGCGTGCAAAGCAAACGCCCTACCCTCTCTGCTATCGCTCCGGCCCCCCCAGATACCTTTTCTACCCTGGATTTGTGTCACCCATCGGGCAGAAGGTCAGCTCGGCGCTGCCTTTGTTCTTTAATGGCTGTTCTGTGTTTTCCAGTTCTCCGGTGCCGTACTCGACAGCCAAAGCAGCTCACCCGGGCTTGACGCCAGGGACGGCGAACCAGGCTAAACAGGTGCGTTGCGGCCTCCCCCCCCCCCACACACACACACACGCACACACAGTATCTGTGTCCTCCCTGTGTTCCCATCAGCTCCCGTGCTTGGCAGAGACTTGGGGTGCCTTCCCCACTCTGGCGGTCTCGACCCGTCAGGGCAGCCAGTCTGGCAGAGTTGGCCCACCCTCCAGCGCCTCGTGTTGGCAGAGGTGTTTGTGCTTGCGGCTGACTCTTCACCGCCATCTGAGTTGGCCTGTATGATCGCCATGTGCCGTTATCAGGCTCCCGTGGCCTTGTGCCCGGGACGGGCCCTCCAGCCTGCCCTGCACTGCTCGCCTCCCAGGTGCCTTGATCAGCGAGTGGGGCCTGATGAGCACTGTCCCATAGACAGGCTAGAGGTCAGGGAGACAGTCACAGGGCTGAGCACAGGCTTTGTATGCAGGGCCTCAAGCTTGGTCCCCAGCACTGCGTGGTCCCCTGGGAATAACCCTGGAACAGGGCTGGTGTGGTCCATAAATGACCCCACCCCCAAAGAGAAAGAAAAACGCCACACATTATATGGTCGATTGTTCAAGAAACCGGAAAACATGAGCTGTCTTGGGAAGCAGCTCAGACTCTCCTGGGCGTTTCGATGGGAACCTGGTTCCTGCTGCTCTGCTCTCTGTTTGGAGGCCGCTGCTGAGGGTGCTCGGGGGCTACTCCCAGCTCTGTGCTCAGGGATTAGACCCAAGCCTCCTGCGTCGTGCAGCTTTTGCTCTGACCTCTGCTACTCACTTCTCCCTCGGAGATGAAATAGTTGAGATGATGTTTGAGATCGAGGCACTGGAAGTTGCCTCCTGTGCGTTCTCAGCGTGGTCCCGCATTCCTTGAGTTGCCTGGCTTGCTGTGTTTGGCATTTGTCATCTTGGTCATTCTTCTGGAGGTTGCCATGTTCATCGTAGAGGGCATGGTGCAAGGCCTAGATCATACTGGGACGAAATCGACCCTGGAGCGTGAGGTGGACAATCTGCTTCCTAGCGGTACTGCAGACTGAGAGCAGAGTGCGTCTCATCCTAGATTACAGAGCATTGGCCAGGAAGCCCTGTGCTGGGTACTGCAGTCCAGCATTTCTTTCCCGGAGCTTGCAGAGTAACCCTGCTTGCTACCTCTGTTGACTTCAGTTGATTTTGTTTTGTTTTGTTTTGTTTTGTTTGGGGGTAACACTCAGCAGTGCTCGGGGGTTATTCCTGGCTCTGCAATCAGGATTCATTCCTGGCAAGCTCAGGGAACTATATGAGATCCCCGGGATTAAACCGGGTTCGCCACATGCAAGGCAAACGCGCCATTCCCACTGTACTCCGGCCTCAAACTTGGTTTCTTTTTTTTTTTAACTAAGTTTGCTCTTCTGCTTGTGTATTTAAAGTTATGATACTGTTTTGCTGCTCTTTATTCCAAAGGATGGGCAGTCACTTCACCTGCTCTGCTTGTGTGCTTTTGTAGGGTTCTTTCGTAAACCCCCCGAAGCCGCCTGCACCCACAGCAGCTTCTGGTCAGTGGTCGTCCAGTGATAACGCTGCAGGTGAGTTTGTGGTTCTGGCCAGTGGTCCCTGGTGATAAAGCTGCAGGTGAGTTTGTGGTTCTGCTCTGGGTAGACATGGAGGTATCAGAGGTGCTCCGCCTGAGTCTGCCTGCGGCGGCTGACACCAAAAACCAGGCAGAGACCATGGAACCCTCAGAGGATGGAGCCTCGGAGACGGCCGGCCCTGAGCCCGCTCGCCGGGTTCTGAGATCTGGCGGCAGAGGGGGTCGAGCCTGACATTGTCTGCTGCTTCTGCGCAGCACAGTGGAAGAGCCTCCTGGATCCTAGTGACAGTTCACAGGCTGGGAAATGCGCCAGGGGGGCTGGTTCTAGAGTAAATATGTCCGTATTGGAAAGACTCCAGGGCTTCACGGGCTTCCTGATCGGCCTTGCAGGCGTCACCCCGCTAGGGCTCAGTCCCGGGAGGCAGTGGGAGGGCGCTGTGATGAGTGAGCAGGTGAGGGGTGAGATCCGCCCCGCATCTCCTTCCCTCCTTCCCTCGGCGCCTGTGTGGCAGCCCACTGAACGGGCCGCGTGACTGCGTCAGAGCAGGTGCCACCTGCCAGCCTGTGTTCTGGCCTACTCGGAACTGGGCTGTTATGTGACCCGCGCTCACCAGTGGACCCTCAGCTCCCCGAGAGCCTGCCCTCCGCACACGAAGCCTGTGCCCCCGCTGGCCCTGCTGCCGGGCAGTCTCCTGGACTTCCTGTGCTCCAAACGTTCCAGTTGGATATGGGGCATTGTGAGTTTCCAGAAGATAACTGTGGGCACACGGGACTCAGAGCATTCGGTGGCTGAGAACCTACGGCCACAGACGGATGAAGGGCCAGGGGCAGGGGGAAACAGGGCCTGCGCCCCAGACTGCTCGGTAGTCAGTTTATTTCTCGCTCCTCCCCGGCGGAGTCCGGTCTCTCCCTTACAGCACCGTTGCAGTCATAGGTTTGGTCTGTCCCGGGCATCATAGTTCATCATCCTAGTCTCCTCGTCGGCCTCAGAGGCTCTGCGCAGTTACATTCTCTTCCTCGTCTCCGTCCTCATTCCGCTCTGGTTCCCATCCAGTCCTTCTCTCTCTCTAGTCCCCAGTCTCCCCTTACAGCATAGTTACATAGGAACCCCGAAGGGTGAGGCACACAGGTGGGCTCGAACATTGTCATACCACTGCATAGATGCACAGCCAGTCCTTCAGGGGACGGTCTGGATTAACTCAAGAACAAAATCTCATCTGAGGGATCAGCACTCCGGATTACTAGGAGATCCGCTCAAGGGCGGGGTTCCATCCAGGGTGTGTTGCTTTCTCCTTCCCCCTGCTAGTAATCCATTTAATCAGTCATAGTAAATTTACTTCTTATAATATTTGGACATTTGCCTTGCACGCGGCCGACCCAGGTTCGATTTCTCCGCCTCTCGAAGAGCCCGGCAAGCTACAAAGAGTATCCCGCCCGCACGGCAGAGCCTGACAAGCTGCCCATGTAGTATTCAATATGCCAAAAAAGTAAAAATAAGTCTCACAATGGAGACATTACTGGTGCCCACTCGAACAAATCGATAAGCAACAGGATTACAGTGACAGTGATAATATTTCTAGTTATTTTGTATGAACACAGTAAGAGATATATTAAGCTTAAAGGCAGGCTCTTCCTGGGGACATCTAGCTATATATTCCAGACCACAGTCTTCAGGCCAGGTTAGTCTTTCCTAACCCCAGCAGGGTCCTTATTCAGGTACTTCTTTTTGGGTCATGACACTTTGTTCCATGACGGTGCTCTTAACTTATAGTGCTTAGCTTTTTCCCTTTCAACGTCAGGGGCGCTCACCGCTTGCCCTGGGTCCATCCAGTCCCTTCGTTGGGATCCTGTTTTTGGAGTGCTAGGAACTAAGGGCGGCTGAGGCTCAAGTCAAGTAAATATGGATGCCCAGGAGTGAATATTATTTGCAGTCAGTTAACTCCCATGTTATAAAAGCATAACATGAACTGTCTTCCTGTATATATGCAAAAAGGACACTGCTAAACCATGCAAGTGACGTAAAGGAAAGAGGAAAACGATATAGGGCTGTTAGTGCTCGGTGGAGCTGGAGTGGCTCAGGGGCACTCGCCGGGTGCAAGGCGAGCGCCCTCCCGGCTGCTGTCCGTCCTGCAGCCCCTTCGACCGCTTTCTTTTTTCATTTAAAACTTTATTTAAATGCTATGATTTACAAAGTTGTTCATAATGCAGTCATTTCAGGTACTCAGTATTCCATCCCTGATGCCACCACCAGTGTCCCAAGTTACCCACCCGCCCCCCACACTTGTCCCCTTAGCAGACACAGAATAAACTAGTTTATATTGCTCGTCATAACATCTGTAGTGGGGTTACAGGATTCACTGTCCAAGGATTCGCTGCGCTGCTGGGTGCCCGGTGGGCCTCCTGGGCGGTGGGCACGTTGCCCTCACAGCTGTGTCACTGAGGTGATTCAGCAGGTGGCGTCCCGGTTCCTCCGGGTCCCACCCAGCTGCAGCTTCTCTCCGAGTCGGCCAGGGAGCCGGGCTGTCTCGGTGCAGGTGAGAGCACTGGGCCCAGAGACCAGGCTGCCGGTGTGGCTGCTGCTTCTCTCCCTGGTGCTGCTCTGGGCTTGCCCCTGGCTCTGCTCAGGAATTACTCGTGGTACTTGACGGACCATGTGGGATGTCAGGGGTCAAATCTGGGCTGGCTGTAGGCAAGGCAAGCACCCTGCCGATTGTACTGGCTCTCCGGCCCCTGAGACCCATCCTTTGTTGTGGTTTGGTTGTGGGTTTTTTTGTTGGTTTGGGTTTTTTTTTTCCCTTTGTCTACATTTAGCAGTGCTCAGGGGTTACCACTGGCTCTGCACTCAGAAAGGATTCCTGACGGGCTCTCAGGGTTTGAACCCGCGTCAGCTGCACCCTACCCCTAAAGTCACTTGACTGAGAGTTAAAGCTTTACGCGACAAGGACAAATTCAGGAATTGTTGGAGATTTTAGTTTTGGTTTTGGGGGCCACACCCGGCAGTGCTCCAGTCTTAACTCCTGGCTCTGTGCTCAGGGATGACTCCTGGAGGTGTTCAGGGGCCATGCACCCTGGGGTGGCTGTGTGCCAGGCACGGACCCCACCCATGGCGCGCTCTCTCTCTCTCTCTCTCTCTCTCTCTCTGACCCCTGTCAAATTTTTTTTAGTTCTCTAGGATTCAGATTAATAAGTTTATTTCCATTTTGGTTTATATTTTACAGAAAAAAACTTAAATATCCCTTTTTACAAGGATTTCACTGAGAGCTTTTCGTTATTCTTCAAGTTACAAATAAAGGAAATGCAAGAAGCTTTATTTTGTCTATTTCCGATGTGGTAAATGTGACTAGTAATGAAATTTCTGAGATTCATCATTCAGTAATAATTTTTTACTGCTAGTATTTATACTACTTTGATCACTTGCAGAATATTCAAGGGGGGGAGGCTTTATGGGAAGGAATAGAAAAAGTTCTCTAAAAATACTATCTGAATGTTTCCCTTTAAGCATTTCTGAGTTCTCTGTGGAATAGTTTTCTAGTTTGTTACTGATGAAAATACTTTTTTGGTTATAAGAGCTGTTATAGTTGCACACAAAAGGAAGTGGTGTGCAGATATATAACGAGCTTATTTTGGTTTTTCATGTTGGTGCCAGGGACTGAACCCAGCCAGGGCCTCCCCTCGGAGCTTGTACGTTACCATTGGGCTGCCCGGCCAGGGTGGCGGTTTGAAGGTGAAAGGTGACCTGCAGAGCCCACGTCCCAGAGACTGCGGCCCTCCCCGCTGATGTGTCTCCTGAGCTAACTTCATTGTCACTTGGACAAAAATAGGCATCATCCTGTGTGGGTTGTTCGTGATGTTTCCTTTCTTACCCTCCCCGCCCTCACGGCGACCATCCTGGCCAGCTCCCGGCCCGCTACCTCTCCTCCCCTCTCCTCAGGGTACCCGAGGTCTCCCTTATGTGCTTCTGCCTGTTCAGACTTACTACTGTAGTTTAGATCCATGTTCTCTGACCTTTCTGTGCCTGCATGCTGACCTCTGGCCTGCCTCCGCCGGCCCTGGACTGGCAGTTAGGGCCAAGGCAGAGGCTGGGACCTACCATTCTTTCCACACTCCAAGACCAGCTTGTCCAGGCCAGGGGTCACGGGTTCAGATTCTAATTTCCCAGGTGTGTGAGTAAGGCAGTGTCCCTGTACACACCACATTGTATTACAGTGATTTATAAAGTAGTCTTCTATGATTCATCCCAAATTCACTTAAAAATATGCAGTTTTTTCTTTTGCTTACTATGATTTGGGCCTTTTTTTGGGGGGGGGTCACACCTGGTGATGCACAGGGGTTATTCCTGGCTCTTCACTCAGGAATTACCCCTGGCGGTGCTCAGGGGACCATATGGGATGCTGGGAATTGAACCTGGGTCGGCCGCGTGCAAGGCAAACGCCCTACCTGCTGTGCTATCGCTCCAGCCCTGATTTGGGCCTTTTACTTGTGATTTTTCCTGTTTTTCTCCCTTTGCTCAGCCAGTGGGGGGAAGGTTAGAGGTGGCTCCAGACTGTGAGTCTGGTCAGTGTTGATGGTGAGGAGGCCGTGGGTTTCAGCTCCTGGGTCTGTCTGGATTTCAGCGATTCTGCATTTCCTCAGTGATTCTTTTTTTTTTTTTTTTTAAGAAGTTATTTTTAAATACAAATAATTTAAGGAACATACCCAAAATGTGGAGAGCGGGGGCCAGAGAGGTAGTACAGTGTGTAGAGCATCTGCCTTGCACGTTGCCCACCCGGCACCCCATCCGGTCCTCCGACCACCACCAGGAGTGATCCCTGAGCTCAGCCAGGCGTGTGCCCTGAGCACCACTAGCCATGGCTCCAAATTAACAAGACACGTGGGGAATAAGCGAAACAGTCAGCCGTGAAATGACTGCTCGGGGAGGGAGTCGTCTGTTTCTCCTGCATTGTTCTCCTTTTCGCCAAGTGAGAGCTACTGTCAGCGCTTCACATTAAACTACTCGGGTTATTTGGTGTCTTTCTCTGAAAGGCGAGTGGGCGTGTCTTGGTTTGGAATTAATATTGACGCGCCACCGAGAGGCCGTTGGAGGCCTCTGGGCTTGCGTTGGGCACTGACGGGCAGGCCGTAGCTCCCTGCGGTCCCTGGGCCAGTGCCCTGGAGAGCCACCCCTCTAGTCTGCTTCTGGTTTGTTGCAAGGTTCTGATTATTTTTTTTCTTTTAACTGCAGGGCCAGAGGCAACCAAGATAGAAACAACTGTGACTTCTCCGTCTGTCGGGCAGTTCAGCAAGGCTTTCTCCTTCTCCTCGTCCGGGTGAGCACTGAGCTTAACTGTTGTGTTAGATGGCCGGTAGACTCAGTTTCCCCCCATCTTCCGACCAGGCGTGTTCCCAGGCAAACCCCAGGCTCTTTGGTGAGAGCGGCCATGGTTTGACAGCCCGGGTTTCTGTTTTCCCAGCAGGATTCTTACACGCCATTGCCCGTGCGTTTGTTTGGTTCTGGTCTCTAAGACATGCCTCCTTCATGTGTGCGGCCTGGGCCTATGTACGGTTCTCTAGTTAATCTCACTCAGTACTTCCAGCCCATCTGGGGTCTCGATGTGACACTTGGGTGACTTCAGTGCCCTGGGGCTAAGTACTGAGTTTCAGGAGACGGGAACGGCAGACAGCAGCCATCTGAACATCGGGATGTTCAGATATGAGGCACCTTCTTCCTCTGTTTTGGTTTTTTTTTTTTTTTTTTTTTTTCTTTTTGGGTCACACCCAGCGGTGCTCAGGGGTTACTCCTGGCTTTGCACTCAGGAAATACTCCTGGCGCTGCTTGGGGGACCATATGGGATGCCGGGGATCGAACCCGGGTCGGCCGCATGCAAGGCAAACACCCTACCTGCTGTGCTATCGCTCCGGCCCCTCTATTTTGGTTTTTAAGTAACAGTAGCTGTACTTGTAAAGTTGAGTCATTTCAAAAAAACAAAAGACCTTGTAGCGTTCATTCTGGGGGAGCTTTTTTATGACCCTGTTGGGGGGAGGGTCTTCTCCCTGTGCTGCCTCGGAGGGGGCTTGCTCTCCCTGCAGAGCTGAGGGCAGACTGGCCGAGCTCACAGCCTGTCCACGGGAGTTTTTGTCACTCGGGACTGTGCGTGAAAGCTGCGGTAGCAAAGCCTTCTTTCTCTCTCCTTGTGCTGGTGGGGATCAGACCCAGGCCGGGGCACTTGCGTCCAGGTGCCGGGCCTCGTCCCCAGCCCTGCCTGTTGGCTTTGTGTTGGGGCCATCCCTGGCAGTACCGCAGGCCGTGTGTAGTGCTGCTTTGTCACGTGACCTGGACGCCACCGTGTCAGACCTGCTCCCTTGGCTTTCGTTCTTCCCCTCAGACACTGGCATCAGCAAAGTTACTCACAGCTGAGCTGGAGGCAGACTGTGCGCCAGCACCACGCCCGCCACCGGTGTCCCCGGGTCCTCCCCACCTGCCGTCCACGCTTTTTCCCACAGTGGGTGGTCAGTTCTGGGGCACGCTCATGGAAAGAAAATATGTGGAAAAGGACTCGGGCTTTTTTTTTTTTCTTCGGCTTTTAGGGTCACACCTGGCGATGCACAGGGGTTACTCCTGGCTCTGCACTCAGGAATTATTCCTGGCAGTGCTCAGGGGACCCTATGGGATGCTGGGAATCGAACCCGGGTCGGCCGCGTGCAAGGCAAATGCCCTCCCCGCTGTGCTGTCGATCCAGTCCCCTAGGATTCGGGCTTTTGACCACATTTTCCCAAGACTTGGGCTAAGTCTTCTGTCGAGCGGCCGCAGTAACGCCTGTACAAGCAGCAGCTCTGTCTGCCACACCCTGTGGGACTCCTCACAGGCCCTTTCTCTTTCTCCTTTTTTCTTGGGGGGGGGGGTGGCCACACCCGGCAGTGCCCAGGTCTTGCTTCTGGCTCTGAACTCAGGGATCTCTCCCGGGGGCTTGGCGACCATATGTGGTACCGGGGGGAGCCCGGTCGGCGGAGTGCAGGGCAGACTCCCTACTCACTGTGCTGTCCCTCCGGCCCCGCCTGACCAGCTCTCTGTCTTGCCCCATCCTGTCTTGTCCCCTGCCCTCGACTGACCAGCTCCCGCCACATTCCCCGTGAGCCACCCCCCGGCCCCCGCTCAGCCTCTGCCCTGAGACCCCGCTTTCCCGTCCCCCAGGGCCTCCCAGCTCTGGCCTGCTTCTGAGCTGCCGTTGCTTTCACTTTGTTGTTGTTCCCTTCTAGATTGTAATTCCGAAGTGAGGTCAGTGTGAATTTTCATACTAAAATTTCACGGTAAACGGCGATCTTGTGCTTCCGTTGTGCCTTTAACTCTCTTCCTCCACTCCGCAGGACCGGCTTTAATCTTGGGAAACTCACACCAGCGCCATCTTCGAATCTCCTTGGTGCACAAGGTACCGTCTGAACGGCTGGGTGTCACTGCCACTGTTCCCCGTACTCCAACGTGGCTCTTTTTAATGGGCACTTTCGCCTTCTCCTTGTTGCTGAGCTTGGCTCAACATGTGTGCAGCAAGTCTGGCATTACTGTGCTTGAGGGGTGTGTGTGTGTGTGTGTGTGTGTGTGTGTGTGTGTGTGTGTGTGTGTGTGTGTGTGTGTGTGTGTGTGTGTGTGTGTGTGTGTGTGTGTGTGTGTGTGTGTGTGGTGCGAGCTGGTGTGTGTGTGTGTGTGTGTGTGTGGTGGTGGTGCGAGCTGGTGTGTGTGTGTGTGTGTGTGTGTGTGTGTGTGTGTGTGTGTGTGTGTGTGTGGTGGTGGTGCGAGCTGGCCCTGTTCATCGTGACAGACAGGGAAAGGTGCACTTCTAGAGTAGCGGGCGCTGCTTTCCGTGCAGTTACCGGGGGAGTCATTCCTCTCTGTGTAGTTCACTGGGAAGTGACGTCTCCCTCCTCCGCCAAGAGTGAGCTAGACTCAGAACCGGCAGTAAAAGCCCAACCCGCCTTTCCCCCAGTGAATCAGCAGACTAGCTTACAGGATAAGGAAGTCCTTTTTCCTTTTAATTTAGGAAGCTTTTTAAAGATAACAATAATGATGTGATTCTGAGCTGGAGCAAGAGCACGGCGGGTAGGGTGCTTACCTTAGATGGGCGCGACCCAGGTTCGGTCCCCGGCACCCCATATGCTTCAGCTAGTTCCCCCAGGAGAGATCCCTGAGCACGGAGTTGAGAGTAAGCCCTGAGCGTCTCAGAAGAGCTGTGTTTGTAGACTCACACATTGAGCGGCCCCTCCCAGCGCCACGGCTGCGGTTCTGCTCTATTTCCTGCTGGCAGTTTTGCTGCCTTGAGTCCACTGAGCACTGTCGCTGTGAACTGTGCTGTATTTCCCGCTGAAGATCTCGTCAGTGTCGTATTTTAATGGCTACATCATTTTTTTTCATTGTGAATATGCCATAATTTGGTTAGCCATTCACCCGCTGGACATCGGTTATTTCTGGGTTTTCCCCGTGATGAAGAACACAGTGACGGTCTTTCACTGAATCATCCAATATACATTTTGGGCGGAAGACTTTATGTGCAGCCCGGAGTCGTAGGTTCCTTCAGACAAAGGGCATTTCCTAGCGTCTCCCAGCCAGGGACGGGGGAGCGGAGCACAGAGCGGATGCGGATGTCCTAAATCGGTCTCAGTGTGGCATTTCCTGGGCGGGTGGAGTCGTTCCTTTCTCTGGACCGTGAGTCTTGAACTGCTCTCGAGCTCTGCCCGCTCGGAGGCGGCAAAATGCCCTTGAGGCCCACCTCCTCTCCTGCCTCACTTCCTAGAGGAAAAAACAACTCCAAGATGAGAAGAAAAGTCATTGTCTCCAGTCATAAATAACTCGTGGATTTCCCAGAGACGCTGTAAATAGCAGCAGACCAGCCCCCGCCCTCACAGGGCCAAAGTCTGAGGGTGGCCCCCAGCCCCCACACGCCCGAGTCCCCGCCAGGCCACTCTCGCGCCCAGCTCCGTTAAGTTTCTAAGTATCGAGCTTTAGTTTCTACTTCATTTAACCAGACTTTATAGTTTTCCTTTAAGCTTTGCGTTGACTCCACGGGAATGGACTGTTCAAATCTGTAACTTCCCAGAGGGGCACAGCCACAGGGGACAGAGCGCCCAGCGCCAGGGTGGGGTCCTGGTCACTCGAACATTACTTACCGAGAGCCGCGGCTTTGCTGGCAGGTGGCCCGGGTTTAAATCCCATCACTTCCTGGTCCCCTGGGTACCACCAGCTGTGGCCTCTAGCCCCTCCCCCACAAAAAGCACTCCAGTCCCTTACTTGGGGCGAGCGCTGGGGAGTAGCCCTTAATTGTATGTAAAAATAATTGTGGGGGGCTGGAGCAATAGCACATCAGGTAGGGGTTAGAATCCGGTGACGAATCAAGTTTGATCCCCGCGTCCTGTGTTGTCCCCCAAGCTCCACCAGGAGTGATTCCTGAGTGCAGAGCCAGGACGAACCCAAAAACAATAACAAAATTAAAATGATTGTGGGTTGGTGCTTTGTTTGCCCATTAAAGCCAAAGGAAGGTCTGCTGTGTCAGTCCTGGCCCGTCTGACCAAGCTGACGGGCGGGAACAGTGAGGGCAGACACCTTTTTAGGTCTTGGGGACGATGTGTTACTTCCGCACTTTCTAGCTGGGGCATATTTGTTGTGATCTGATCTGTATAAGATTGTCCTTGATGAGTTCTCGCAGCGCCGGGCCCCCGTGGAGAGCCCTCGGTGCTCCGTCCCCAAGGAGAAGCGGCGCGGGAGGAGGGGCTTGGGCTCGGAGTCAGAGAAACGTGCTCAGGTCGCGCTTGGCCAAACCCAGTCTCTCTGGATTTCTTTGTGTGCTAGGTCCGACTGCCTCCACCAAAGATGCCAGCCCGCTGGACGCCTTCTCCCTGGGCGGGGCAGGCAAGGCTTTCTACGAGAGCACTCCCGACGGCGCGGCCCCCGCGGGGCTCACCTCAGACGCTGCTGCCGCAGCCGCCCCAGGAGAGATGGCTCCGCCGATGAGCCGGCCCACGGCTCCTTCCCTGGTGCCCCTCTGCTCTGTGGTCGGCAAGGCAGAGAGCCCGCTGTGCAGGCCGGGCGAGCTGTTCCCCGGCCCTCTCGCCGGGGAGACGCTGGGGAGCTTCTCGGGCCTGCGGGTCGGCCAGGCAGAGGACTCGGCCAAGCCGGCCGGTAAAATGTCAACCACAAGTCTAGCAAGTGTCCAACCCACCAAGACATCCGCCGGGCCCGTGGGGTTCAGTTTCACGGGCCCCCCGGTGCCAGAGAAGCCTGCAGAGCCCCCAGCGACTGCTGTGTCCAGCACACCAGCGGCATCCGCAGCGGCCGCCGGCGCCAGCATAAGCAGCTCCCCTGCCGGGGTGTTTGGGAGTCTGGCCCCGGTCAGCGCGGGCCCCGCAGGGATGGTCAGTTTCGGAGGGATCGCCACAGGTGGCAGCAAGACAGGCTTTGCGTTTGGGAGCCAGCAGGCCAACAGTCCAGCGCCCGCGTCCACGCCGCCGGCAGCCACCACTGCCGCACCCCTGCCCGCTTCCTTCCCCACCTTGTCATTCAGCGGCCTCCTGAGCTCAGCAGCTGCCCCGTCCCTGCCCGTGGCCTCCGGCAGAACCACAGAAGAGGCCCCGTCCTCGGCACTGCCCGAGAAACCAGGCGCCAGCGAGGTCGTGGCCCCCACAGCCTCGCCCCTAGGGCAGCAGCAGGCCCCGGACAGGAAGGAGCCTGCTCTCGCGCCCCCGCTGGACGGCAGCCCCCGGGCGCCCAGCCCCAGCCTCGCGGCACCCACTGCCGAGGCCCCCGCAGCCACCCCTGGTGTTCCCGACGTCAAGGCAGAGCCAGCCTCTCCTGCCAGCCACTCCGGGCTCGAGCCCCCCGCTCCCGCGGTGACCGCTGTCTCGAGCGCAGGCCCGGCGGCCGCAGAAACATCCAGCGCCCCCTCCACCTCCACCGCAGCTTCCGCAGCAGCTCCCAGCCCCGCCGCAGAGACCACGGTGTTCGGGACGGTCTCTTCCGGTGCTTCCGTCTTTTCTCAGCCACCCGCCGCCAGTTCCAGCTCAGCTTTCAGCCAGCTCACCTGCAGCACGGCCACGGCCCCCTCGGCGGCCCCCGCCTTTGGACAGGTGGCGGCCAGCACGGCGCCCAGCCTGTTCGGGCCGCAGACGAGCAGCATCGCCAGCACAGCGACCACCGCGCCCCCGGTCAGTAGCTCGGGCTTCGGCAGCCCCGCCTTCGGCACGGCGGGCACAGGCGTCTTCGGGCAGACCTTCGGGCAGGCCCCGACCTTCGGGCAGGCGACCAGCAGCCCAGCGAGTGGCTTTTCCTTCACCCAGCCAGCATTCAGCTCCGTGCCAGCCTTCGGCCAGGCCACCACCTCCACGCCGTCCTCGACCAGCGGGAGCGTGTTCGGGGCGGCCTCGAGCACCAGCAGCTCCCTCTCCTTTTCCTTCGGACAGTCTTCCGCCGGCACAGGCGCGGGCCTGTTCGGCCAGAGCAGCGTGCCCGCTTTCGGCCAGAGCCCTGGCTTTGGCCAGGGAGGCTCCGTGTTTGGCAGCTCCTCAGCCACTACCACCACAGCGTCCCCCTCGGGGTTCAGTTTCTGCCAGGCGTCAGGTAAGGCCGGAGCACCAGGACTGGTCTCTCAGCCGTGTCTGGTGGTGAGGAGGGAAGTGGCACTGGAGGGCGCAGGACGCCTTTGCTCGGTCACTGGCGCCGGCCTGCTGCTTGGCAGCCTTTGCCGCTGACGGCCGCCACACTCCCAGCACCGGCAGGAGTATGGGGGCCGGGGGGCTGGAGCCGTAGCGCAGTGGGGAGGGCGTTCGCCTTGTACACGGCCAACCCAGGTTCAATCCCCAGGTCCCCGGCATCCCATATGGTCCCCCAAGCACCATCAGGAGTAACTCCTGAGTACAGGGCCAGGAGGAACCCCTGTGCATGAAAAGCAAAAAAAAAAAAGGGGGGGGGAAGAAATATGGGGCTGGGGGCTGGAGCCGTAGCCAGTCTGATTTGATCCCCGGCATCCTTATGGTCCCCTCAGCACCATCAGGGGTGGCCCAGAAACAAAAAGGTGGGGGGGGGGGCTCTTCACATGGACATTTCAAGGTCCTATCCGAGGACTGGTGTCCCCCGGGGCCGGGGCCCCAACTCCGTCCTCCCCTGCCTCGGGGCAGCCAGCAGGGCTCTCCTCCCCTTGGCCACAGTCTGCTTTCCTGCCCTTATAAATGTTGGGTTTAGGGGCGGCGGCAAGAGTGCAGCTAGTTGGGCATGTGCCTTGTACACGACTGACCTGGGTTCGATCCCTGGACCCACGTATGGTCCCCTGAGCACCCCCAGGTGTGCCCCACCCCCCGTCCCGCCCCTAGAATAGAAATCACTGGGTTGGAGTGATCAGGTAGCAGGGAGGGCGACTGCCTCACACAGCTGCAGGTTCTGTCTCTGGCACCCCAGCTGGTCCCTGAGCCCACCCAGGGGGACGCCTGAGTGGAGAGCCCCGGGGAAGCCCTGGGCACTGCTGGGGGTGGCCCAGAAAGCGAGTAGAAATGTTCTCTTTTTTTTGCTTTTTGGGTCACACCCAGCGATGCACAGGGGTTACTCCTGGCTCTGCACTCAGGAATTACTCCTGGCAGTGCTCAGGGGACCATATGGGATGCTGGGATTTGAACCTGGGTTGGCTGCGTGCAAGGCAAATGCCCTACCGCTGTGCTATCGCTCCAGCCCCCGAAATGTTCCTTTTAGAAAGTGAGACTCCTGTGTGTCCAGTGTGAGCCGCAGCTGCTTTTACTTAAAAGCTGTCACCAGCAGGTTACGGGGCACGTCAGAGTTTCCCTTACCTGCCATTTTCTTTTCTGCTGTTTTTTTTTTTCGTTTCGTTGTTGTTGTTTTCTGAAAATTGTGGGGGAGCTACACTGAGAGTACACTGAGGGGGATTTTTCTGGGCCTCACTCGTGGTGCTCAGAAACTACGACTGGCCGTGCTTAGATCTAACCCCTGGTGGGTTCAGGGGACCGTGTATAGTGCCGGGGGTCAAACAGGGTTGGTCACACGCAAGGTAAGCCCCTTCACTCCTCGGCTGTCTCCCCAGCCTGAGAATATACCATCTGATCAGTCCCCACATACCTGGGTGTGGTGTAAGACAAGAGTTCAGTGCTTGGGACATCGCTGTTTTAAAGTATTTGCAATTGGGGCCAGAGCAGTAATACAGCGGATAGGGTGTTTGCCTTGCACATGGCCGGCCTGGGTTTGATCCCCAGCATATGGGCCCCTGAACTCGCCAGGAGTAATTCCTGAGCACAGAACCAGGAGTAATCCCTGAGCATCACCGAGTGTGACCCCCACAAAAAAATAAATTTTAAAGTGTATTTATTTACAATGAAAAGGGGTCTTTAAGTCAGTCATAATTTTCTCTCCTTTGTATATAGGGAAATATATTTTATTCATGATTTAATTTATTAGCAAGTATTTTACCTGAACCTTTCATGTTGGTAAATACTTGGCTGTTATAAAACACTTTATTGGGGCTGGAGAGATAGCATAGCGGGTAGGGCGTTTGCCTTGCACGCAGCTGACCCGGGTTCGATTCCCAGCATCCCATATGGTCACCCAAGCACTGCCAGGAGTAATTCTTAAGTGTATGAGCCAGGAGTAACCCCTGTGCATCGCTGGGTGTGACCCAAAAAGAAAAGGGAAAAAAAAAACTTTAACACTCATCCAAGTTTAATTTGTTTGTTTGTTTGTTTGTTTGAATTTTACAGGTTTCGGATCTAGTAATACAACTTCGCTGTTTGGTCAGGCAGCCAGTCCTGGTGGAACTGGGTCTGGATTCTTTGGCCAGGTAAGTACATGGCCTTAGTTTCATTCATGCCGGTTTATTGCAAATCTGTCTACGATGTTCCTGTCTAATGAGTTTGTGTTGTATGACCTAGCAGATGGCCTTTGTGGTTCTTCAGTTCTGTCTCTTTTTATCTTCCGGGGATGCCGAAAGCTTAGTTGCCTCATAGAGTAAAGTTTTTAAAATTCTCTAGGAAGTACATTCGAATCTCATGACTATGAGTTCCAGTGATTTTTCTGCCTGCCGCGCAGGCTACAGCTTGGCAGGCGTGTCCCCCTAAGCTAAGACTGCTCGGCAGCTTTATCGTAAAATGTCCTTGCTCTAAAAATGGTTTTCCAGGGGCCGGAGCGATAGCACAGCGGGTAGGGCGTTTGCCTTGCACGCGGCCGACCTGGATTCGATCCCCGGCATCCCATACGGTCCCCTGAGCACCGCCAGGAGTAATTCCTGAGTGCAAAGCCAGGAGTAACCCCTGTGCATCGCCGGGTGTGACTCAAAAAGCAAAAATAAATAAAAAATAAAAATGGTTTTCCAGGTTCCGTCCGGGCATCCCATATGGTCTCCTGAGTGCCGCCAGGGTGATTCCTGAGTGCAGGGCCAGGAGGAACCACTGGGCATCACCAGATATGGCCCCCAGAAAGAATCCCTGCTCTAAAAGTGGTTTTTTTTTTGTTGTTTTTTTTTTGTTGTTGTTTTTTTTGCTTTTTGGGTCACACCCGGCGATGCACAGGGGTCACTCCTGGCTCATGCACTCAGGAATCACCCCTGGCGGTGCTCAGTGGACCATATGGGATGCTGGGATTCGAACCCGGGTCGGCCGCGTGCAAGGCAAACGCCCTCCCCGCTGTGCTATCACTCCAGCCCCTCTAAAAGTGGTTTTTACATCTTTCTTTTAAATGCCCTTCCTTTGGGGCCGGAGCGATAGCACAGTGGTTAGGGCATTTGCCTTGCTTGCATCCAACCTGGGTTCAATCCCCGGCATTCCATAGGTCCCCTGAGCACCGCCAGGAGTAATTCCTGAGTGCAGAGCCAGGAGTAACCCCTGAGCATTGCCGGATGTGACCCAAAAAGCAAAAAATAAAATAAAATAAAAAATAAATGCCCTTGCCTTAAAAGTGGTTTGTACGCCTTAGACTGGTTGTTTGCGAAGGGTCAGTGCAGCCAGAGGTCAGGCTCCCGCAGCCCGAGCTCTTCCCGGTGACGTGAGCTGTTTGAGTCTGCGGCTGGCGGTTCTCCAGGCGCTGGGCATCGTTTCAGGCGCTTTCTACACACTGGCTCCTGCCATCGTTGGTACCTAGGTAGGGTGCTGCTGTCCCCACGGGTCAGATGAGGGCACTGGAGGCCCGGGCGTGACAGAGCTCTTACTCCGTCACAGGCTTGCTGCGTCTCAGCCGCCGTGAGCCCTCACGTCCTGAAGAGGCTTCTGTGCTGTATTAGTAATGACTGTAACTTTTCGAAGGTGGAACCCAGGATTAGTTCAGCAGTTACCAGGGAAATAGACGTAGTATGTTTGTTTGGTTTTTTTCTTTTTGGGTCACTCCCGGCGATGCTCAGGGGTCACTCCTGGCTCTGCACTCAGGAATTACCCCTGGCGGTGCTCAGGGGACCATATGGGATGCTGGGAATCGAACCCGGGTTGGCCATGTCCAAGGCTAACACCCTCCCCGCTGTGCTATTACTCCAGCCCCCGACGTAGTATGTTTCTTATACATCTTGGGTCGATTTTCCTTTGAAGAGGGACTGTACCTTAATCAACGGTACTTAGCACAGAGAGATGAAACTTCCCGTTTCTGCTCTCTGATACTGACAGATTCGGTCACTTAAAGTTCCCGTGTTAAAAAAAACTAAAAAGCTAGATTAAAAACACTAAAGCACAATTTTTTAAAAAAGCACTGAGAAGTTAATAAGGTGTTTTACTAAGCCAGTTTACAAAGAAGATGAACCCCAGAGGACCAAGCACTAAGAAGACGATGCACAAAATTGGGAGGGGGCTGGGTAGCAGCGGCCAGATGTCCCCAACAGCAGCACGGAAGGAAGGGAGGGAAGGAGGGAAGGAAGGAGCGTAGAAAGCCACCCCGAATTCCGCGTGAGGAGAGGGAACCACGAGCAAGGGGGAGTCTTGGGCCACACTTAGGAAGGCTTCTGGGCTGTATGCAGCTGTGCGGCGCGCGTCTGTAGAGAGAGCAGGCGGGGGAGACCCTGGGGGACTCAGAAGAGGTGTCCTTTCAGGTTTGGAAAAGAGCCGAATAGAACTTCCTGAGAAAGCTAAAAGCTAAAGCTCAGCGTAAAACCCAACTGGTGAAAGAGTGCTGTGTTAGGAAGATCACGGGCCTTTAGAATTCCTGCTTTCCAAGTTCAAATCCCGAGAGGCCCACATGTGCCAGGAATGAACCTGGCCACTCCCAGCGTGTGACCCAGAGCCACCATGGCCAGATCAGCAGCAGCAGCGGAGGGAAGGGGTATATAGGAATTAAATCAAGCCATTTTTCCAGGGGCCGAGCGGTAGTACAGCAGGGAGGGCATTTGTCTTGCACGCGGCCGACCTGGGTTCAATCCCCGGCATCCCTATGGTCTCCCAAGCACCGCCAGGAGTGATTCCTGAATGCAGAGTCAGGAGGAACCCCTGAGCATCACCAGTTGTGACCCAAAAGGGGGAAAAAAAGACATTTTCCAGACAAGTATGAGAGAATTATTTTAAGTCATGGCAGTTTACAGTTCTTAACAGAACAGTCGATGCGAGGGATTCATGAATACATTTCAGTACCACACCCCACACCAGAGAGTGTTTGTTTCCCGCCACCGTTGACTCGGGGTCCCTCCTTACCCCGCCACCCCGATCCCCACCTCTGCACCCCCTCCTCCCCGCCCCCCACATCTCACTGCCATGGTGAGCTCACTGCTCAGTTCTTAGATTCTGCGGCTCTCAGCCTCTTGCTCCTCCCCTGCTCTGCTTCTTCTATGCCACGTGTGAGGGAGACGGTTCTGCCACTGTCCCTCCGCTCCACGCAGACTGCGCCCAGCATGGTCCCCTCGGGTTCCGTCCCCGGGGTGGCAGATTGCATGATTCTGTCTTTCCTGTGCTTTTTCTCTCCAGTCCTCTGTTTTTGGACACTCAGGTTGTTTGCAGATTTTGGCCTTTAAGATGGTGCAGTGAACACAGGAGCTCAGAATGATTAGAGGTTTTTGGCTTTTGTGCTAGACGCCCAGAAGTGGAATCGGTGGATCATATGGAAGCTCGATTGTTAGTTTTTTTTGAGTCCACATTGTTTTCCAATCAGTGAGTTTCCAAAAGAAATTCTAAAGGGTTTTAAAGAAGAAAGAAAAAAAATGGAGGGAGGGTCACATCCGGTGATGCTCAGGAATTACTCCTCGTGTATTATGGGATGCCGGGAATTGAACCCAGGTCGACCGCGTGCAAGGTAAATGAGCTACCCATTGTACTGGCACTCCAGCCCTGAGAGAAAAAATTGATCTCACCAAAATAACAGCTTTCTTGAGTTTAGGGTGAAATAGCCTTGGAGTGAGGGAAGTGTGGACTGTCTGCAGCAGAGCAGCTGAGTTCAGAAGATACGGACGGTGGGAACGGGAGGAAGAAGACCACGGTATACCCCACCCAGGTGGCGGGGACGGAAACAGCTGACAGGACTCGGCCGGGAGGAGGTGGAGCAGCTAGAAATAACCGAACATTCCTCATGGGCTGGCGGGGGTATAAATTCATATGACCCCTTTGCAAAACCATCTGGCACTGTCAAAAGTGGATGCTCAGAATCCCGCCTGACCCAGCAGATCTGCTTCTGGGGCTGGCGCCACAGAAACGAGGGCCTCAGTGGCCAGGAAACACGGACACGAGCGTAATGAGGGCTGTGAGGAGGAGCCCGAGTGCTCAGCAGCTCGGACAAAGCATGATCCAGAATTGAGCACTGTGGAACCAAGGCAGGGGGTCTGTATTGCCTAACACGCGGCTAACCTGGGTTTGGCCCCCTGCATCATTCGGTCCCAGGACCCCTGCTAGAAGTAATCCCTGATCTTCCCTGGATGTGGTTTCAAAACCAAAAATCTATTTGATCACTGCTATAAAGCATGTTCCCACAAGAAAATTAATCTCAGAAATAATTCCCCCTTTGGCGGTGAGAGAGACCGTAGAGCCTGGAAGGAACTTGCCTTGCTACCCTACTTAAGTCCAAGTACCACCAGAAGTCACTCCTGAGCACCGCCGGGAACAGCCCCTGAGCACCACTGGGGGTGGTTCTCCCCACCCCCAACAAGTCAAACGATCTTCTTTTAAATCCTCTGTTACTTTTGATAAGAGAAGGGAGCTAAGGACAGGCATGGGGAATAGAATACAGACAACTGCCTTGTGTTCCCTGAAGCTCGTTCCAGTGGTGATGCTTAACTCAGCTTCATTGCGAAACCAACCGTCTAAGCTGCCGAGATGGTCCAGTGGGGAGGGCACTGGCCGTGCACACAGCCGACTTGGTTTTCATCCCAAGCATCCCATAAGGTCCCCCTGGCCCGCTGGGAGTGATTCCTGAGTGCAGAGCCAGGAGTTAGCCCCGAGCATCGCCCGTTGTGGCCCCAAAAGCAAACAGCTAGACAAAGACAAATCCTCTAAATCCGTGCATGCTTCTAGTCAGCGGTTCCTGCTGCTGCCTGTCTGTAGGCGCAAAGGTCAGAGCCGCTGACCTAGGCCCAAAGCAGAGGCATACCAGGCTGCCCAGAGGTGAGTGGATCCTGAGTGGGCCCTGAAATCTGTGACTGTGGTCTCCAACTTCCTACTCTGTAAGCGCTGGATAATTTTTTCCTTGATTCAGCATGCAAATCAGAGTATTCCTGCTTTCCAAAGAGAACATTAGTGTCCATACATCACCACACAGTGATTCTTCTGTATAAAACAGACAGTATAGGGGCCAGACGAGAGTCCAGTGGGGAGGGTGTTTGCCTTGCACGCAGCCAACCTAGGTTCGGTGCCCGGCATCCCATAGGGTCCCCTGAGCATCACCGGGTGTGACCCAAAAAGCCAAAAGTAAATAACAGAGAGTAGACGCAGTAGACCTGGGAAGATGCAGAAACAAACAGGGTCCCCCAGACACTTGAGAGATGAAGGAAGAACAATCCAGATGACCCAGATGTTGGGCAAAAACCATCGCGTACGAGGATGTACAGGAAAATAAACACTGAATAAAATAAGGAATCTGAACATAGAACTGGAAATCCGAAAAACAGTTGTGATCCCTTTCCAAAGTCTGTGGGTAAAAAGGGTGGGCATGGCTTACTTTAGTAACAGCAGGAGTTTTACAGAAAAACTGGGTGTTGAGCTGTATCATTGCAGATTAGCTAAAATAAATCTCAGAGATTCAACTACCAGAGAATTAGCCTCTGATGCAAGTGCTGGCACTGTGCGTCCCCGCCTAAGTGTCATCAGACTGGGTGCTGGGCTAGGAAAGGATAAAGAGGAAGTGGCCAAGGTGTTCCAAATTTGGTGACAAACAAAAATCTAAGGAAGCCTCCTTTGTATTCGGGCCACACCAAGCAGTGCCCAGGGCTTTCTCCTGGCTCTGAACTCAGAGATCACTCGTGGTGGGCTCAGGGGACCTGGGGGGTGCCAGGGATCAAATTTGTGTTGACCTTGTTCAAAGAAGAGCTGTACTGTCTCTCCAACCTCGAGAAAACTTTTCAAGATGGGAAGACAAGAATAGTAGCTAGGACTGAACCCAGAGTTCATCCAAATTAATTGTAATGCAAGAATTTGCTGGGACCGGAGCAATAGTACAGCAGGGAGGGCATTTGCCTTGCACACAGCCAACCCAGGTTTGATCCCTGACATCCCATAAGGTCCCTCAAGAGTAATTCAAGGTAATCCTGAGTAACCCCTGAGTGTCACTGGCTGTGAACCAAAAACTCTAAAGAAAAATAAAAAGAATTTGATGATATTATAAAACAAAGCAGGGCTGGAGCGATAGTGCAGCAGGTAGGGCGTTTGCCTTGCACGCAGCCAACCCGGGTTCAATTCCTCCGTCCCTCTCAGAGTGCCCAGCAAGCTACCGAGAGTATCTCGCCTGCACAGCAGGGCCTGGCAAGCTCCTTCGTGGTGTATTCGATATGCTAAAAACAGTAACAACAAGTCTCACAATGGAGGTGTTACTGGAGCCCGCTCAAGCAAATTGATGAGCAACAGGATGACAGTGATACAGTGTTACAGAAAGTTGTTCACATGATTATCACATTCAGTATTCCAAAACACCGATCCCACCACCATTACACCTTCCTACCACCATTATTTCCCATTTTCCCAACCAACGCCCAAGCCTGCCCCAGTAGCAGGCCGTAATTAATTTACTTTGTATTGCTTGTTATGAATAGTTGACTAAAAATGATCAAAAAAGATTTCCTTAGAAGAAAGCATGTGAAAAGTGTTGTATCTCACCCTGGAGCTATTAAACCCTTGTTTAAGAGATTACTAACATGTTGTTACCAGTTGAGTCTTATGTGTTAATATTTTCTTAATCGAGGTTGGTTGCCTTCTACTTTACTCCCATCCTGCTACTCGTGGTATATCAGTGGTGTAGAGTATGAGATGTTGCATGGCCACAAATGTGGCTGCATGCTCCAGGAATTCTGAAATTTTGAATGAGGTGGTAGCTGGAGTTAAATTTTTAACTGGATGGTGACTTTGGGCCCCTGAAGCACCTCTGCAGCTTGTTGATCTCGTTCAGGATTTATTTATAAATCTCTGGATCATGGCTGGTTAATGAGCTTATATGATGCCAAAGGCAGTTCATGGGCATGACTGCCAGGCTCCTGGAAGAACGGGGGGTTGGGGGAGCTCGCCCATCCCTGGCTCCATGAGAACCTGGAGATTTCGTTCACAAAACCTGCATCCCTGAGTTTTCCAGCAGATTCATTCCTGGAAGAGGCTCATTTTGAGCCTGTGGGGTCTGACTGTGAGCCTTGGCGGCGATTGGACTATGGAGGTTTTCGGCTGCTGGGGCTCTGTTTGGGCTGGTGATGGTGGGCTCACCCACCCCCCTGCAGGGTGCCCCGGATGAGACTCAGCCTGGCGCAGGGTCTGGAGGCATTTCTGCGGAGCCTCAGCTTTCATCCTGGGATTGGGCCCGACTCTGCACTCCAGGCTGCGCCTTGCTGGGCTCAGGGGTCCAGATTGGTGCCGGGATCAAACCCTGGGTCAGCCGCGTTCAAGGGGAGCACACCGACCACTGTGCTGTCTCTCCGGGCTCCTGGCTACCAGGTGTTTGAAGCTTTTTTCCACATACTCTTTAGGAAGCACACACACTAAAATCAGACCAATACAGAGATCGGCAGGACCCCTGCACATCTGTGAAGCAGTCCTTTCCTGTGGCGTCACACCCAGCTATGCTCAGGGGTCACTCCTGGCTCTGCACTCAGTGCTTAGGGGCCCATATGGGATGCCGGGGATTTAACCCAGGTTGGCTGTGTGCAGGGTGAAAGCTCTGCCCGCTGTGCTGTCGCTCCAACCCCCGTATTTTTATTTTGGCTAAACAAAAAAAAATTTTTTTTCATCATCAAATAGTTGTAGTAATTACTGTTGTTTTCCCCAAAAGTTTAAGGGAGAAACAGAGGAAGGAGCAAGAGAAACTAGCAAGCGTATTGCTCTCGGGTAGAAAAATCAGAAAGAAGTCTGTGTGCAGTGAGTAGGACACTTGCCTTGCAGGCGACTGGCCCGGGTTTGATCCCCGGCACCCACCTGGCCGCCGAGTACTGAACGCGTGATTCCTGAGGCGGAGCCAAGAGTAACCCTGACACCACTGGGTATGGCCCGAAAGAAAAGAAAGTTCGTGTCTTACGGTCAAGACCCAGGAGGCCAGTGTGACTGGAACGGGTGGGGGGTGGGGTGCAGCGGTGGGGACAGGAGTGCAGGGAAACGCTTTTAGGGAGTCAGAGCACACGGGCGCCGTCAGCGGGGCTGGCTCGGGGCCATCTGAACTGCGTGATGTTTCTCACTCGTTTAACACTCTCCTCCTTTTGAGGTGGGTTGTTTTATTTATCTCCGTCTTACTTCTTCAAACGCTCTGCCTCCCCCCCGTCACCCCCCTGCCCCCATCTTTGAAGTGGCCCCGGTGGAGTCCCCGTGCCCGGTGACCCATTTCCAGAGCCCGTCTTCCCTCCAATGTCAGCCAAGGAGATGTCACATTTACCTAGTAGTCGTGGTCCCTCAAGCCTGCGCCAGCGCTCCTGGGGACGACTCGCAGACAGAGATGGAGTGTCTGGGGCCTGCCGCAGCCCGGAGCCGCACGCGTCGCCGCTCGCACCCTCCCCCAGGCTTGAGATTTGCAAACTTGGACAGAATTCAGCTGTGGTCATCATTTCAACAATGGAGCTAATTTAAGCTGCTTTCTGCAGCCCTGGGAAAGTCGTTACGAAATAAAAGTGCAAAATTGGGAGAAAAGACCGCGTAAATCACTTATCATCCGCTGCTGATGAGTTCAGCCAAATAACGAGGGTAATCAAACTAAGTGGTGCTCACAGTCGGCTAGAGGCGCCTCCACGCTTTCGTGGGGGGGAGGGGCCAAGTTATCCTCCCGAGCTTGGTCTTCCTGCCCCGGGAATCGCGGCCAGCAGAGCTGGCAGTGGGGCAGATCAGCATTTAGAAGCTCCTGCCGCCCCAAACCATGCTTTCGGGGGTCTGCCAGCGTGGGCTTCGCTGGAGAAGGGCCGGCGTGCGGGGAGCGCACATCTATGCCAGCGCTCGGCTGAGTTCTCTCGCGGCTTCCGTCGGCCCGGCCGTGCAAAGGCGCTGGCCGTTTCCCGGTGACCTCTCACCCCGGCTCACTTCCTGCCCCTTCTGTCTTGCAGCCTGCCGCCACCTCGTCTTCCAGCAGCAGCGTGTTTGGGTCCGGGAGCACCGGACGAGGAGGAGGTTTCTTCAGTGGCCTCGGAGGGAAACCCAGCCAGGAAGCAGCCAACAAAAACCCCTTCGGCTCGGCCAGCGGGGCCTTTGGAGCGACAGCCACCTCGAGTGAGCGCAGACCGGCTCCCCAGCCCCCCGTGCCCCGTGTCACCTCCCGCTGTCCTGGGCTCGGAAACAGGGAGAGGGCAGGAAGGAAGCAGCCACCCGGGGCAGAGCGCTCCGGCTCAGTGTCGATTTTGTTTGATTTTATTTTTTAACTCCGTGTTCTCTGTAATTCCGGGAGGCGGCAGCCCGACGGGAGAGGAGCCGGGTCTTGGTTCTTCCCCTTGTCTCTCGGCCCCGAGCTCGAGCTCTGATTAGCAGCACGAGTGACTCCGGCAGACGGGCATGACGCGAGCTGCGCGGGCTGGGCCTTGCGCGAGAGGGAGCAGCTGGGCTTTCGTATACGCGGGGCTCCTCCTTTTCTTTAGGTGCAGTTCCGGGTGGAAAGTGTCACCCCAGAGTTGACGCCTTCATCTCTTCTACATCTTTGTCTTAGTCTGTCTCATCTGAAACTTCCCACTGGCGCTTTCTTCTCCGTCCTGCCTCTCCGCGGTCAGACCCGAAGAGCTGCGTGATCAGGCAGCACACGGCCCGCGGCCCGGAGGCTGCGGGGACACTCGGGAGCGTCTCCCCTTCAGCCTCGCCTTCCTCCCTTCCCTGGCTGTGCAGGCGCGTCCGGCCTGGTCTGTCTCAGTGACTCAGGCGCCGGTGTTCTGCACCGTTAGCTGGAGGCTGCGGTGGCCTGTCCCGTCGCTGCCGTGCCGCCGTCGCCAGCTGACCAGTGATGTGGAAGGGCACTGTCGGCTCCTCTGGAGCCCTCAGTCTGCCCGAGTTCAGGGGGAGGTCTCGGAAAGCGAGCCTGGGCCTTCCTGCAGAGAGCTCTCGCGCAGCGCCCAGCCGCAGGCCTCCGGGACACGCTCTGAGCAGCGGCCCCGTGGCGGTGCGTTTCCCAGGGGAAGCCGGCCCGGAGTGGTCATGACTGCGTGAGCGGGCGTCTGAGCCAGAAAGCGCAGATCTAGAACCCGCCGGGCTCCTGCGTGCTGTGCAGATGCAGCCTTCGGCACAGGCTGGGACCTGGTCACACACCGGGCACCGGCCAGCAGGGCCGCGGCACGAGCAGGGCCGTGACCATGTGCCGGGCTCAGGGCTCATGTGCGTCTCTCATTCTACTTGCACGGCTGCCCGGGGCCCCGCTGGGCGGGCGCACCCTCCCCGGCAGAGTGCTCTGTGCATCTAGAGGCAGAGTTCTTGTTGTTTGCTCTGCTCTGGTTTTGGTTTTTGTTAGTTTTGGAGCCACACCCGGCAGTGCTCAGGGGCTGTTCCCGGCTCTGTGCTCGGGGGTCACTCCTGGCACTGCTCAGAGGCCATCGCGGGCGCCAGGGCTTGAACCCAGGTTGACCGCGCGGAGCCAGCGCCTGCAGGTGCCCGCGGCAGCCACGCAGGAAGGCCCTCCCCCTGCTCTGGGCTTCTTCAGCAGCCGGGCCCCGGACCCGGCACTTGGGTTTGTCTCTGCGTCCCCGGCGCTGATCAAGCCAGATCTGAGCCCCCCAGCCCACAACATGCGGGATCCTGGCGTTGTGTCAGGGTCAGCTGTGGCGGCGTGGAAGGACTCTGGCTGGAGCGCAGGCCGGCCCCACAGTCCCCAGCTGGGGTCACTGAGGCAGTGGTGGCCTGAGGTCAGGCTGCTTCCTCAGGGTTGTGCCTGAGGTGCTCATGGTGGCCTCGCACCTGGGGAGATGGGGCCCTGAGGAGGCCGGGGCAGTGACGCTGCAGCAAGGGCCCTGTCACCTGGGCTTTGCCAGAGCCGATGGTGGCGCTTGGCAGAGGTGACACCCTCATCTCTCCCTCGCTCACTGGAGCATCTTGTCACAGCTGCCTTCTGGGGACACAGATGCCCCGGGGGCAGAGGACACCCCGCTGAGGCCTCTGGGGGGTGCGGCACATTGTGCCTGGCGGCCTGGGACCAGGTGCCGAGCGTTGTCACAGAGTGACACCATAGGCGTGTGGCTGGGCCCCATCGCCACCACCTGACCAGGCCCCGCCGAGCGGGCTACTTCCTCCTCCCCCAGAACAGGCCTCCTCACGAGTGCTCTCCTCCTCAGATCCCTCAAACCTGTTCGGGAACAGTGGCGCCAAGACCTTCGGCAGCTTCGCCAGCTCGTCGTTCGGCGAGCAGAAGCCCGCCGGCACCTTCAGCTCCGGGGGCGGCAGCGTCGCGTCCCAAGGCTTCGGCTTCTCCACGCCCAACAAAACAGGTAGGCGACCCTGTGTGCAGGGCCCAGAAGGAGGCTTCGCAGGCAGGGGTGTGGGGGAGCTGGGGGCCCAGAGGAGAAGAAGAGTGGCGTGCGGACCGGTAGTTCACCCTCCGGCTTACTCTGTGAGGAGCGTTAGCCGGTTCCTGACACCCCAACCTCTGTTCTAGACAGAGCCGGGAGCACGGAACGCGTGTCCTGAGACTTCCTAGAAGTCAGGTTGTCTTAGCACGGCCACGGGCTAGCAACCGCCGCCCGCCCAGGAAGGGACCCCGGGCGTCCTGTTCCCGGGGTACAGCAGGGCTCTGTCCAGCTCTTATGGGCCACCACTGTGTCCTGCTCCCACGTCAGCCTTGTCCTTCTGCCCGAGGAGACATCTCCGTGATCCGGGAAGGAGAACGCGGCCCGTGGCTGCTGCCCGGGCTCAGCCCCAGGGCCTTGTCCACACTCAAGGCGCTCTCTGCCACTTGGTTAGGCTCCAGCCGGGACCCCGGCCAAAGCTTTGAGTAGTAACCACTCACTTGTGTTTATTCATTTCCTGCTGTCTAACCCAGAGCAGAGCTCTCTGGGAAGCTCAGGGCACAGGGCAGGAACCCACGCTGAGCGCTCAAACCACGCTCCAGGCTGGCCCACAGCCCTCACCGCAGCCACCCCTCAGCCCTCACCACAGCCCTCACCTCAGCCCTCACCTCAGCCCTCACCTCAGCCCTCACCTCAGCCCTCACCACAGCCACACTTCAGCCCTCACCACAGCCACACTTCAGCCCTCACCACAGCCACACCTCAGCCCTCACCTCAGCCCTCACCACAGCCACACCTCAGCCCTCACCTCAGCCACACCTCAGCCTGAGCTCACCTCAGCCCTCACCACAGCCACACTTCAGCCCTCACCACAACCACACCTCAGCCTGAGCTCACCTCAGCCCTCACCTCAGCTCTCACCTCAGCCCTCACCTCAGCCACACTTCAGCCCTCACCACAGCCACACCTCAGCCCTCACCTCAGCCCTCACCACAGCCCTCACCTCAGCCCTCACCTCAGCTCTCACCTCAGCCCTCACCTCAGCCACACTTCAGCTCTCACCACAGCCCTCACCACAGCCATACCTCAGCCCTCACCACAGCCCTCACCTCAGCCCTCACCACAGCCCTCACCACAGCCACACCTCAGCCCTCACCTCAGCCCTCACCACAGTCCTCACCACAGCCCTCACCACAGCCACACCTCAGCCCTCACCACAGCCCTCACCTCAGCCCTCACCACAGCCACACTTCAGCCCTCACCTCAGCCCTCACCACAGACTCACCATAGCCCTCACCACAGCCACACCTCAGTCCTCACCACAGCCCTCACTTCAGCTCACTGCAGCCACACCACAGCCATACCTAAGCTTACTACAGCCTCCTCATCACAGCCCCCAGCCCACACTACAGACAGTCACCCCAGTGGAAGAGTCAGGCCCTTCTGTGATCTGAGAGGACAGGCCAGCTGCACAGATGGCGTTTGAGAAACTCCTTGAAGCTGGCGCCCCTGCAGTGAGGGGGCCTTGAGCTCCCCAGGGACAGCACGGGATGTGTGTCCATGTGGGGGGCTGCTGAGGGGGTCATGTGCCTGCAGAGGGTCCATGCTTGCGGTTGTGTGCGTCGGGCCAGGGGCGGGAGCTCGGGCTCGTCTTCAGGGTCTGCTCTCCCACCACCGTGCTGTCGCGTGGCGCCTCTCGCCTCAGCGCGGCCTGCAGGAAGGGTCACAGCACCCTTGGCCCAGGTGCTCGAGCAGATGGTTTGCAACTGAAGAATTCTGCAAAATTAGTCAAGAATTTCTATCTTTTTCAGGAGCTGTTTCTTACAAAGCATTTGCTCTGCTCCTCTGAGCTATCTCCCGTGCCCTGGATTTCTGTATTTCTGACAGTTAGAGATGAACCGTTTTATTGCTTCTTTAAGAAACTGTCCTCGCCTATTCTTGATTGCTACTGTTGATCTGACAAGTACTGTTGATCTAACTCCCAGCCCCGGCAGCCAACCTCCACTGCCCGACCGCCGCCACGCTCCAGGCCGCTTTCCGCACGCTCAGGCCGAGCCTCACATATGAGTAAACATATTCCTGGACCGCGCGGCCGAAAAGCAGCCACGCGACACATCATAAGACACTCCCTACCCATTTTCCATAATTACCAGGCCACCGTATTTGATGGAGTTTAGACAGTAGGCAGCAAATCACAGAGGGGGAAGCTACTGAGAGTATCCTGCCTGCACAGCAGAGCCTGGCAAGCTCCCCATGGCATATTCGATATGCCAAAAACAGTAACAATAACGGATCTCATTCCCTTGACCCTGAAAGAGCCTCTAATACAGCAGCGTTAGGAAAGACGAGTAAGGAGAGGCTGCTAAAATCTCAGAGCTGGGACGAATGGAGACGTTACTGGCGCCCACTCGAGTAAATCAATGAGCAACGGGATGACAGTGATACAGTGATGTTTCTTACGTAGGAATCCGGTCCCAGCTGATTTGAGACCCGGGTGTTCATCTTGGAGCACATGCACCCACACACACACTTTCCCAAGTCTCGGGCTGTGTGAATTGCCCCAGTCCTGTGACAGAACAGATAAGCCAGCAGGAGGCGGGGAGGCCCCGCTGCCCCCGAGCTGAGTCTCTTCTCTGGGGGCGGCCTCACGGAGCTGCCCCGTGCGTGTGGGGAAGGGGCGACCACTGCCTGGGCAGCCGACCCTGGGGTGGCGCGTGGAGGAATCTGTGATGTTCGCTCAGTGCCTCTGAGTCTCCGGACATCCCAGTGGGGTCTCGCCTTCGCAGGGTGGTGCGGGGGGGAGGCAGGACAGGAACGGGCTCCCCCTGACTCCCATCGGGGGTCAGGAAGGAGTGGCCTTGTGGGCAAAAGCCCACCCTTGGGACACACACCCGGACGTGGGACGGGTCAGCGGCCGCCTCCGATGAACGGGGGGTTTCCAGGCGGCCTTCGCTTCCTGTCCTTTAGCTGTGGCCCAGGCTCGTGTTGGGGGGGCGGGAGGGGGAGAGTCTGGAGCCATCGGGGCGTCTCCTCCTTCTCACTCCGTCCCGAGACCTTGGTGCCGTGGGCGCCGGGCCGGCCTGGGTCTCCGGGAGGAGAAACGAGATCCGCCCCGGCCTTCAATAATTCACCTCCCGGGCCTCGAGCATTTGCTTTTTCCAGCCCGTTGTTGTGTTTGCGGCCCAGCTCCGTTACCACGGCTTGGAGTTTCACTGAAGGGTTTGAAATACACAACATGAAACCAGACGGAGCCGAAGGCGTCTCTCGGGTGTGCGCCCGCTGTTGACAGGGCAAGCGATCAGGCCTCAGAGCTCCTTCACTGGAGGCGGCCACTGACCTCTGCCCGCACCCGGGGCCTCTGTCCCGCTCCTTCCTCTGACCCGTCCCACCTCCTTTTTCCCTTCAGCAGGGAAAGGCTCGGCACAGCCTGGCCCCGCCCGTCCACAGCTCCCCGACCTGCACGCGGTGGGTCCAGGGACGGGTCTGTGTGCCTGGGGCACCCCCGGTGTGTGGGGCTCCCCTCTGCCATGCACAGAGGAGACGGCGCGGGCCCCGGGGTCTCCCTGAGAAGGACTGGGCCTTTCGGTCCCCCGAGGCCACGCTCTGACCCTGGCCGGGGGGCCCTGCTGGCTTCTCAGCGCCCCCAGGGCCCCGCTGCGTGGACGCCAGGCCTGGCTGTGCGTGTGCCCTGCCGGCTGCCGGCCTCCCCTCCCTGCCCGCCGACACTCACTGTCTCTTCCCTCCTCTCTCCCTGTCTGTTTGCCTCTGTTTTGCTCAGGTGGCTTCGGTGCTGCTCCAGTGTTCGGCAGCCCTCCCACTTTCGGGGGGTCCCCTGGGTTTGGAGGGGTGCCGGCATTCGGTTCAGCCCCAGCCTTTACAAGCCCTCTGGGCTCGACGGGAGGCAAAGTGTTCGGAGAGGGCACGGCGGCCGCCAGCGCGGGAGGATTCGGGTAAGGCCCCCCGACCGGCCAGCCGGAGGCGCAGGCCCTTGTCTGTCCGTTTCCCTGCAGCCCCCCTCGGGACCCAGCCCCTCCTGGGCGCCTGCTGCCCCGACAGACGCTCCGTCTCTTCCACGCGTGCCCCCCCGGGTGCGGGGCGGGCCTCGAGCCCGTCAGTGGCCCTCAGGAGGGGCTGGCGGGGGACAGCCACCTTGGCCCAGCTGGGCTCCGTTCCCTGCACGTGAGCTGGCAGCCCCCCTCGGCGCCACGCCACCCCCCCCACCGCTCGCCGTCCCCCCAAAATGCCATATTCGGGATTTGCTTTTAAGAGCCCCAGAAATCCGTCTGGGAACTGAAGCCATAGCACAGAGGGGAGGTGCATTTGCCTTGCACGCAGCCGACCCGGGTTCGAATCCCAGCATCCCATATGGTCCCGAGCACCGCCAGGGGTAATTCCTAAGTGCAGAGCCAGGAGTAACCCCTGAGCATCCTGGGTGTGACCCAAAAAGCTAAAAATTTTTTTAAAATATACAAATTAAAATAAAAAAAGAAATCCCATCTGGTGGCCAAAGCCCCAAGGCGAGAGCAGCCTTCACAGCCCCCAGCCCGGTGTCCCGACTGGCCCGGGGCAGGCTGGTGTCTGGGGGGTGGAGCCTGGACTCTGGGCAGGAGGCAGCAACGCGCCGGGACTCCCTGGGAACCAGCCGTGGCCGCGCTGCAGAGGCTTCAGGGACCCGTGGGCGCCAGGTGCACCCAGGGGTGAAGCCCGCGGGGGGAGGGGTGGCGGGTTCGGAGGCAGCTCATGCTGGCAGGGGGCTGGGGCTCCCAGCTGTGGCTGGCCGGGCACCTTCAGGGTTTACTTCTTTCCTGAGCGCAGCTGTCTGGTAGGCTTGCAGGGGAGTAACGGGTCCCGCCCAGGGGCACCTATCCCACCCACCCGCCCCCCACCTGCAGTGGGACTCAAGGCCCAGTTGGCAGTGCTCACGCGCCCGGCCATAAGCCCGGGACTAGCCCGGCACGCGGCCCTCGGCGGCAGGCCTGAGGCAGACTGTGGCCTGGGTCGGCCCCTGACCACCCCGTGTCGTCCGGGAGCGGGCAGGTCACATGCCTCCGGGCGCAGAGGCGAGAGGGGGAGGGTCGAGGACAGCCAGACTCCGGCTGTGGCCTGGGCCCTGTCGGTGCTGCGGGGTCTCGGCCGGGCTCACCGCCGTGCTCCGCCCCAGGTTTGGCAGCAGCAGCAGCACCGCCTCGTTCGGGACCCTCGCCAGCCAGAACGCCCCGACCTTCGGCTCCCTGTCGCAGCAGACGGCCGGCTTCGGCTCGCAGGGCGGGGCCTTCTCGGGCTTCGGCGCCGGCAGCGGCGGAGGTAGGCGAGCACTTCCCGCGGGGCCGGAGAGGTGCGGGGGCTCGGGTGCGAGCCCTGCCCTGCCACAGGGCCGAGTCAGTGCCCAGCCTGCGGACTGGACAGAGACTGTCCACAAAGGCCTCGGTTTGCTGCCGAGCAGAG
Source organism: Sorex araneus (assembly GCF_027595985.1). Classification (NCBI taxonomy): domain Eukaryota; kingdom Metazoa; phylum Chordata; class Mammalia; order Eulipotyphla; family Soricidae; genus Sorex; species Sorex araneus. Next base: position 2,769,290 of record NC_073302.1, on the reverse strand, counting down.
GCCTGTGCCCGGGCGTCACCCGGGGGCCGGGGGTGGGGGAGGGCGAAGGGAAAGCATCTTCCTGAGGAAGTGCGTCGGGTAAGGGGGGCGCATGAGAGGCCCGTGGGACACCCTCGGCCCACAGCTGGCAGCGGCCTGGCCTTTGACCTTTGACCTTTCTCACCCTCTGCAGGCTTCAGCTTCGGATCATCCAGCTCGTAAGTGCCTCCCTCTGGCGGCCATGCCCTGGGCCGTTCTCTCTGACAGGGGACCCGGGCGGAGGGCAGGGCTGGAGCCCCCAGAAGGGGCCGCTGATGCGTCTCTCCGGCCCTTCCCCGCAGGTCCGTCCAGGGCTTTGGTGGCTGGAGAAGCTGAGAGGGGGTCCCTGTGCCCCTCGGGTTCCTGTGACCAGCCACCGAGTCGGTGTCAGCGCCCCCTCCCGGAGACACGCCGCAGGGACGTCCGCAGAGACCGGGCCGGGGAGGACAGCAGGCCCGGCGCCCCGGACGCACCCCGGGCCAGCGCCCTCCCCTGCATTAAACTCTGCTGTTTCCGTACAGAGTGGCTGTGGTCTGTCGGGGACTCCCGAGGGGGCCTGACCCCAGTGTCGCCCTGGCCTCTTCTGGGCTGACCGGCTCAGCTCGGCCTCTGGCTGCAGCCGGGTGGGTCCACACTCCCCCACCCCCGCAAAAACAAAAACAAACCAAGTAGCCGGTTGTGGGTCTGTGTTCAGACCCACCGCGGGCAGCATGGGGGGGTGCAGTCTTGGGGGCGGACGCTCACCCTGCACACACAGGAAGTGTCGGGGTACCCGCAGGGTGGGTGCTGTCCGGCCCCCGTGGGCGCCCCAGAGCCAGACTTCCCCCCCGTCCTGGCAACGTGCAGGGCCTGGTTGTCACTGCACGTGCCAAGGGCCTGGGGACCGGCTCCCGCACACGCCCCGGCCCGTCCAAGTTGCCTGGTGGCGGCTTTTAAAAATAGCAGCAGGTTTGGCCCGCAGCCTTGACCCCAGATTCTCCGCATTCATCCCCGAGGGGCGGCGGGCGCCACCAGATACCGTGGCGGCACGAGGGGGCGGCGCCGGGAAGGTGCGGCTGCGGGTGGGACCCACGCTCGGGTCCCGGGGTCATCGAAGGAGCCCAGCTCGGGGCAGGGGCAGCTGGGCCGGGTGTGCTGCCGGGCACGCGGGGCCTCGCTCTGCCCCGCCCCTCAGCCGCAGGCCGACGGGCACACCTGTGCCTGGGTCCGCGGGCTGGCTCCTCGCGGCCCAGTGACTGCGAGGGTCCCCCAGGCCCCTGGCGGAGGCTGGCGCCTTTCCAGACACTCCCGCGGCCCCTCACGGCTCGGGGGCAGGGGGCTCAGTCTTCTCTCCCCGTCCTCGCTTCCGTCACCCCTGCAGGGCTGACCCGGCCCCTCGGTGCTCCTGTCACCTGCCGGCAAGCGGCACTCAGACGATGGTTGTCTTGGGAGTCGCTTCCCATGGGGGGCGCGTCCTGCCAAGGCCCTGCGCCCCCGGGCCCTGCGCCCCTGAACCCTGGGGACTCTCCCCCAGACGAGAGGACGGCCAGGCCGGAGCGTCCCTGTGGAGGACGCGGGTCCTGGCGCCTGCCCCTGCGAGTCAGAGAAGTCTGCCCCTTCCGCACGCTTGGAGTCGGCTCACCGCAGCCCCCCTGCAGGCGGGCGCCATCGGGCGAGGGACTGAGGCTCGAGAGCAAGCCGTCGGCCTGACCGCGAGGTGGGGGGGGGCGCTGGTGTGTCCCCAGGCTGCCCACACCCCTGCCCCATGCAGGCCCTGTTGCATCCGCTCCCCAAGGCAGTCTCTGGCACATGCCTGCCCGGGGCGGGCTGAGCCGCCCATGTCCGCCCTGCTGGCTGCAGCCTGGGGCAGGGATGCAGCTGCTGGGGGGGAGGGGGGAGGGGGCGTGTGGGCTTGGCTCCCACCGCACCCCCTGCCCCCGGCCCCTTTCCTGTGCAGGTGGCAGGAGCCTGGAGGAAGCAGCTGGCCCACGCTCTCGCACCCAGCGCCCTCCTTCCTGTGGTCACGGGAGCCCCCAGGTCGCGCCCGGACCCCAGGCTCAGCTGCCGGTGTTGAGCCCCTCGGGACTATAAATAGCGCCCGGCCCGCCTACAGCCTGCCCGGAGATTCTCCACATTGTTTTCGGCCCTCGGGCCCCAGTTGCCCAGAGGGGCGGTGAGGGGGGCAGTGGGCAGCGTCTGACACGCAGGACCCTCCCTCCTTCCTCGGCCCCCGGGGCTGGGCCTCTGCCCCGCTGTCCACTGTGCCCCGCCAGCTCGTGCCCTCGGTCACGGCGCCTCCGTGCCCCAGACGCCAGCCCTGCAATTACGGCTATTCCTGTAGCTGGTGGTTGATTTGATTATCAAGTTCAGCCCCTTCCCCCAGGGTCAGCGGCGTGCCCGTGGCCCGCGGAGGCCGTGCCTGTCCTCGAGCCGTGCCCGCGGCAGGCAGCCAGCAGGAAGCGGGTCGTGCCGCCCAGGAAGCCAGGGCGCAGCAGGGACGGCGGGGGCTCCGGGGACAGTGATCACACTGCTCTGCCCGTGGGCCCGGGGAGGTGCCAGCCTGGGGCTGGTGCAGACGCCGCGGCACAGGACACCAGCTACGCAGAGGGCCTGGCCGAGGCGGGCTCCGGAGGGGACGCGGGCCGGAGCAGGGCGGCCCCAGCCTGGTGGCTGAGGAGCTTCTGGCCGGCCCCAGGGAGGAGGCGACAGAGTCCCAACCCCCCGCCCTCCGCCCGGGCAGGTGCCACCGCCCGGCCCAGCTGACGGCGGGACGAGCAGCTTGCCCGTCTGCAGCCAGCGCTGGCGGGAGCAGTTGGGCGCTCGCCGTCAAAACCGGGAACGCAGGAAGGGAAAGGGCCGTAACACTGTCACAAATTTCTCCCTTGTGACAGCGCGTGTGAGCGCACACACACACACATACACACATGCCACATACACGCACACACACGCACGCACGCACGCACGCGCCTCCTGCCCAGGCCCACGCGCCTGCCTGTCGAGCTGCCCCGCCCCGCCGGAGTCCGGCTGGCGTGGGACTGGCCGCCTGCTGGCTCCTGTCTCCTGGGCCTCTGGAAACAGGAAGAAACATCATCTCTGAGGCATCCCGGCCAAGTGGTAGCTGTCGGCACCCAGATGGTGGGTGGGCCTGGTGGCCATCCAACAGCAGCTAACCGCTGACCCCGACTTCCTGTGTGCCGCCTGCCGCCTGCCTGGCGGGTGTGGGCTGGCCAGTCTGACGTCCCGCGCGTTGCTGGGGAAGGTTGCTCCCCGCAGGGGTAGGAGCGGGCCCTGCTCGGGGCTGAGGCCGCCCGTGCCTTGGATGCTGTGGGGAGCTGAGACCCAGCGGGGCAGGAAGGGACTCAGAGCTCTGAGCTCCTTGGTGTGCCTGGGTGCAGATCCCCGCCATGCTGTGTGACGTCAGGAGATGCACTTTCCCTCTCTGAGCCCCAGTTCTGTTATCTGAACAGACAGCCGTCCAGGTGTGTTGGGGACTGAGCAAGATTTGCAGTGTGCGAGGTTGACAGTTCGTGACAACGTGTCAGCGACTAGAAGCCCCAGGGCTCCTTCCTGGCCTGTCCCCCCACCCCACTGCTCAGTGACTCGCTCGAGTGCGTTTCCAGAGTGCTCAGGGGAGGTGGAGTCCGTGTGAGTGGCTCGCTGTGCTGCTTGTGCCCCGGGCAGGAGACGGCCGCCCTAAGGAGCTGTCCGGGGCCGTGCCCGTGGCCATCGTGTCCTGGCGGGTCCGCTGAGACCAGAACCCACCAGGCCCGGAACCAAGGCCGGCCAAGAAGGGCCTTCTGGTCGGCGCTGCCGAGGAGAGCGCCTTCCCGACGCCCCCAGCCCCGGCTGCTCGTCTCAGCCCCTTCTCCAGCTCAGGACGGGGACCCGAGGGCTCGGCCCTGTCCGGCCCCGCTCACAGCTGGAGGGGACACCGTGCCAGTCACCAAGTAGAGAGACAGTCACTGTCATCTCACCGCGAAGTTAGCCGGTGGGGAGGGCGCCCAGGTTTCACCCCAAACACCACCAGACACAGATACAGACCAGGAGTTGGCTCTGAGCACAGCTGCCCTCAAAAACAAAACCAAACCCTAACTGCCGGTCATCCGCCCAGCACTGCCGTAGCCCACGTGGGGTGGTCGTGGAGCCGGCCTCCAAGATGAGAGCTAGTGCAGCTCACTGTGCATGTCTGTGGCCGCCCTGCGTATTCTTTTTGTTTTGTTTTGTTTGGGGCCACACCCAGTGGTGCTCAGGGCTCAGTCCCACCTGCTACTCTGTTGCTCCGCCCCTCCCAGTTAATCTCTTTTTTTTGTGTTTTTGCACACAGATTCTAGGTTTGATGTCAGGTAACAGGGCCCCCCCAACAGCAAAGAGCAAGCAAGGAGTAGCCCCCAGCATTGCCCAGGGCTTCCCCCAGAAAACGAAAAGGAGAAGTGAGTCAAAATGTTGGAAAACTTAAAACTATTTTGCTTCAGAAATTAATGTAAGGCTACAGTATTCTACCGTGTGATATTGGTGTCAAGAGAAATAGGTCAATTGTACAGAATAGAAAGTCCGGAAATAGATCCACACATTTATTATTAATTGATTTTTGACAGAGGTAAAGAAACAATTCAGTTGAGAAAGTCTTCAACAAACGGTGCTGAACAGTCGTAGACCCACGTTGGGGGAAAAACACACACTTCACTTACTGCCTTACGCCAGGGAAGTCGCAGGCTTATCTGTGAGATCTGAAACTATAAGGCCTGTGACTGCGGACGTGGCAGTGACTTCTTGGATAATCAGAAGCCCAGACTAAGGCAGGCGGATGAGATTCCTTGAAAATCAGAGTCCCGGGGCTGGAGTGATAGCACAGCGGGTAGGGCCTTTGCCTTGCACGCGGCCGACCCGGGTTTGAATCCCAGGCACCGCCAGGAGTAATTCCTGAGTGCATGAGCCAGGACTGACCCTTGTGCATCGCCGGGTGTGACCCAAAAAGAAAAAAAAAATCAGAGTCCCGAGGGTCGAAGGGCGGCCCACAGAACGAGGACGTGTTTGCACGCCATTTCGTTGTGAGTTAGTGCCCAGAGTACAAAACTCTTGAAAGGAAACAACCAGCCGGTCCTTTGGGCGCTGAAAGGAGCCGGGCCAGTGGGGAGGTGCGGCTCGGGGAGAGGCTTCAGCACCGCGAGGGGGAGAGGCCACCTGGTTGCGTGTGATGACAGTGTTGGTGGCATGTAGAGGGGTCGGAGCCCTGTTGGTGGGGGTGTCACACGGCTCAGCTGCTGTGGGAAACTCGCCCGGCTGTTCTGCGCGCCCGAGGCAGGAATGCTGTCCTGAGCCGGGCCTGGGAGGGCCGAGGGGGTGGGGAGCGGGATCTGCGGGCACGCGGGAGCAGCCACGCAGCCTCGAGCCCGAGGCGGGCCCTCCACGCAGGGGGATGCCGGAGGGAGGGAATCGGGCCCGACAGCCGGCTCGCGGGTGGGCCGAGGAGGAAGTGAGCTAGACATGAAAGCACTCGCCGTTTGAGTCAGCAGCCCACTTCTCAAATACACCCCAGGGCCCCGAGACAAAATGGAGAAAGACACGGGCGCCCCTGTGCTCCTTGCTCGGCTCCCACTCGCGCCAGTGTCCGAGAACAGACCCCCGGCTGGAGACACTCGGCCCGGCTACACCATGGAATATTACTCGGCCATCAGAAAAGACAGGGCTGCGGTTTGCGGCTGCGTGGTGGGGCGGGAGGGTGTCTGGGTGGAGGGAGAGGGAGAGACGGTGACTCGGTGAACTCCTGCGGGTGTAAGGAGACACGGGGATAGTGAGTGTCCCAAGACAGTGGAAACAAGCGGTGCTCACAGGAAACAGTGCGCCAGGGGCCAGGGGCTGGACGGGAGGAGGGGAGGGGTGGGGGGAGGGGAGGGGGAGGAGCTGCTGAAAGGCAGCAAGTGTTACTATGAACCCCTGTCAGCAGCGGGGCTACAAACCACAGCGCCAAAACTCACAGAGTTATAAAGTGCCCCTGGAGGGGCGGACCGTGGGCGGGAGGCCTGTGCCAGTGTGGGGGAGGGGCACCGCGGGGGGGGCGGGGGGGGAGATGGTGTTGAAACAGTGTATGCTGGAAACCCAACCGTGAGTAACTGCCGGCTCACAGTGGCTAAAAATAAAACTTAACAAAGCTCAGCGCTGCCCGGTTCCCCTTGCGGGGGATGAGAAGTGGAAATCAGACCCTGGAGGACCCCGGATCGGCAGTGAGGGGTCTGCTGAGTGGCCATGGTGGTGGGGTTGAAAGCCTGGAAAGCTGCAGAAGTAATTGTCCTGGCAGGGTCCATGGATGATGCTACAATGTGAAAGTGCGGGGCTGGGAGGACGGGGAGGGAGAGAAGTGGGACGTGGGTGCGGAATGTGCCTTGCATGCCACCGACCCAGGTTCTGTCCCAGTATTGCTTGTAGTCTCCTGAACCCACCTCAGGAGTGAGCCCCGAGCACAGAGCCGGGAGCCAGCCCCGAGCACAGAGCCGGGAGCCAGCCCCGAGCACAGAACCGGGAGCCAGCCCCGAGCACAGAACTGGGAGCCAGCCCCGAGCACAGAACTGGGAGCCAGCCCCGAGCACAGAGCCAGGTATAAGCCCAGAGCACCACCAGGTGTGCCTCCACACCCCCAAAAGAGTTTTTAATTTGGAAAAAAGAAATGAATCATAGATATAAACATAAAAACTATAAAAGTTCAGGGCTGGAGCGATAGCACAGTGGGTAGGGAGTTTGCCTTGCACGCAGCCAACCCGGGTTCAATTCCCAGCATTCCATAGGGTCCCCCGAGCACCACCAGGGTTCCTGAGTGCAGAGCCAGGAGTAACCCCTGAGCATTGCTAGATGTGACCCCTCAAAAAAAAAAAAAAACTATAAAAGTCCTAGAAGAAAACAGGAAATCTGCGTGGCCTTGGGTCCAGCGGGCTGCTTCTATGCCAACAGTGCCCATGAGAAGAGCCGTGGGCGTGGAGCGACGGGACGGGGTCAGGGCGCTCGCCTGGCCTGGGCTGGCCTGGCTCCACCTTCAACACCGCAGTCCCTGAGCACAGCCGGGAGTGATCTCCAAGCACCACTGGGTGCGTCCCACCCCAAAAACCAGTTTTAATAAATTCTTAACTGACACAAGAATGTCAAAGCCCACTTAAGGACTGAAGGTGTGTATCGGGAGCGGTAGTCCGGTGGGGAGGGCGTTTGCCTTGACACGCAACCTGGTTTTATCCCCCATCCCAAGCACCACCAGCCGTGATTCCCGAGGGCAGAGCCGGGAGGAACCCCTGAGCATCACCGGTGTTATCCCCCCCCCATAAAATGTGAGCTGCTGGAGCCGTAGTCCAGTGGGGAGAGCATTTGCCTCACATGTGGCCAACTCGTGTTCTATCCCCGGCATCCCACATGGTCCCCCAAGCACTGCCAGGAGCAATTCCTGAGTGCAGAGCCAGGAGTAGCAACATCGCCAGTGTTGTTCCAAACCCCTCCCCAAAAAAACGAGGTGCTGGGGAAATCACTCAGGGGGTGGGCACTTGCTCCCACGTGGCCACCCCCAGTTTATCCCTGGCTCCAAATTTACCGCAAGTACGGCCAGGAGTGAGCCCTGAGCACTCAGGTGGGCCCCATAAACCGTCAGAAAACACACTTCTGGGGCTGGAGCGATAGCACAGCGGGGAGGGCGTTTGCCTTGCACGCGGCCGACCCGGGTTCGAATCCCAGCATCCCATATGGTCCCCTGAGCACCGCCAGGGGTGATTCCTGAGTGCATGAGCCAGGAGTAACCCCTGTGCATTGCCGGGTGTGACCCAAAAAGAAAAAAAAAAACACGCTTCTGAGATGGGCGAAGGTTTCCGCGTCACATTCCCAGAGACACAGGAGCGAGCGAGGACCCGCGGGAGAATGCCGAGCGTCAGCAGTCACGAGGGACAGCCCGCGGCGGTCACCAGGTACGGCGGGGTGTCGGGAGAGCGCGTGACAGCAGCGGGCAGCGGCGGAGCCGGACACTTCCTCTCGGGGAGGACTGGCCCGGCCGCCCGAGGAAGCTTGTGTCTTAGCAGGTCCCGGACGCCAGCGCGTGACCAGCGTCCGCCCAGGGAGCCGGGAGGCGGGTCCTTCCCAGGCCTGTGAAGCGAGTCCGAGCCCCCGGGCTGTGCGGACAGAGAAGGAGCCACGAGCAGTCCCGGGGCGGGCGCGCGCTCTAGGTGGCGACTGAGTGATGAAGCGTCCCTCGGAGGGACGGCAGGGACGCGCTGGCCTTCCCAGCAGCCCAGCAGGGTTTGTCTCCGGCCCCCGCCTGGGCCCCACATACCCCTGACCCCTGGGCCCCGCCAGGCGTGGCCTCACACAGAGCAGGTGGCGCTCCCTCCTCTGGGCACAGCGGCCACCCCAGCTAGGCGGGGGCACCTGTCTGCCCACCTGTCCGCCAGGCCGCCCGGCGGGGGCTACAGGGGTTCGGTTCCCTGCCACTCTGCAGCGGGGGGGGGAGTGAGCGGGGTGGGGGGTCTGTCACCTCATGCTGGGCCCTGGGAAAGCCGTCCCGCAGCCTCCCGGCTCAGTGCTGGCCAGTGGGGGCCCGGCACCCCCTCCCCTTACGGAAGCGGGGTGCGTTTCTAGGGGCCCCTCCGCCTCTCCGTGTGGAGCAGCCCCGAGAGCCGTGCCGAGCCCTCCGGGGAGAGGGTGCACTGCACAGATCCCCGCGGGCGCCCCGGGAGCTGACAGCCGCCCCCCAGGGCCCACGGGACACCAGGCGGGCAGGGAGGGGGCGTGGCTCGGCCTTCTGCACCGCCCCCCCCGTCGTGTCCCCACCATGTCTCAGCTAACACGTGTCCAGGTGCCAAGATCCAGGGCCCGGGGCCTGCCCAGGAAGAGGCGAAGGCCCCGTCCGAGAGAATCTCCTGAGACGGACCCTTAAGGGCCGAGTCCCCTGAGACTGGGCGACCCCAAGGAGGAGAGAGACAGGAAGTGGGAGCTGAGGCGTGCGAGGTGGTGGGCATGGCGGGGGTCTCCACCGCAGCCCCTGCTCTTCATCCCCCGAAGTGCTCCCTCGTCAGGTGGGCGTCAAACATGGACGTCACTGAGGGGCCCCCCCCGGGCGGCAGGTGGGGAGCAGTGCCTGGGTCGCAGGGGGCACTGGGGGAGGTCAAGGCGCCCCAGGACGCAGGGGTGTGGCTGAGGGTCCCCACCCTGGCTTTCTCCCCCTCCTTTGCAGCCTGGAGCAGGCTCCGGCCACGCGCTCCTCCTCCTCCGTGTCCCTGCCCAGGGAGGTGGCCGGGGGGCTGTGGCACTTGTCCTGTGTCAGAGCTGCCACACTTCCCGGGGACAGGAAGCTGCCCGCGCTCAGCGCCTCCCCCTGCAGCCTGCAGCACCCGCCCTCCCCCAGTCCCCTGGGGTCCAGCCCCACCTGCCGTCCCCACCTGAGCTCCAGGCAGCTGGAGGTGCGGCCTGGCGAGGAACAGCGCTTTGTCCCCTGGATTGTGCTGTCTGCCTGGGGCCACACCCAGCAGTACTCAGGGCTCAGCTCTCAGCAGTCACTCCCGGTGGGTCTGGGGGACCCGGTGGGACACCAGGGATTGAACCCGGGTCAGCCAAGGGCCAGGCAGGCTAGCACCTCCCCCCCTCCCCGCTGTAGCTCTCTCTCCCTCTCCCTCCCTCTCTCTCTCTCTCTCTCTCTCTCTCTCTCTCTCTCCTCTTTTTCCCTCTCTCTCTTCCTCTCTCTCTCCCCCTCCTTCCCTCTCTCTCCCTCTCCCTCCCTCTCTCTCTTTGTACCCCTCCCTCCCTCCCTCCCTCCCTTCGTCCTCTCCTCCCCTGAACTGCATGAGACCCAGCTGTCTGACCTCTGGCTGCTGAGGAGCCCCGTGGCCGCCCCGTGTCTGGGGTGCAGGGGACAAGGCATCGGGGTCGTCCTAGCACCCTGACCTGAGCTCTCTCCTCCCCCACCCGCACCCTGGACCCAGCAACCAGGCTGGCGTGGGGCTTAGTGACCCTCGGGCCAGGACTCTGGGGACCTGGACTCCCCCGGCCCGCTGTGCCTCCGAGTGCCCCGTATCTGTGTCACCGAGAAGGACTCCTAAGCGGGCTCAGGCCAGCAGGGGACCCGGTGCGGTCCAGCCTGCAGGGACCCTGGGAGGGCCCTGGCTGGACAGGAGCCGGGCCCTCGCTGGCCGCGGGGCACAGGTGGACGCCTTCCCTCTCGGCTGAGCCCAGCGCCAGGCCTGTTGGCACGTGCTGGTGGATGCGGGGGGGGGGGGGGGCAGGCATAGGCGTGCTTCCCTCCCTCAGGTGGGGGGCAGCGCGGCCACTGTGGCCGTGTGCAGCTCGTGTTTCCCCCGAGTCACTGGGCGTGTGTGTGCATGTTCTGTATATGCAGATTGTATACCCACATACAAGTATGTATATGCAGATTGGGGGTGCATGGGTGCATGTATGCGCATGTGTACATGTGCATGTGTGTGTTTGTGCATGGTTGTGTCTGTATGTGTGCATGTGCGTGCACTTGTGTGCCCGTGGTGTACATTTGTGCGTGTGTGCATATGTGTGTGCATGTGTGCATGTGTGTGCATGTGTGTGCGTGTCTGCATGTGTGCGTGAGTGCATGCAGCTTGTGCCTTAATGTCCTGCCCCCCCCATGTGTGGGAAGCAGCTTCTCTGGGCCCCCAGGCAGGAGAAACTGAGGCTGAGAGAAGCTCTGCCCTGCGGGAGCACCTGGGCCAGCTCCTTGCTGGACCCCAGCGGGCCCGTGTCCAGCGGGGCCTGCGGCCGCGCCCAGTGTGGCATGTCTCAGCTCGTGTGGGGCGTCTAAATTTAACCTGCTGTCAGCCGAGCCTGCCAGAGGGCTTCCACGGGGGCACCGTGCCAGTAGGGAGCCACCCTGCACCCTCCTCCCCCCCCCCCGCACCAACCTCCCTCTCTGCTCCTCCGTGCTCCCTTCATCTTCCCCCGTCCTCACCCTGCGGCCCCCAGCCCCGGCCTGCTCAGGCCTGAACCCGGCCTGGAGACGCAGCCCTGTCCCGGGATCCGAGCTCACACCCACACACGCACCCCAGCCCCGCTGTGGTCTCCTGCTGGCCAGCGCCCCCCGAGCCGCCCGGGCCTGGCAGCCAGTGGGCTGCAGCCTCTTATGCAATTTCCTGCCGGTCCCGGCCGGCACACAGGATGTGGGCGACTGTTGGGCCAGCCCAGGAACGGATCCCGAGGCCCCGGGGTCCCCCAGGACTGCCTGTGGCCTGTGCCCCGCCCGCAGGCAGGAGGAGGGGTCCTGGGACAGACCCGGGTGCCCTGTGCCCGGCTTGCGCGGTGGAGCTTGGGGCCTGGCTCGCGCCCTCAGTTTGCCCTTCTGCAAGATGGAGCTCCCGGGACTGAAACAGGCCAAGTCAGCTGGGGCGCCCGGGGACCCTCTCCCGGGGGAGGGGGGCCTCACAGTCCCCACACACACACCAGGGGCCTCAACCCTGGGTCCACGCAGGGCCCCACCTCCTGCCTTCCCAGAAAGGTTCTGCCAGGGCTGTTGCCCGAGGCCGCCCCAGGGATCCCCAGGACTCAGTGAGGCACCCCCACCCCCGCCTTCCCCCCTTCCTCTCCCCCTCCGCCCATCCCCGCCCCCGGAGCTGCTGCCCTCCAACCCCCAGAGAACCGACATTCAGAAACTGCCAGTCCCGAGCCAGGCCTACTTTAAAATTATATTTTATTTCTTTTTCTGAATGCTTTTTTAAAAAATCAACAATTCGTTTTGCACGTTTTCGAGAGTCCGGCGGTAGGATCGGCGGCTCGTTTCACAGTAGTTTCCAGGCCGGGGCGGTCCTTATTGCTGGAGGCTGCAGGCCAGGGACGGGGACCCCAGCCGGGGGAGCCCCCAGGTTCCTTGGAGAGGGCGGGGCCCGGGGAGGGGCGGGGCCTGCGGCCTGGGGGCGGGGCCTGCGGCCTGGGGGCGGGGCAGTCAGAGCAGCACGTCCCCAGGGGGACTCAAGCCGGCCTGCCCCCCGGAGCGCAGGGTCACCCACTGTCTGTCCTTCAGCACCGCCACCCCCGCCCCAATCTCCCTGACCTCCTGAGCCCCCTTTTTCCAGCGCGTGAAAGACCTGAGTGCAGAGAAGACCCCCCGCCCGGGGAGCCCAGGGGGAGTGGGGCCCCCTGGCTCCCCCCGCCCCCGGCACTCGCCCAGGGCCGGCAGTGTCCTGGCCAGGCGGAGGGGCTCCCCCAAGCACCAGGCACCCATGGGGGGCCTCGGGCCCAGCGCCCACCCAGGAACCCAGGATGAGGCGGGGGCCAGAGGGGGGCTGCGCCGAGCACCCTTTAAGGCGTCCACTACCACGTGGGGGGAGGAGCCGCGACCGCCTCCCCCCACCCACAAGCGAGGGGCAGGGGCACCTTCGCGGCTTCTGAGGGGGACAGCGGTTCCGGGGGCGAGCAGGGGGCGGACACGGGCAGGGGGTCCCTTAAAGCTCCAGGTGGCAAAGCTGGGCGCCCCCGGCCCCCGGCCCCGCTCCGGGCCTCGGAGATCTGTCCCTGGAGGCGAGTACGGGGCGGGGCGGGGGTCTCCAACAAGGCCTCCTCTGGGGGCCAGCCCCCGACCCTCACTTCCGGCGGCGGCTGCCCTGTAACCCCCGCCAGCCCACGCGGGCCGGCAGGTGCACGCAGGCAGGCGGTCCGGACCCCCAGCCCCCAGGCCCACCCAGGCAAGTTAAGGCTGCTGGGGAGGGGGCTCCCTGGCGGAGGTGCCCCTGCCGGAGCTCAGCCCTTCTCGTGGGGAGGGGGCGCGGGGCGGGGGGGCCGTGTCAAAGCGAGAGAGGGCGCGTCCGAGTCTGGACTCACAGCTGAGACTAAAGCGGCTGGTTTGGGGGGGACCCAGCACCTCCCCAGCCGGACCGGCTCCCCCAGCCCCATCCCTGCGGCGACGGCGGGCAGGGCCGGGGGAGGGGGGCCCAGCTGGCCTGTCCCTCTGTCCGGGCGGGTGGGTGGTTCCTCCTTGAAATCCGGCTTAAGGCAGAAGTTTGGCAAAGCGAGTTACTAAGGCCGCGTGAGGGAGGGGCTCGGAACCAACAACCAGGGGTGGAAAAGCCGTTGTTCCGGGGGCGCGGGCAGGGGCGGGGCGCGGGGCGCTGCGGGGGCGGGGCGGGGGGCTCTCGCGGCCCACGCCAGGTAGAATGGTTGTGTTCGGCCGGAGGGCTGGGGTCCGGGGGGCGCGCGGCGTCACCGGTGCTTGGGCGGGATCACCACCATGGGCTGCCCGTACTTGGGCCGCCACATGAGGACCTGCGCGTCGTTGGCGTTGGGCTTGACCAGCGCGCTGGGCGGGATGGGCTCGTTGGTGCTCAGGATCTTGGGCTGGTCCTGGGCGATGGGCTCCCGCAGGCGCGCGCGCTGGCCCAGGGGCCGGCTCGGGTTCACCTCGATGTTGAGCTGCATGCGCCAGTGCAGCGTCTGAAGGACCAGCATGTCGTTGGTGGCCGTGTTGGTGGCCACCAGCCACGTGGTGAAGCTCTGGTTGCGGTAGATCTTGGTCAGCCGGGCCACGTTGCTCTCGCTGACGGGCACGGCCCACGTGACGCTGGGGTAGAAGTTGTCGTTCATGCTGATGATGAACTTGGAGTCCCTCCGGGTGGGGCCCACGATGGTGCACGTCTCTGTGGTGTTGCCGTACCAGGGGTAGTTCACGCCGTCCGAGTCGCTGATGGCCTCGATCCTGCCCTCCTGCAGGTCCGGGAGCTCCCAGCTGGACCTGCGGGCGGAGGGCCACCTGCACTCAGCCACCCCGGAAAGCTCTTCTGCGTCCCCACGGCCCCCCCCAGTGTCCTGTGGGTGCCCCCAGCAGGGACTCCCTGGGGAGCCGCGGCCACTGGCCCCTTCATCTCCGCCCCCGTTTCGTTTACTTTCTGCTCCTGTTTCCACTTTTCCTCTTAGGCACCCGTTTAAAAGTTTATTTATTTATTTATTTTGCTTTGGGGGCCACACCCAGCGATGCTCAGGGGTTGCTCCTGGCGGTGCTCGGGGGACCCTATGGGATGTCGGGGATCAAACCCAGGTCGGCCGCGTGCAGGGCAATCGCCCTCCCCGCTGTGCTATGGCTCCGGCCCTCTCGCTACATCAATCCAACGCCACTTTCCTCGCGCTTTATTTTGCTTGTTTCGGGGGGGGGGACCACACCCGTTAGTGCTCAGGGGTTACTCCTGCCTCTGCGCGTAGGGCTCACTCCTGGCGGTGCTCGGGGGACCCTACGGGATGCCGGGGCTCGAACCCCAGTCGGCCACCTGCAAGACAGATGCCCTACCCGCTGTACCATTGCTCTGACCCTCAACTCCCAGTTTTGATCCGCCGGGTCCCCAGTGCACGTGCCCGAGGGCAGGAATGGGGCGCCCTCCCCGTGCCCTCCCCGCTGTGGGGGCACCAGTGTGCGGGTGGGAGACAGGTGAGTGGGCCCTGCTCCCGGGGCCTCCAGGGCCCGAGCACCCCGCTGAGGGCTTCCGGCACGCCCCGGCCATGTCTCAGGCTCACCTGAGAAGGGGTCCAGCCTCCCCCGCCCCGGGCTAAGGCAGCAACTCAGAGGAGGGGGGATGGGGGGCCCTTTCCTCTCCTCCCTGCGCCCCCCACTTCTTTATCTGACTCCAGGACTGCATGCCTGCCAGGCACATGCGTGTCTGCGGAGCGTGTGCATGTCTGAGGCATGTGTGTGTGTGGAGCATGTGTGTGTGTGCAGAGCATGTGCATGTCTGAGGCATGTGTGTATGTCTGCAGAGCATGTGTGTCTGCGGAGCATGTGTGTGTGCGGAGCGTGTGCGCTGGCTGAGCGTGTGTGTCTGTGCAGAGCTTGTGCATGTCTGCAGAGCAGGACTGCGGGGCCCCCGTGGGATGGCCCCCCACCTCTGGGAAAATGCTCCCCTGGCTTTGTCCTGCTGTGAGACCCTCTGCCAGGTTCCAGGCTGCCTTAGTGGGGACAGACAGACACACACACACACACACACACACACACACACACACACACACACACACACACACAGGTCTTTGGCCACATCACTGGTGTGAGACCCTCTGCCAGGCTCAGACACACACCCATGGCCCCAGGCTCCACTGCGCCTGCCGCCTTCTCGGCCCCCGAAGGCTCCGCCCACACTGTTCACTGGCCTTCGGGGCATGACCAGCCACAGGACGTGGGTCCCTGCGTGGCCCAAAGCCGAGGCCGTCTGCTCCCAGGCAAGGGTTTCAAGATGGGGAGAGGAGGGGGGCGGTCCTCAGGGAAGGGCTCAGCCCAAGCCCACCCATACTTCCCCCGCCCTCGAGGGCCCGGAAGCAGAGTAGCAGGCCGGAGGCTGGGCCCCCAACAACCCCAAGGGTGCACATCAGCACCCTCACAGCGTCACCCACACGCCAGCGTCCACCACCCGCCCCTGCCCTTAGTGTAAAACCTCACTCCACTGAGTTTTTCTTTCTTTTTCCTGGCAGTGCTCTGGGCTTACTCCCGGCTCCGCCCTCGAGTTACTCCCAGAGGCACTGGGGTTCCATATGGGATGCGGGGGATCGAACCTGGGTCGGCCGCGTGCAAGGCCAGCTCCCCCCACTGCAGAATGGCCCCAGACCCTCCGCTGGGTTTTTTTTTCCTTTTTTTTCTCTTTGGGTCACACCCGGCGATGCTCAGGGGTTCCTCCTGGCTCTGCACTCAGGAATCACTCCTGGCGGTGCTCAGGGGACCCTATGGGATGCTGGGAATCGAACCCGGGTCGGCCGCGTGCAAGGCAAATGTCCTCCCTGCTGTGCTGTCACTCCAGCCCCCTGCTGGGTTTTCCTTAAGGCTCTGTGTGAGCGGGGCTGGGGGACTGTGCAGCGGGAGGGCCTGTGCCTTGCAGGTGGCCGGCCCAGGCCCCACCCCCAGCAGCCCTGAGCACCACCAGGAGTGACTCCTGAGCCAGGAGCAACCCAAGCCTCACCAGCTGTGCCCCCCAAAGCCCATAAGAGGGCAGGTACGAGGTACCAGGTAACACAGGTGCTTCCCTGGCACCGGGAAACGATGCTTCCCTGGGGGTCGGGTGCACTGGGTCAACCACTTGCTACACACACGGCCGGGCCAGTTCCAATCCCGCAACCATATACGGTCCCCCGAGCCCCGCCAGGAGTGCTCCCAGAGCACAGGGCCGGAGTCAGCCCTGAGCACTGCTGGGTGCAGCCCAAATACCGAGTAAATAAAGCCACGTGGCCTGCAGCCTGCACGTGCTCAGGAGATGCCATTCCTCAGCCCTGGGGGAGCCCGGGCACATGCGGGTCAGCTGGAGGCTGAGACGGTCTCTCGCCACCGCCCGCTGCCCCGTGACACGCCCACGACCCCTGGGCAGCTGGCACGTCGACGCTGCACCTGGCTCCAGGTTTAGACCTTCCCACTTAGATTTCACAGAAAGTTGGGATTCTGGAAAATCCTTTCCTTTTACATAACACAAGAGGCCAGAGCGACAGCAGCGTGGGGAGGGTATTTGCCTTGCATGCAGCCAACCCGGGTTCGATCCCCGGCATCCCTGAGCACTGCCAGGAGTGATCCCTGAGTGCAGAGCCACGAGTAAGCCCTGAGCACTGCTGGTGTGACCCAAAAACAAAAACAAAACCAAAAAGCCCCGCGCACATCAGGTATTGGGCGGAAGGGACGGCGGGGAGGCGTCTGCCTTGCAAGCAGCTGGGTTCAATCCCCGGCATCCCGCACGGTCCCCCGAGCCCTACCAGGAGTGATTCCTGAGTGCAGAGCCAGGAGTGTCCCCTGCGAGTCGCTGGGTGTGACCCCTCAAAAGAAAAAAAATAAAAAAGGCAAGAGAAGAGCCGGGGTCAGGGTCCCAGTCCATGCCCCATGCCCCAGTGGCCCCAACCCACACGTGAGTCACAAAGCCTCAGGGAGGGGCTGGTGGTGTCCCCTCCTGGCCAAACAACCAACCACTTGGCTTCCGGTGACCCCTCTTCCGCCCTCTGCACCCCGGCCGCAAGGCCCGGCCAAGAAAGCAGCGCTGCGGCGTCTGTTCTGTCTCTGCAGCAGCCGCGAGGCGGGTTTGAGGGGCAGAGCAGGGCCCCCCGGCCCCGCCGCGGCGCAGAGAAGCCCCAGGTGCTGGCTGAGAGCGTCTCCGGCACCGCGCAGGTCGTCTCTCGCACTGTGGACTCGTGACTCTTGGAGAAACACGCCACAGGGGGCCTGCGTGTGGCCGTGGCCTGGCGCGCACCTGCTGCCCCGGCCAGGAGAACACGTCCCGGGCAGACAAGGGGCAGCCCCCGCTGAGGCCCAGCCTGTCATCCCTCAACCCTCGCTCTGCCCCCTCCCTTCGTTTCTTCCCTCCGCCCTCTGCGGGCCTGGTGTGCCGGGCACCGCGTCGGGAATGCCCAGTGGCCACACGCCACGTGGCGGGGCAAGCGTCCCCCACACTGAGGCCAGCACCGGCCAAACCCCCTCCCGGCCAGGCCCTGCCCTGCACCGCTGACCTCTGCCCCTCCCCAGCCAGAGCGCGAGGAAACGGTTCCCGAGACTCACGCCCGCTGCCCGCTTCCCTGGCTCCGGCCGCGCCTTCCACCTTTTGTCTGGGCCCTGGAAGGCGGATGGTGGAAGGCGGCTGCGGCTGCGGGAGGGGCTGTGGTGAGGCTGCCCGCCCTCACTTCCTCACCCCTTCCCGCGGCCACCCCCGGGGCCCAGCATCGGGACAGGAAGGGACAGGAAGCTACTCCTCAATTGTTCTGCGTGGACGCGGCCGGCACAGGAAGCAGCCACGTGGTCCCCGGCCTGTTCCCGGGCCCTCGGGAGTCACCTGCCTCCCCGGCCAGCGGCTCCCTAGCGGAGGCCAGCGTGGAGGTGGTGTCCCTGGGGCTGGTGCCTACACCCCGGCCCGGCCTGCTGTGACAGCACAGCCCACCCAGGGTGACCCCCACGCCGCAGCACGGACACGCCGGGAGGAGGTGGCCACAGCGAGGGGTCTTGACTCCCCCCTGCAGCCCACAGTGAGCTTGCGGGGACAGACCCTCAGCCTCGGCCCCCTTTCACGGAGGGGACACTGAGGCCCAGGGCGGAGCCCGTGCCATGAGCGGGGGCTCTCGAGGCCTCTCTCTCCGCTTCCTTTTTAGACTTTTGGATTTTAGTTTCAGGGCCACCCCCGGGGGGGGGTGCTCAGGGATCCCCCAGGCAGGGCTCAAGACCACAGAGGGGCTGGGGTCACACCTGCCTGCGTCAGCAGCCCACCCCCGAGCCCCAGAGTGGCCTTGTCCTGGTTCCCGGGCCCTCGCAGAGGTGAGCTGGGGACACGCGAAACGTCCCCCACGCCGGTGACAAGCTGCTGTCCCTGTCCCTGGGGCAGGGGAGCGGGGACAACCACAGACAGGGCGCGGGGCTGGCTATGTGGCCCACAGGGGGGGCCCGGACCAAAGGGCCCTGCGGGCGGGCCCCCTCCCAGGGACAATCTCGGACCGGAGTCGTGCTGGGGATATTCGGGATCTGGACTAAGCATCAGGGATTAATATTTTAATCCAAGCCCACGGCCCTCAGAGCCGCACCGCCTGGCCGCGGGACCAGCGGCGTTCGGGGAGGTCAGACCCTCCGAGCCATCTGCCCAGCGGTTCTCAGCCAGGGGTGGCCGCACCCCCCCAGGGCAGTCGGCCGGGCGGCTCCTCGCACGGTGCCCCAGAAACTGGCATCTGCTCTGCACAACGGCTGCGCCCTCGCCCCTCCCGCCCGCCCCCTCCGGCCTCCCACTCCTCTCTATACCTCCGCCTGCGGCAGAGCAATAGTACACCAGAGAGGGCACCTGACTGCACGCGGCTGACCCGGGTTCAATCCCATATGATCCCCAGAGCACCGCCAGGAGCCAGCCCTGAGCACAGAGCCAGGAGCCAGCCCTGAGCACAGAGCCAGGATTCAGCCCTGAGCACTGCCAGGTGTGGCCCCCAGAAGAGCTGGGGGCCAGAGTGATAGCACAGTGGGTAGGGCGCCCGCCACGCATCGAGACCCACCCGGGCTCAACCCCCCGCATCCCATGCAGAACCTGGAGCACTGCCAGGAGTAATTCCTGAGCACAGAGCCAGGAGTGACCCCTGAGCCTCGCCACGTGTGGCCCAAGAACAAAAACAAAAATATCAGAAGTGCTGGAGGGAGGGCAGAGCAGGCAAAGCTCTCGTCTTACCCACGGCCGACCCGGGTCTGATCCCCGGCACCACATGGGGACCCCCGAGTGCAGAGCTGGGGGTCAGCCCTGGGCTGGCCCAGAAAACAGAACAGAACAAAAAAAACAGAACAGGGGCTGGAGCGATAGCACAGCGGGGAGGGCGTTTGCCTTGCACACAGCTAACCCGGGTTCGAATCCCAGCATCCCATAGGGTCCCCTAAGCACCACCAGGGGTAATTCCTGAGTGCATGAGCCAGGAATGACCCCTGTGCATTGCCGGGTGTGACCCAAAAAGCAAAAAAAAAAAAAAAAAAAAAAAACAGAACAGGCCGGGAGTGAGGGCGGCGTGGGACGTCCACGCGGCTGGCAGGCGCTTGGCACTGCACCCCGCGGCCCCCGACCCAGGAGCCGCCCCCAGAACAGGCACGGGCGCCTCCGAGCAAATGGAAACGTGGACAAAGAACTAGGGCGTGGCTTGAGTGGCCCCGCGATGCCCAGCGGACCCCACACCCTGCGTCTGAACTGGCACCTCACGGCCCCTCTGCCCCCGAGAGGCCCGAGGCCCGGCCCTGGGCCCACGTGCCCTGCAAAGGGGGCGCAAGGACTGGAAAAGCCTGCCCTGGGGGTGGGGCGGGATCCTGGGGTCACACCAAGTGACAAGGTCTCGGGCCCGGGGGTGCCGGGCAGGCAGCCTCTCTAGTGCTCCCACCCACTCCCGGGGCGCTGGGAGCCGGCACTGCCCCACGCCCTTCGGGGGCCGGTGACTCACCCCTGCAGCCCTGGCCCTCGGTGACCTCTGACCCTCTCTCAGGCCTTGAACACTTCCCCGAGATCTCTGACCTCTGACCCTCTCCCCAGACCCCCCCCCCCCCTGCTTGCATCCCACACCCCCAGCTGCTCCCAAACCTCGACCCTCCCTCGGGGCAGCTGCCCGCAGACCCTCCCCTGCCCCCCCCCCGCCCCCAGGGAGAGCAGGAAGAGGGGCCTCTTCCTGGAGGGGACGAAGAGCAAGGGAAGGGAAGCGGCTCCAAGGCCTGGGGGCAGCCTGAGGGCGCCCGCCCCCTCCGCAGCGCCCGGAAGTGGGTCCCGGCAGAGGAGGAAGCGGCGCGCCGGCCGAGGCTGCAGTTTCCCCTCCTGCCCCACACGCCGGGCCGCGTCCAGTCTCACCTCGGCCCTTGGCTCGCGGGCCCGAGGTCCTGGCACCGCGCCAGCCCCGGATCCTCCCAGGAAGCCCCAGGGTGCGAGCGAGGGGGCAGCGGGTCAGAGTGGCCACAGCGATGTCCGGCCGGTGGCAGCGCCTGGCCTCGCGCCAGCCCCGCTCGCCGGTGGCCGTGGAGCTCGGCGCTTCCTCCCACCAGGAACGGAGAGGAAAGGTCGTCTGGGGGCCTCGGATGCCCCGGCAGGCCCCGGCCCGGGGGGACGTGGAGCTGCAGCCAGGCCTGTGCCATCCGCACCGTTCCCGTCACCTCAGCCAGCGCGGTGCCCCCACGGGTGTGCCCCCAGCTTCCGGCCCCCCCGCACCCATGCAGGTGCCCACCGACCGTCTCCTCTGCCCTGCTCCGGGGGGAGCCGCTGCCCCCGCCAACGGAGGGTCCCGGCTCTCCCCGCACGGAAGGATGCACGCCCACGCGGCTGGACCCAGGCGGGCAGCAGCCAGGCTGGGAGTGGGGGTGTCCCCGTGGGCAGGCACTCTGGGCACGGTGACCCCATTCTGCAGCCCTCGGGGGCCTCTCAGGCAGCCCCGGAAGCAGGAAGTGAGGGGGGTGTTGGGGGCTCGCCCGAACCAGCCTCAGGGGGCGCTGGAAGAACTGGGGCCTCCAGCCGCTCCAACCCTCCACCCCCGTCCCCGCTGCTGGCTGGGCTGGGGCTGACCACACTGGCCGCGTCACCCCTCCAGGGGCCACCTCTAGGGCCAGGAGACCTGGCGGGAACCGCCCAGAGTTCCAGGCTCCATCACGGAAACCTCGATGTGACCCAGGAACATTCCGGAGGGAGGCCTGTGGGATCTCCTGGGCCAGGCCCACCCGGGCTGGTGGGGGCGGCCACGGCGCGTGGCCCTGGCTCCCAAAGCACCCTGCACGCGCCCCTCCCCCCCGCGGTACGCCCCAAATGCCAGAGACAGTCCAGACCCAGCACAAGCGGGACGCCAACAACTTTGGGCACCCCCGGGGTCTCTGCAACGTGCCGTGCCCACCAGGTGTGTGTGGTGGCCCCGGGCACAGCAAGGGGGGGCAGCACAGCCCTCGGGGCCCGGGGCCCAGAGGCAGAGCGGGAAGGAGGGTCGGGCGGTGGGAGCCCCTGCCGGAAGGCCCCTCCCGAGCCGTACTCACATGCCCTGGTCCCCATAGTGGTTGTAGAACTCCATGTGGCTGCAGGCCTGGATCCAGCCCACGACCCACGTCTCCTTCCTGGGGATGGGCGGCATGACGACCTGGGCCGAGGCCCGGAAGTGGGGAGTCCGGTAGCGGAGCACCACGCTGGAGGATTCGTCGATGCTGGTGGGGACGGGGTCGATGGACGCCTTCACATCCGTCACGGTGATGCCCTCCCGGAAGACCCTGGCCTTGTCCCCGATGCTCTGGATACAGCCCATGGCCAGCAGCACGGCTCTGATCTCCAGCGACGGGCCCCAGTCCCAGGGCAGACTGGGCATTGACAGGGTGGAGGCTGCGGGACCCAGCGCCGCGGGGCTCCGCTCGCTCGCTCGCTCGGGCCTGGAGGGCGGGACGGAGGCGGCGGCTCTGGGCGCAGCGGGCCTGCTCAGAAATAAGGGTTCCGCCGCTGCATCCCCGGAGCCCGGGCTGTTCTCCGCGGCCGCTCGCAGTGGCTAAAAATCACCGATATTCTTTGGGTTTAAAAAAAAAAAGGCAAAAGTTTGGAGGTCAGTGGAGGATCATGTTCGCCGACGTCCCGCCGCTCCGTGCCTGCTGCGCGCCGCTCGGGGACCGCAGCTGGGAGCCGCTGGCTGCAGCCCGGGGGTCCGCGGGGGTCCGCGGGGGTCCCGGCACGCGGCAGTCGGGGGCGCCCGGTGCGGCGCGCGGGGCCGCCACCTCGCTGCGGGCACCCGCCGCTGCGCCCCGGCCCCGCGCCCGGCGCAGTCAACGGGCGCGAGGCTCCCGCCCGGGGGGCGCAGGGTCCGGTGCCCACCCGCCGCTGCCCGGGGCCGCGAGCCCGGCGCGGGCCGCCCGCGGGGTCCCGGGGGAGCGCGGCGTTGCGGGTCCCCGACGGCGCCCACTGGCGGGCGCGCTGCGTCCCCCGGCCGCTGTCGCGGCGGCCACGAGGACCCGGTGGGAGGCGGGAGGGACGCGGCGCGGTCACGGCCCGCCCGAAGTTGAGCGCAACTTTGCTGCGGGGGGCGCGGGCTGCGGGGCCGGGCGCGCGGCTCTGGGCGGTCTCCCCGGAGGCGGCGCCCCCCACCCAGCCCGCCCCGTCAGCGGCGGCCGCACCGCGGCGCGCACCAGCGAATAATCGCCGCCCGTGACATCTCCGCTGACACCCGCGCGGCCGGGGGCTCCGCAGCGGGGGCCCCCCGCGCGCGCCCCAGGCCGGGCCGCCCCCGCGCGCGCCGAGCCCCCCGGGTCCCGCACCCGCCGCGGCCCCGCGCCGACCCGGCAACTTGGGCGCGCGCCCCCGGCCGGGCGGGGCCCCCGGCCACTCACCTGCCCCTCGGGCCGCTCCGGCGCCCCGGCCCCGCGCGGGCACGGCCGGGGGCGCCCCTGCCCCGGGCCGGGGGTCGCGGCGGCGCGGGGACGCTCGGGGCCGGCTCGCCCCCAGCCCGCGCGCCGCCCTATTTCACGGCCATGGCGAGCGCGCCGCGCCGCAGCCCCGCGCCGGCCCGCGCTGCCGCAGCATCCGAAAGGCAACCAGGTCAAACTTTGCAGAAACTCGGCCCCGCGCCCGCCCGCGCCCGCCCGCGCCCGCGCGCGCTCGCCCCGCGGGATGCAGGCTCGCCGGCGGCGGGCGCGGCGGCGGGTGCCGCCTCCTCCCCGCCGCCCGCCCCGCTCTCCACCCTCGCGCCCGCCCCCGCTCCCCCCGCGGCCCGCGCCCGCCGCAGCTGCCGGGGGCGCCGAGCCCCCCCCCCCTGCGCCAACGACATTTCCTCCTCGGCCGGCCCCGGGGATTCTGGGTACTGTAGTTCGGCCTCGGGCTCGGTCCGGGGGGGCGGGGGGGCCTGTCCTCTGCGCTCCGGTGTTTGGGTTTTTGTGGGTTTGTCCGGGGGCCACACCCGGCGGTGCTCAGGGCTTAGTCCTGGCTCCGAGCTCCGGGGTCACTGGCGGGGCGGGGGTCGAACCCAGGCCAGCTGCGCGCCAGGCCAACACCCTCCCCACCGTGCTGTGGGCCCTGCCCTGCCCTGTGAGCCCAGGGGCCTTTCCAGAAGAGCCGCCGCTCCCAGATCCCTCCTGGGGGGGCTCTAGGGACGCTCTGCCGTGAGGGGCCACACAGGGGCTCCGTTCCCACCCCCCAGGACCCCCCCTGGTGTATCGCACCAGGAGGAGGAATGACCTCAGGGGGAACCAGGCATGCCCTAGGCCCCAGGGTGAGGACGGCAGCCCCCCCAACCCCCATCCCCGCCCCGACTGCCCCCACACCCCCCTCCACCCCCACCTCCATCTACCGCTTGTTCTGTGGTATCAGAAAGCACACAGCAGGGGCCGGAGCGACAGCACAGCAGGTAGGGCCTTTGCCTTGCACGCGGCCGACCCGGGTTCGATCCTCAGCATCCCATAGGGTCCCCCAAGCACCTCCAGGAGTAATTCCTGAGTGCAGAGCCAGGAGTAACCCCTGAGCATCGCTGGGTGTGACCCAAAAAGCAAAAAAAAAAAAAAAGCACACACACACAGCACAGATGGGAGGACGTTTGCCTTCACGCAGCCAACCTGGGTTTTATCCCCGGCATCCCATAGGGCGCACCGAGAACCAGCAGGTGTGACCCCTGAGTTCAGAGCCAGGAGTTAACCCTAGAGCATCACCGGGTGTGGCCCATAATTGAAGAAAGAAAAGGAAAGAAAGAAAGAAAGAAAAAGAAAGAAAGAAAGAAAGAAAGAAAGAAAGAAAGAAAGAAAGAAAGAAAGAAAGAAAGAAAGAAAGAAAGAGAGAGAGAGAGAAAGAAATAAGAGGGAAGGGAGGAAGAAAGAAAGAAAGAAAGAAAGAAAGAAAGAAAGAAAGAAAGAAAGAAAGAAAGAAAGAAAGAAAGAAAGAAAGAAAGAGAAAGGGAGGGGGAGGGAAGGAAGGGAGGGAGAAAGAAAGAAAGAAAGAAAGAAAGAGAGAGAGCAAGCCCAGCAGAAGGCTGTGGCCCAGTGCGCGTGCACACGCATGCGCACACACACGCACACACACAAGGCAGAGCCACCCACCCTGCGTAGGGTCCCCGGGCACCCACGGGCAGTGCCCCTAAGCACAGGGCCCGAGTGAGCCTGCGCACTGCTGGGCACGGGTCTCCACCCCAAACACACCTTCCCGGGCCTAACCCCTGAGGCGCTCAGGGAACCGGGGTCCCTCCCTCAGACTCCGGCACCCCGGACAGACATGGCCTGGGGGCGTGGAGCTGCCGGGCCCAGAGGTTCGGGGACCCCGGGGCCGCTTTGGTCAGCAACAGAGAATCAAACTCTAGTTTCTTGGGGGCGTTCATAACTTAGGGTTCTCTGCCCCCGGCCCCCTCACCCCCAGAGCAGGCTCCGCCTGGAGTGCTCAGGTGCCCCACCGCACAGCTGCACCCCCGAGCTGACCCTCGGGCTTCAGGGGGCCCCAAACTGCCCTCTCCATGGGCCAGGCGCTCCGAGCCCGATGTAAGTGCCCCCGAGAGGCCCAGGCCTGCTGTCCCCAGACCTCAGCTCCGTCTGCTCCCAGTGGGAGCGGGGTCCTCCGGGGGGAGAGAGCTGGGGGCAGCTCCCAGGGACCAGAAGAAGGTGAGGATCGGGAGCTCTCCCGGCACCCCTGGGGCTCCCCCTGCTGGCTCCCCAGCCCTGGGCCGGCCCCTTGTGGCACTGTGGGGTTGGGGTACCCCCAGGGCCCTCACAGCCCTCCATGCAGGCTTGAGGCACCCAGAAATCACAGCAGAACAAGGACCCTCTGGGGGAGGCGTCCCCCACGCCTGCCTGCTGAGGAGCCGCCCGCGTTGGGGAGGCGGTGGACTTGGGGCACAGTGCCCAAGTGCATGGAGGTGGTGACCTTGGGGTCAGCAGGGGGCTCGAAGCAGCATCCGTGGGCACACAGCCCCTGCACCACGGCTCAGAGAGGCTGAGGAGGCGCCGAGTGCCCCCAAGGAGAGAGTGCAAGCGCGGGGACTCACAGCCAGCACCACGGGGATAACCCCCATGAGTTACTGGGAGCATCCCCTGAGCACCACCAGTTGTGACCCCCAAAGGGAAAAGGAACTTTTTAAAAAATAAGACACGGGGCTGGTGCTACAGCACAGCGGGGAGGGTGTTTGCCTTGCCCGAGGCCAACCCAGGTTCGATTCCCAGCATCCCATAGGGTCCCCCAGCACCGCCAGGGGTAATTCCTGAGTGCAGAGCCAGGAGTAACCCCTGTGCATTGCTTGGTGTGACACAAAAACCAAAAATAAAGGGCTGGAGCAATAGCACAGTGGGTAGGATGTTTGCCTTGCATGCAGCTGACCTGGGTTTGATTCCCAGCGTCTCATATGGTCCCCCGAGCACCGCCAGGAGTGATTCCTGAGCACAGAGCCAGGAGTAACCCCTGTGTACTGCCAGGTGTGACCCAAAAAGCAAAGAAAAAAAAAAGGCAAAAATAAACAAATAAAACACAACCCAGCTGTAGCCAGAGCCCCAAGGTGTGGAAAGAGCCGGACGCAACCTGGTACCTTTGGGGGCTCCTGATACCAGGGGGAGGAGGTGGGGCGACAGGCGGGAGGCGTGCCCCAGGGTGCCCGGCCGTTGTGCCCCTTGCTTCTGTGTCCTGTGGCCCACTGGGCGGGGCCTGCAGGACTCCCCAGAGGCATTTCCCAGGGGGCGGAGCCTGAGCATCCCGTTGCCTGGGAGACGGGCTTCTGCCTGGACCGGCAGGGCCGGGAGCTACTGCGAGCTGTGTCCACCTGGGAGGGAAGGGGCCCGGGCAGGACTGGGCAGGACTTCCAGAGGCAAGAGGGCGGCCGGGCTGCGGGCCCCCAGGCCGAGGGGCGGGGGCCGGGGCGTGGGCTCAGCCTGGCCGGGTGAGCTGGGCCCCCAGCCTGCCCTGCAGATGTCGAACATCTGTCTGGGAGGGGCGGGCAGCAGGCAGGGCACAAGCTATGTCACCTCCAAGCTGTAGGCGAGCCCCGTCCCCTCCAGCCCCGGGGCTCCCTGGGGCTCCCTGGGCCCCCCCATGGCCCTTGGCTCTGGCTCGCCCTGCCCTGGGAAGCGGGGTCAGCAGGAACAGCGGTGATGCCCCCCCCACTCACCTCCCACTGGCCCCAGGAGGCCAGTCCAGGGCTCGCCCCGGGAAGGATGCAGGAGATATTAATTAGCATCAATAATAAATGGGTGCGTCCACCCTGGGCCGGCTACGCGTCAGTATTGATCGCTGATGGCTGTCGCGGGAGGTCGGGAGGAGGAGGGGGACTTGAGAGTCCAGGACGGAGCCGGACGGGGTGCGCTGCCGGGGTGCCAGGGTGTCGGGGTGCCGGGCATCGGGCGAGGCTGGGAGTGTGCGGGGGGAGGAGGCTGGTGCGGGGGGGCCGGGGCTGGGGGCTGCTGTGCGGCGTGTGGGGGGGGTCGTGGGGTCCGTCCTGGCCTGCCTGGCTATCACGGGGGGAGGAGAGTACCCCCGGGGGTTTGGGGGGTTTGCCAGGGGTGGGGTGCATGACTCCTAGCCGGAGGGTGTAGTGGGTGGGGGGTGGGCGGGGTGGGTCTAACCAGGAGGCCCCGGCCACTGGGGTGGCGAGAGGCCTTTCCCGAGCGCTCACTGGGGCAGCCTACCCATTTGGGGTGCCCCCGAGCCCCCGGCGATTTCTTGCCCCATAACTGTTCAGAGCTGAAGGGAGCCCCTGCCCCCCCCCCGCCAGCCCCTCCCCTGCGAGGCACAATCCACCTTCCCCCACAGCGGCCTGTGAGCCTGGGGTCCGCCCGGCCCCCGAACACCTGGCGCCCACTCGCCTGAGACAGGGGTGGGTGCAGCAAGCCCCCCACCCCCCACCCCACCACGCCCGCCCGGCGGGGAAGGAGGCTTCTGCCTGCTGGGCGGGTCACTGGGAGTTCTCCAAGGTGCTAAAATAAACCCGCGAAGGATCAGGTTTCTGACCGAAATAACCCCGGAGCCGCTCAGAAACGCGACCTGGGAACCCGATCCTGGAGAGCGCGCGGGGGAGGGGCCCCATAGCAGCTTCTCTGGACGGTCAGGCTCGGGCTGGGCGCTTGGTCCTGGAGCAGTCTAGGCTGCAGAAGGTGCCCCACCCTCCAGCGGGCACTTCCTGGGGCCGCTCTTGCCCTCGGGCACCTGTTCGCACCCCATCTCTGTGGCACTGACCACCGCCCTGCCTGGTCAGCGGGACAGTCACAGGCAGGAGACACGGGCTAGGTCAGTGCCCGCTGCTTCTAAGTCCACGGAAAGCCGAGGACCTCCTTGGACCCCCGGCGGCCTCTGCCTCGGGGTCCTCCTGAGGGCTGTGGGGGCCATGAGCCTGGTTGTGGAGTGGCTACAGTGTCAGGGGTTCGGGCACCTGTGCTTGGCCCCCAGGGTGGCCCGGAGCAAGCATCGGGCCAGGGACACTGAAGGTACATGTGGCCAAACCTGTCTTGGATGTTGACAATCATGGGGGCCAGGAAGATAGTGCAGTGGGTAGGGAGCTTGCAATTGGCTGAGCTGGGTTTGATGCCTGACACCACACATGAGAACCACATATGAGCATCACTAAGAGTGCTCCTGATTGTGGTAAGAAGAAAGAAGAAAAGAAAACAGAGGGGCTGGAGCAATAGCACAGCGGGTAGGGTGTTTGCCTTGCATGTGGCTGACCCGGGTTCGATTCCCAGCATCCCATGTGGTCCCCTGAGCACCGCCAGGAGTAATTCCTAAGCACAGAGCCAGGAGCAACCCCTGTGCATCACTGGGTGTGACCCAAAAAGGGAAAAAAAAAGGAAAGGAAGAGAGAAAGAAAGAAAGAAAGAAAGAAAGAAAGAAAGAAAGAAAGAAAGAAAGAAAGAAAGAAAGAAAGAAAGAAAGAAAGAAAGAAAGAAAGAAAGAAAGAAAGAAAGAAAGAAAGAAAGAAAGAAAGAAAGAAAGAAAGAAAGAAAGCGGGCTAGAGCAATAGCGGGTAGGGCATTTGCCTTGCACATGGCCAACTCGGGTTCCATTTCCAGCATCCCATATGGTCCCCTGAGCACCATCAGGAGTGATTCCTGAGTGCAGAGCCAGGAGTAACCCCTGAGCATCACCAGGTGACCAAAAAAGCCAAAAAAAAAAAAAAGAGAAAGAAAAGAAAGAGAAATAAAAGAAGATGAAAGAAAGAAAGAAAGAAAGAAAGAAAGAAAGAAAGAAAGAAAGAAAGAAAGAAAGAAAGAAAGAAAGAAAGAAGAAAGAAAAAGAAAGCACGACAGGGCCGGAGCGATAGTACAGTGGGGAGGGCATTTGCCTTGCACAGGTTCAATCCCCGGCATCCCATATGGTCCCCCCAAAACTTCCAGGAGTACTTCCTGAGTGTAGAGCCAGGAGTAACCCCTGAGCATCACCATAAAGCAAAAAAAAAAAAAAAAAAAAAAAGAAGGGAAGGAAGAAAGACGGGGAGGGAGGAGGGAGGGCAGCAGGGAGAAGACACCAGCCAGGTGCCCAGCTGCCTGCAGACACTTCCCTGTCCCCGCCTCCAGCAGGGCCGTGAGCAACCTTCCCATCAGGCTGAATCTCCCCACCCTGGACCCTGACCTCTCACTGCTTCACCCCTCCAGCCGCTGGCACTGCCAGGTCAGAGATTAGGTGGGCCGCAGGGGCTGGGCAGACGTGAGCTGGTGTGCCCCCAGCACCCCGAATCCCCGCGTCTGTCTGCCGCAGACCCCCCAAGGTTTCCTGCCTGAGACACGGCGGAGGGCGGGCAGGGGACCCGTGGTGTGGTCCCACGGTCGCGCCCCCAGAACTAGGGCCTGCAGCAAGAAGGGGGTGCAAACGCGACCTGCCCTCCTGGGCACTAGCCACGGGAGACTCCGGTGGCTGCTGGGTCTCCGGTGTATCCAAACCCCGGGACCCGGGGCCTTATGAGTCCAGCCAGAAGTCCCCTCGGGGGGGGGGGGATGTAAGACCATCCAGAAGTTGAGTTTTCTTTTTCTTTTTTTTTTTTGCTTTTGAGGTCACACTCGGCGATACTCAGGGCTTCCTCTTGGCCCTGTACTCAGAAATCACTCCTGGCAGTGCTCGGAGGACCCTATGGGACGCCAGGGATCGAACCCGTGTCAGGTCAGCCTTATGCAAGGCAGACGCCCTCCCCGCTGGCTGGACTCTTGCTGGGGCTAGACACACACACACACACACACACACACACACACACACACTCACACACACACAGAGCCCAGGCACCCAGCGAACGCCAGGCAGCTGGCGGAAAGGGTGGGTTGCCATGGAAACATGGTCAGCTTTATGGTGCGGGAAAGGCGAGATTTTTCCTAAAGGGCATGTGACGGGATCATATTTTAAACCACATTTTGCGTCGATATGACATGCATTGATAGAGTTTATTAGGTCTCTCGGTCTTCTTTTGAGGGGTGGTCCCTGGGCACAGCCAGTGGTGCTCAGGGGTCCCTCCTGGTGGGCTCAGGGAACCACACTCCTTTGTGCCAGGCATCAAACCTGGGCTGAGCCCTTGCAAGGCCAGTGCCCTGCCCGCTGGACGGTCGCCCCTGCCCCGCTTCTGTTTCCCTGAGGGCTGCAGCAGGACGTGGCGGTGTTATAGCCCCCAGGGGCCGCGGGGTGGGGCCCGGGGAGCAGCTCAGCTCGAGGGCGTCTGCCTTGGTGTGTGAGGCCCTGGATTTGATCCCCGCCGTGCCGCTTGAACAGACAAAGTCAAGTCGCATGTTTCCATCACTGGAATCGAGGCAGGGCAGCCGTCTCGTGGCCTGACTCTGGGCAGTGGGATCAGGCCGCTGTCGCCAAGCGCGTGGGTGGACGGCAGCAAGCTTGGGCAGAAGGACGTTGGGGGGGGGGGGGGCGGTGGAGCCAGTGAGAGGGTCTCATGAGCCGGCAGGCGATCCTGAGGGCTGGGCCCCGTGTC
This sequence comes from Sorex araneus, assembly GCF_027595985.1. Classification (NCBI taxonomy): domain Eukaryota; kingdom Metazoa; phylum Chordata; class Mammalia; order Eulipotyphla; family Soricidae; genus Sorex; species Sorex araneus. The sequence goes on along the minus strand of NC_073302.1, from coordinate 2,739,014 downwards.
CCCGAGTGCAGAAGGACATCAGTGAGGATGCGGATTCAATGAATGCATGAAGTCTTTTTTTTTTCTTTTTGGTCACACTTGGCAATGCACAGGGGTTACTCCTGGCTCTGCACTCAGGAATCACTCCTGGCGGTGCTCAGGGGACCCTATGGGACGGGACGCTGGGAATCGAACCCGGGTTGGCCACGTGCAAGGTAAACGCCCTCCCCGCTGTGCTGTTGCTCCAGCCCCAAGTCTGTTTTTGTTTTTTGGTTTTGTGGCCTCAGGTGTGACTTCTGGAAATGCTCGAGGGGCCACAGCTGGTACCGGGGAGGGACCCAGGGTGGGCCGTGTGCAAGGCAGCCCCCCACCCACCAGACGAGCACGTGGGGCCAAATGCATGAGTCCTAGACCCTCCGTGGGACTCTCCGAGCGCAGGTACCCACAAAGGGGACGCCTCAGCAACTCAGCCGCCTGCATGGCCCCGTCGGACGCCCTTCCTGGGCCCCTGGGAGTGGGGGACGCAGGCCAGGAGCGTCCCGGGGTGGCTCTGCTCTCAGGGCCCATGCTGGGCTGAGGCAGGAGCATTCTCGCCCTCTCGGCCCCAGGGACGGGGTCACTGTCATCTCAGGACTCGAAGGTAGGGCTGGAGAGCTGAGCAATGGGCACACAGGAGGCCCGGGGCCCGTCCCTGGCACCGCACGGTCCCCGAGCACTGCTGGATGTAGCCCAAAAAATTAAGAAAAACAGCATCTGCAGGCAGCCCTGTGACACCGAGACGCTGACTCAGGCCTCTGGTATTAATAGCCCCTCTCGGGCGGCTCCTCTGGGCGACAGGGTCAGCGCCGGCCATGGGCCCCCAGAGGGTGGACTGTGACCAGCCACCGGCCCTGTGGCCAGAGGCATCGAAGCCCCTCAGCCCTGCAGGACCCTCTCCCGGGGACCCCCTTTTGCCCCTGGCTGTAGGCCTCTCCCCGTGTGCCTGGGGGAAGCACAGTTATTTCAGACGCAGTAAACTTAGCTGGGGGTCCTGCTCTCTGCGGGGGGGGGGCGTGGCTTCCCACCCCCCACCCCTGCCCTGAGTCGGCAGACCTGTCTGGGCAACGCTGAACCGACCCATTCAGGACGGGGCCCCCGAAATCACCCAGAGTTGCACAGGGAGGCTGACCTCAGTCTCATGCCCGCACCCTGGGGTCTGCCTTCACCCACAGACAGGCCTCACGTGGGGCCAGTGCTACCGTCTGGACCCCCAGCCAGCCCGGGAGCCCAGCCCTCAGACCCACACCCCTGCAGGTGTTGACATGTGCTACATGGTCGCCCCACCCAACACGGGCATCCAGGGCCACGCCTGGCACCGTCCCAGCGGCACCCCCAGTGACAGGTGCTCAGGGACTATTTCTGGGCTGCCGGGAGCTGCACCTGTCGGCGGGCCAGCCCTGCCCACGGCATCCCAGGGGGAACGGAGGCTCAAGGCACACTGAAGCTTAGGGATGGTCTGACCCGGTGAGACGCCCCGAAGCTTGGTCCAAGGCTGATTCTAAAGGGAACAAGGAGACGCGGAGAGAAAAGGGGGCGAGAGGTACAGCGCAGCGGCCAGAGCATCTGCCTCGCGTGCTTGGACTTGGGCTTGATCCCCGGTACCCCATAGGGTCCCCCAAGCACCGTCAGGAGTGATGCCTGAGCAGAGAGCCAGGAGTCAACCCTGGACATCGTTGGGTGTAGCCCCCCACCAAAAAAAAATAATAAAATAAAATATATAGAGAAAAACAATAAAGAAGACCCAGGAGCTGGAGCGATAGCACAGCGGGTAGGGCGTTTGCCTTGCATGCGGTCAACCCGGGTTCGATTCCCAGCATTCCATATGGATCCCTGAGCACCGCCAGGGGTAATTCCTGAGTGCAGAGCCAGGAGTAACCCCTGAGCATCGCTGGTGTGACCCAAACAGAAAAAAAAAAAAAAGACCCAGCCTGGGGCCAAGCGACAGCACAGAGGGGAGGGCGTTTGCCTTGCACCAGCTGACTGGGTTTTGTCCCCGGCATCCCATAGGGTCCCCTGAGCACCGCCAGGAGTGATTCCTGAGTGCTGAGCCAGGAGTAACGCCTGAGCATCGCTGGGTGTGACCCCAAATCAGTCAGTCAATCAATCAATCAATCAATCAATCAAAAGTACTTAAAAAAAAAAAAAAACGGAGCTCCAGCCTGCCAGCTCAGTGACACCTCGGCAGGGGGGTGGCCGGGCCCTGGCCTCAGCGGGGGGCTCAGCGGGGACCCCCCCAAGTCACTTCAACTGTGCCCACGGCCCCCCGCGGGGTCTGCTGGCCGGGCCCGGCCGCCGGCGGGGTGCGGGGGACGCGGGAGCCGGTGGCCGCGGGGTCCCCGCCGGGCCTGGCCGCGGCCGCGCCGAACTACATTCCCCAGCGTGCCCCGGGCCGGGCGGGCGCCCTCGGGGGGGGGGGCTTTAAATAGCCGCGACCCGGGTCCCCCGCCCCCCGGGCGGTGCCATTGGCTGCCCCGCCGCACGCGCCCCCCGCCGCTGCCCCCGGCCCCCGGCCACGTGCGCGGGGACGCGGGGACGCGGGGACGCGGCGGCGGCGCTCGGCGGGCAGCGGCGGCGACATGCCCGCCTCGCAGGGCCGGGCCCGGGCCCGCGGCCACGCGCCGCTCCGCGCCGAGTTCCTGTCCCTGAGCCAGCCGCCGGGCGCGGGGGCCGCGGGGGGCCGGAGGGCGGCGGGGCCCGCGCCAACGCCCCCCGCGCCCGGGGACGCGGCCCGCGAGCGGCGCCAGTCGCAGCCGCTGCCCGAGGAGGACTGCATGCAGCTGAACCCGTCCTTCAAGGGCATCGCCTTCAGCTCGCTGCTGGCCATCGACATCTGCCTGTCCAAGCGCCTGGGCGTGTGCGCCGGCCGCGCCGCGTCCTGGGCCGGCGCCCGCTCCGTGGTCAAGCTCATCGGCGTCACGGGCCACGGCGTCCCGTGGATCGGGGGCACCATCCTGTGCCTGGTCAAGAGCAGCACGCTGGCCGGCCAGGAGGTGCTCATGAACCTGCTCCTGGGTGAGTGCCCGCCCCGCCCCGCCCCGGACACGCGGGTGGCCCCCCGGGAAGGAGACCAGGCATGGCCCGGCCCAGAAGCCACCCGCGGGGTCAGCGGGTCCAGCCGGGGGCTCTTCACCCCCGAGCCCAGCCTGGCACAGGTGGGGGGTTCACGGCCCACGCTAGGGCAGGACTCTGCCCCGTGCCCTGGCCCCCGCCCCCCCACTCCACTCAGGGACCCTGCAGTCTGCCACAGGGTTTTCCTGTGGCGGGAGTTGAGGTGCGCAAGGAGGCTCACTCCGTCTGGGGGTCCCCCACACGCGCCGGTGCCCTCCTGCCGCCTCCCCAGCTGAGTCACTGGCCCCCCTGCCAGGGAGCGGATCTTTGCTGTTTTTCCTGAACTCTGCCTGCAGCACAGTGCGCCCTGTCCCCGCCTCCTGCCCAGCCTCCCGCTCTGGGGTCCCCGCCGCTCCCCCACCCTTGGGGACCATGCTGAGACCCTGCCGAGGTCTCCGGCAATGCCAGCACTGCAAAGGGTCCCTGTAACCAGCGAGTGCGTGTGAGGGGACTGTGGTCCCTGAGAAAGTCAGGGGGACCTGGGAGTTCACACGGGCAGGCGCCTGCCCCGCATACACACACCCCAGGTTCGTCCGCGGTACCACATAGGGTCCCCCAGGTCCCATCAGGAGTGACTCCGGAGTGCAGAGCCAGGAGAGAACTAGGAGCCCCGGGTACAGCCCAAACTACCCCCCCAGACCCCCCAAAAAGGGCAGAAACCACAGCACAGCCCCATGAAGGAGAAGCCTCGCCTCCTTCACGTGTAGAGAGGGAAACCGAGGCATAGGGCAGTGACCTCGGCTGTGCCCTGAGTCAGTGAGGGCCAGGCTCAGTCGGGGCAGGCCTGCAGGGCCAGAGCGGTAACAGGGCGGCAGGGAGGACACTGGCAATTCACGGGTCTTACCCAGGTTCAATCCCCGGTGCCCCACATGGCCCCCCGGGCCCGTCAGGACTGACCCCTGAGTGCAGAGCCCGGAGACAGCCCTGAGCACCACGGGGTGTGCCCTCGCCCCAAAATAAGGGCAAAAGTCCGGGAGGAGGTTTCCGTGGCCAGTGCCTTGGTGTCCCGAGAGGGCAGAGTGCACTGAAGGCCACTCAGCATCGGCCTGCGGGGACACGGGGCCCGGCCTGCGGGCCTGCTGGACACCCAGCCCTCCAGAGAAGGGGCTGTGGGCCCCTCCGCGGAGCACACACAGCAGGAGTCCGTCCCTGTGTCTCTGGGGCCGGAGCGTGCGTTTGGGCACACTGGGAGGAGCCTTCCCTGCCCACGGCCTGTGGGCTCACGGGGAAGGTGCCTGGCACGGTGGGTGGTGACGCCTCCAAGGTGGGGACCGCAGGGCCCGAGACCAGCTCCAGGCTCCCCAGGCTCGGAGGCGTCCAGGCTGGGAGTGGACGCCTTGGGCTAAACCACCGGGCGGGGCCCCAGGGGGGCCAGAGGGAGCCTCCACGTTGCCCCTGCCCCGCCATGCCTGCCCAGACAAAAGCAGGGGACATCTCAGCGTCTGGAGCCCAGGGCTGGCCTGACCTGGGGACAGTCCCAGCCTCCCGTGGAGCTTTGGAGAGGGATTCACTTCATTGAGTCTTATTTTTCTCATCTGCCAAATGGGCTGTTGAGCTGCTTCCCTCAGAGCCACAGACAAAGGGCCAGTTCGTGCCTGAGGAAGGTGCTGATTTCATCCTCCTCCTCCTCATCACCACAGTTGTCACCAGCTGTGCCACCACCACCATCACTATTGTCACCATCACCATCACTATCGTCGCCATCACCACGATCATCACCATCACTGTCATCGCCATCATTACCACCATCACGATCATCTCCACCATCACCACCATCCCCGCCATCATTACCATCACTGTCATCACCGCCATCACCATCACCCCACCATCATCACCATCACCACCATCTCCACCATCACCACCATCCCCGCCATCATTACCATCACTGTCATCACCGCCATGACCATCACCCCACCATCATCACCATCACCACCATCACCATCATCACCATCAGCACCATCACCGTCATCACCATCATCAGCACCATCACCGTCATCACCATCATCAGCACCATCACCGTCATCACCATCATCAGCACCATCACTGTCATCACCATCATCAGCACCATCACCGTCATCACCATCATCAGCACCATCACTGTCATCACCATCACTATCATCAGCACCATCACTGTCATCTCCATCCCCACCATCATATCACCACCATCACCGTCACCACCACCATCACTCTCATCACCACCGTCATTGTCATCACCACCATCATTGTCACTACCATCACATCATCCCCACCGTCACCACCATCACTATCATTCCCACCACCACCACCACCGTCACCATCACCACCATCACCGTCATCACCACCACCGTCACCGTCACCGTCACCACCTTTATATTCTCACCATGATCTCTGACTCCCCCTTTAGCATCACCGCCGCCATCACCAATACCGTCCCCCGAGCAGGCCTGGTGTGGCGTGGCTGCCCTGCCAGCTCTCTCCCCCCGCCCCTGCTCCTGACCCTCCCAGCTGGCACCTGGTTGGGCGATTCCCCGCTGAGGCAGCCAGGCGCCTCCTGGCCCCGTGTGTCCCTGGTCTGCCACGCGGTGGCCGTGGCCGTTGGCTCTTGCTGTTGTGACTGAGTTGCTGAGTGGCCTTCACTGGGGTGTTCCTGGTGATGAGAACCACGCCTTCTTCTTTTCCTGGGTCTTATTGTTTATTTTTTTACTTTTTTCTTTTTGGGTCACACCCAGCGATGCACAGAGGTCACTCCTGGCTCTGCACTCAGGAATTACTCCTGGCAGTGCTCAGGGGACCCTATGGGATGCTGGGAATTGAACCCGGGTCGGCCGCGTGCAAGGCAAACGCCCTCCCCGCTGTGCTATTGCTCCAGCCCCGTATTGTTTATTTTTGGCAGTAAACTGGTGCATGTAACTCCAACCGTTTTTGACCTTATTTGTGTCTGTCTGTAGGGGACACACTTCAGGTGATGCCCAGTGGCCGTTTAGTGCTGGGAGCCAAACTGAGGACCTCGTACTCTTTTTTTTTTTTCTTTCTTTTTGGGTCACACCCAGGGATGCACAGGGGGCACTCCTGGCTCTGCACTCAGGAATTACTCCTGGCCGTGCTCAGGGGACCATATGGGATGCTGGGAATCGAACCCGGGTCGGCCTCGTGCAAGGCAAATGACCTCCCCGCTGTGCTATCGCTCCAGCCCCCGGACCTCGTACTCTTGACACACGCTTTTCTTTAGAAATATCTCCTCGGCCCAGTTTTAGCCCCTGCTGAGCATGGCCTGCAGCCCTGGCCCGAGCTCCGCCAGGACGCTCTGTCACTGTGCCCAGTACCTCACGCCCCTCGCCCCCATCTCTCCGTCAGTCCCTCGCAGAGGTGCGGCCTGCGGGGCGTGAAGCCGGCTGCAGCGCTATGCACAGCCGGGTGCTGCTCCATCGCCCCCCCAGGCCTCTGTCCGTGGCCTATAGCGGCTTCCCTGGGAGTGGGTGACGCTGCCACCCCCTGCCTCTCTGGGGGCTGCCGGGTCCCAGAGGGTTCCCTTAGCTCCCCGAGGACACCGGCCGTGTGCCCAGCAGCTGCTGCGCGAGCTGCTCCCCAGAGGACCCTCGTGCCGTGCCCGCGTGCCCCTGCCCGCTCTGCCCTGGGTAGTGGCCGTCCTGGGGGCGTCCCGGCGGTGCGGGCACCTCAGTGGGGTTCTCTGGTGGCTTCTTGATTTTGTTTCGGCCACCCCGGGCTCTGCTCAGAATCACTCCTGCAGGCCCAGGAGCCCGCTGGACCGCGGGTCGGACCCAGATCCGGCCGGCCAGCACCCTGCACCCTGGACAGTTTGTGTGTTTCAGTGCTCAGGGGGGACTCCTGGTCCACACCCAGGGATCAGCCCTGGCGGTGCTCAGGGGACCTGTGGGACGCCGGGGATCAAACCCAGTTGGCAGCATGTAAGGCAGGCACCCTCCCTGCCGTGCCACCGCTCCAGCCCCCCAGCCCCATAGCATTTTGTTTTTGTTGTGAGGCCGTACCCTGTGGTGCTCAGGACTTAGTTCTGACTTTGTGCTGAGTGATCACTCCTGGCCAGGCACAGGTGTCCCCCCATGTGGGTCCACTCAGGGCTGGGACCAGCGTCTCCCCGTGTCTGTCCACTCGGGGCCCAGGACCGGTGTCTCCCCGTGCGTGTCCAGTCGGGGCTGGGACCGGCATCCCCCTGCATCCAGACAGTCGCCTGTGCCCAGCCTTGCTGTGCCCAGACCTCCACGTCCTGTTTCCTGGGTCCGTCCATGTCTGCCGCCTTGGCTCCGGGTCCCGAGGGCTGCGGGGCACCGTGGTCTTGGCCTCCCAAGGTCCTTCACGGCTGGCCGTTGGGGTCAGGAACCGGAACCAGCTTCCTCAGTCTTGCAGCACCCCCAGTCTGGACTGTCCAGTTACGTTTACGCCCTGTCCAGCTGCCCCGTCTAGTTCAGCAGCCCGGGACCCCAGCACTGCCTCCCCTGGCCCCAGCCTTGAGCCTCCAGCCTGTTGGCTAAGAATTGCCAGCCGGGGGGGCTGGAGCGATAGCACAGCGGGTAAGGCGTTTGCCTTGCACTCGGCCAACCCGGGTTCGATTCCCAGCATCCCATATGGTCCCCTGAGCACCGCCAGGGGTGGTTCCTGAGTGTAGAGCCAGGAATGACCCCTGAGCATTGCCGGGTGTGACCCAGAACAAAGAACAGAAAAAATAGGGCTGGAGATGTAATGAGCATTTGACTGACATGTGTGAGGTCAGATGTCCTAGGTTTGACCCCAGTACTACAAAAAAATTCTGCATGTGTGTATACATGTGCATGTGCACACGCGTGCTCACACACACACACACACACACACACGCCTCCAATCTGCCCCGACTGTTCCTGAGGGTGTGGCTGGTCCTTACCTGCCAGCACAGCTAGGTGGGCACTCAGCCCCGCCGGGGACAGCCCCCCCAAGGGCACTAAAACTGGCCCCCAGAAGCCTGTCTCTGCCCCCCCCCCGTGCCCCGTGCCCAGCCCTGCATGGCCTCAGGCAAGTGGCCAGTCTCACAGGGGCAGGAAGGGGCAGCGGGACCCCCAGCCTGCAGGCTGCATATGCGTGTACTTTGACATGCCCCCACATGTGAATGCACATACATGCACTGTCCACGTGTCCACGTGCACGGACATACTTGTATATCTGTATGTACCGATGTGCATACAGGCGTATGCCCACGCTGTTTACATGTACCACACACGTGCACACACAGCTACAAGCAGGTCCCCGGGCCCAGGTGCGTAGCCTGCCCTGACCGAGGGGCTCTGAGGTGGACAGTGAGCCCCGAGCAGGAAGCCGCAGGCCCCCACGACTCGGGGAAAGGGGAGCCCCCTGCCGGAGTGCAGCCATCCCCACCCCTCTAGGGAGGGGCTGAGGGACAGAGGGACTCGGGCGTCGGGGCCACTGGCCGCTCGGACCCTGAGAGCACACGGCCCAGGGTATCAGTATCAGTAAGGCCAAGAGGGGACGGACCCCTCCTTCCGGCCGCTGACCTTGAAGCCAAGAGCCCTTGGGGGGTTCCGCCCCACTCCTGACCTCGGCCCGCGTCCACTGAGCCTTTCCCGGGGGCGCCTCTGGCTGCCTCCGAGTCCAGGCAGGAATGTGGGTCAGAGAACTCGGCCGGTCACATGAGTGGGCTTCGGGGGCCTTGGGATGACGCCGGTGTTGATTCCGGTCCCACGTTGGTGGCGTCCGGGGCCCGGGCCCAGCAGGGCCGGCTGCTGCTGCAGGAGCAGACCCCCGGGCCCCCGCAGCCGCGCCCCTGCAGCTCCTACGTCACCCCGGGTCTGTGTGAGGGGAGACTGCGAGCTCCACGCATCCCTCCCCCACGGCCATGACAGGGTGCCCGCGGGGCCCGGGGTCAGAGGGCAGGCCTGGGCGGGGGAGCATGGCCTGGCTCCCTGAGGCCCAAGGGGGCTTTTCCTTCCCTGCACACAGGCCTCAGGGCCTCTCTGGGCCCCAGACACGCCCAGTCTGGCCTGGGGCTGCTTCTCCCTCCGGGGTCCTCGTTCTCTTGTGCTCAAGCCTGGGATGTCGGGTTTATCACTCATTCTCGGGGCATGCTCAGCTCCCGGGAGCTGCCGGGGCTGTGGTGGTCACTGCTGCCCTTGGCCCTTCCTCGGCTCCTTCAGGGGGCAGGTGAGGACACCTGAGACCTGGGCCCGACCCCTCCACCTGCCCGACCCCTCGAGGACCTACAGCCGGGCCTGGGGCGGGGGGGCCCAGGCGAGTCGTGCCGGCGACGCCAACCCCGCCGTGTCCACTGCTCTCTGCAGCCCTCCTCCTGGACATCATGACGGTGGCCGGCGTGCAGAAGCTCATCAAGCGGCGAGGCCCGTTCGAGACGAGCCCCAGCCTGCTGGACCACCTGACCATGGACGTGTACGCCTTCCCCGCCGGCCATGCCAGCCGCGCCGCCATGCTGTCCAAGTTCTTCCTGAGCCACCTGGTGCTGGCCGTGCCCCTGCGGGTGCTGCTGGTGCTCTGGGCCTTCTGCGTGGGGCTGTCACGCGTCATGATCGGCCGCCACCACATCACCGACGTCCTCTCGGGCTTCCTCATCGGCTACTTCCAGTTCCGCCTCGTGGAGCTGGTCTGGATGTCGTCCAACACCTGCCAGATGCTCATCTCCGCCTGGTGAGCGCCCGGCGCCCCGGCAGGGCCCAAGGGTCACCTGGAGGCGGGTGGATGGCCGCGGGACAGCCTCCCCGGCCTCTCCTCCCCCAGGAGGCTCCTGGTTCACCCCCCGGAGGCCCCTTCAGCAGCGGCCATGGGGCCGGGGGTGCCCACGCCCAATGCCAGCCAGACGCTTCCGGCAGAGCAAGGACCTTGAGGTCCACTCGTTTCGGAAAGTGCTTCCGCCCTGGGGAGGGCAGCGGCTGGCCGGGCGGGCCCACCCCCACTGTGCCCGCTAGTGGCCGGGGGACCCTGTTTGGGGGCACAGCTCTGAGCCCCCGGGACCCGCTGGCCCTGACCTTGGGCCCCACCGTCGGGGCCGGACTCATGGGACCTTGTAGGTTGTTCCCGTGTCCTGGAAGCGTTTCATGTACAATACAGACATGCAGAAGCCTGGCCCTGTGCGTCTTCGAGTGTGCCTCTCCTGCTCCGGCTGGGGGCTTCCAGACCTTTCCAAGCCGATGGTGCTCTGCCCAGAGACCCCTGGGCCGTGGGACCCTCCGCCGTGACGCTGCCTGACATCTCCTGGCTCCAGGGCACCCCCCGGCTGGCTCTCACAGTGGGTCCCTGCCCCAGGGGGGGTACGTGGAGGCGCTGGGGATGGGGGGAGGGGAGGCAGCAGGGCCAGAGATGGCTGCGCCCAGCACTCTTGCTGGGGGCTGGGGGGCGGGAGCCCCTCTCTGTAGCCCTCCACACCCGGAGCTCATGCTGACCACAGGGACCGACCCCAGCCCCCAGAGAAAGCCAGCTCCGCCCCTGATCCCGCCTCGTGTCCCCCAGGGCCCACCGCAGGGGTCTTGCTGCCTGTCCTCTCTGCTTGCTCCCACCGAGTCCCAGGGCCCAGGGCCCCAAGGAGGCTGAAGACCCAAGTCCCAGCAGGGTCGGGGGCCTCTGGGGGCAACTTCCAGGCGTCCGGACACCCTGGAACTTCTTGACTGTGGCCATGGGGCTCTGTCCATCACCTCCATGGACAGACTCGGCCACCTACTGGCAGGGGCCCGCGTGGGCGTGTTTGTGGGGGCCGGGCTGGCGTGCGCCTTCAGGAAAGACGTGATCCACCCAGCACGCCTCCCTCCGGCCCGCACGGCGGGGACCCCCGAACCGGGCTGCTGCAGACACGCGTGGTCCCTATACACAGTCTCCAAAACGCCCCCCCCGCCACCCTCTGGGGGCCCAGACAAGCCCTTGACTTGGCACTGAAGGAGCTTGGGGTGTCGGACCCAGCTGGGCCACCACGGTCAACCCCCACGGCCACCTCCCACCTCCAACCTCGGCTGGTGCCGGAGCCTGAGGTACCTTGCACACGTTCCCACAGGCGGGGTGGAGCACAGGGGTGGGGGCATCTTCCTCTCGCCTGCTCCCGCCCCCCCCCAGCGCTCCAGGTGGGCTGGGCACAGGCGAGGCCCCAGGCTGAGTCAGGTGGGGGGCTGTGCCCCCAGCAGGCTCCAGGGAGAGGAGGGGCCCTGGGGAGATAAGCCTCGGCAGGCTCCCCCGCCCCCCGGGCCGTGCCCTTGGCACCCCCTTGGCACCAAGTTTGTGCAGCCTGGCCCCCTAAGGTGGGGCTGGAGGGGAGGCGGAAGCCAGCAGGACTCGCCGTCGGGTTCCGGGGGGTCGGGGCGCTGTGAGCCCCGGGGTTCGGGGGTCCCCGACATGCCCCCTCGGAGCTCCTGCAGGTGGGTGTCCATGTGTGGGGAGGAGGGTCTGCGCGCCCTGGCCAGGGACCACACAGACGGGCCACACTGGCCCCTCCCGGCCTGCGCCGTGTCGCCCCTCGAGGGCCGGAAACGCCGGTCTCGGTGCCCTTCCTCTGGCCCCGGCCTCAGGGCTCCTTCCTTTACTTACTCGCCTTGGGTGTCTGAGCCCGCCCGACAGTGCTCAGGGCTCACTCCTGGCTCTGCGCTGCTCGGCCAGCCGAGCTCTGAGCCTGGGACCCCCCTGGGGTCGCCCCACGGCCCCCCCTGCCGGGTCTCCAGGCAGAGGCCCTGGGGTGGGGAGCCCGAGGGGCCTCAGGGGGGCTGCCTGGAGGCAGGCTCACCGGGCCTGGGCCTGGGGTTGGCTGAGCCCAGGTTGTGTGTGCAGGAGGCCTGGACTGGATCCCCGGGACCACACGTACCCTGAGCACTGGGGAGTGAGCCAGCTCCCAGCACCTGTGGATGTGATGGCCAGACACACTCAGACACACAGACTCCTACTCACACACTCACACGTTCATAATACACTCACACACTCATTCACACACACCCACTCACATATTACACACATTTTCTCAGGCACACACAGTCACACAGACTCACACTCACACATTCACAGACACGCATTCTAACACACTCACACACTCATTCACACTCACACTCTTATCCACACACTCTCACGTGGTCTCACACTCAGAATCATACCCTCTCACACTCACACACTGTCACACACACCCAAACAAATTCTGCACCTAACAGGTCGCCGAATGCTTTGTGCCTCAGTGTCCCCCTCTGTAAGATGGGGGGAGTGTGTGCCCTGGCGGGGGCGGTGGTTGCAGAGAGCACGGCCCGGGGCCTGCACACAGCAGGTAGCAAAGGAAGACGAGGGCCAGCAGGTCTCCGGGCTTCCCTCCCTCTGCAGCAGCCAGCCCAGGTGTGCTCCTTGGCAGCTTGTGTGGGCCCCAAGCGAGCGGCCCGCCACCGGGTGTGGCCCCCCAGCCACCGCCATCCTCCCCACATCCCAGACACGTAGTCCTTGGTGCATCCGCACAGAGACAGGCTCCGTCTCCATGGCAACCGCAGGGCTTGGACTCACAGCAGCGGGGACCTGGGGCTTGTCCCCACCCTGAGGCCTGCACAGGGACAGGCAGCCTGGGGGGAGGGGCGGGGCCCAGCCAGGGAGTGATGATCCCCGCCCAGTCCTGCCCGCCCTAGGGACCACGCAGGGTGGGGGTGGGGGCATGCACGCGCACGTGTGTGCATGTGTGTGCGCATGTGTGCGCGTATGTGATTGTGTGCATGCATGTGTGTACATGCGTGTGTGAGTGCATGCATGTGTGCGTGTGTGCATGTGTGCATACATGCAGGTAGTGTGTGTACACGTACTCAGCAGCCTTGTCATGGTCCCCCCACGCGAGAACCTGGGCTAAGGAGCAGTTTGCGTCCCCTGAACCCGCCACACCACCAAGGAGCTGCCATAGTGGACACAGGCCCCTGTTTGCCCAGCGGGTCCCACGCGTCCCACACTGTCCTGGCAGCTCTGTCCTGGCAGCTCTGTCCCGCGGGACAATGCCTCCCACCTCCCCAGGCCCCTGGGGGGACTTCAGTGTGGGGGGCGGGGTCCTCTCTCCTACCATTGCTGTTTGCCCCCCCCAGTCTGATCCCTTGGGGGGGGTTGCCAGGATTGATCCGGGGTCCCTGGGTGCCTGCAGCCCCGCCCTGCCCCTGCTGCCTGGGAAAGGGGAGAGACTGGGTCCCACGTGGGCAGGGGATCCTGAAAGCCCCCACGCCGCAGCCCTATGGCCAGAACAGTGCCCCCTACTCCCTAGCCCTCGCCCAGGGCAGAACCAGCAGTTGGGGTTCCTGATGGTGAACCCCGAGTGGGGAAAGGGGCCTGGGTCCCCCATGGGGCACAGACTCCCTCCAGGAGGAGGAAGTGAGGGGCCAGCGTTGAGGCCAGGAGGCAGGGAAAGGCAGGACCCCTCTCCCAGACAGGCACAGGGGCTGACCCCTGACCCCGCGCCTGGGAGGTGATAAATGGTCGACAGGTTGTTCCCAGGCTATTGGTGGGCAGTGGTGTCCCCCACCCCTCAGACCACACCTGGCTCTCTGCCTTCACCCTGTGGGGGGCCCGGATGGAGAGGCGGAGACTGGCAGGGGGAGGCAGGGACTGGCATGGGGGAGGCAGGGACTGGCAGGGGGAGGCGGAGACTGGCAGGGGGGAGTCAGGGACTGGCAGGGGGAGGCAGGGACTGGCAGCGGGGAGGCAGGGACTGGCAGGGGGGAGGCAGGGACTGGCAGGGGGAGGCAGGGACTGGCAGGGGGGAGGCAGGGACTGGCAGGGGGAGGCAGAGACTGGCAGGGGGAGGCAGGGACTGGCAGGGGGAGGCAGGGACTGGCAGGGGGGAGGCAGGGACTGGCAGGGGGGAGGCAGGAACTGGCAGGGGGGAGGCAGAGACTGGCAGGGGGGAGGCGGTTCTGGCCCCGAAGCCCCCAGGGCTGCAGGACCACACAGTCAGCGCAACCTTTGCAGCCCCGAGGCTCGGGAAGGTTCTTGTTTTCCAAACCTAGTGGTTGGGGGGAGTTCTGGGGACCCCGACAGCTGTCGGCCAGGAGGGGCCCGGGGCGAGGGCTGATGGGCAGACGCTGAGGAGGGCCAGCTCCCCCGGAGAGAGACAGCGGGGAGACAGGACCCCCCCATCCCTGAGGAGACACGTGGCCGGCATGGACCGCGGGTAGCCCTGGGACTGCAGCTGATCCGGGGGCTCAGCCCGCCTGTCCCACAGGGAGAGCGAGGCGTGAGGAGAGTGGGGTGCGCCCTGTGAGGGGGCAGGCCGGGGAGTGCGGGAGGTCACGGGCAGGGAGCCCCCTGGAGTGGACAGATGGGAGTGTCAGCACACTGAGAGGGGAGGGGCAGGGATGGGGTGATGGGGTCAGCACGCCCTGGGAGGAGGGGGAGGGGTGGGGCGCTGGGGTGAGCGGCCCCTGGAGTTGTGTCCAGGCCTGCCCAGGAGGAGGCCCGCGGGCTGGAGTGATAGCATAGCGGGTAGATCGTTTGCCTTGCACGCGCCCGACCCGGGTTCAAATCCCAGCATCCCATATGGTCCCCCTGAGCACTGCCAGGAGTAATTCCTGAGTGCATCGCCAGGTGTGACCCCCAAAAAAAAAAAAAAAAAAAACAGGAGGAGGCCCGCTCATTCTGGGCCCTGGGCCGGAAGGGCAGGAAGTGGGCCGGTGCCACCCCCAGCCCCCGGGACCCCACATCTGGCCCAGAGTTCTCAGAACCACATGTGCCCGCACTGGTCCTGTGATCCTACCCATGGCCCCTGCTGGGTACGCAGTGGGTCCAACAAGGGGGGCTCCTTGTGGTGGGCACACGTGTGGTGCACATGTACATCCACATAGCCACACACATGTATGCTCAGTCATGTAAGGCCCCTGTACACATATGTGCACACATGTGCTCGCACATATATTAACACCTGAACATGTGTACCTATACATGACTGTTTAGACATACATATATGCGTATGTGTAAACATGCATACATTTTGTATACACATGCACATTTATGCACACCACGTAGAATACCTTTATGCTTACACATGTGGTACATACATGTACATACATATTGCCCAAATTGCAACACGTGTGTATGTGTGCTTTTTCCACACAGACACAATACACACATGCATGTGTGAACACGTGTATACATGCATACACATAAAAAACATGGTTAGGCTGACGTCAGTGTTCACACATGTAAAGTCACAAGCAGGACGTCTTGTAATAACAGTCCACGGTGCTATTGCTCCGTGGTTGAGGCTGTGTCCAGTGACCGGGCTGGCGGCAAACCTCCAGCTCTGGTCAGCGGTCACGGCCAGGGTGCTGGGACAGCCTGAGCCTCCCCCAGGCGGGCACTTGGCCCGCTGAGCTCTCTCCGTGCCACGCGGCCGTGTGCTCACCAGCAGCTGACGCCAGTGGGACCCCAGCACCCCACGTGACCCCCAGCCCCACCAGGAGGGAGCCCTGAGCGCCGCCGGGTGTGGCCCCAGAACAAAACTAAGCAAATACAGAAGCCAACTCTGGGGTACGCGCACTCGAGTCTCTGGTCCCGTGTGGAGCGCAGCTCTGACCGGGTGGCCTCGTGGGTGCTCACGGAGCTCTGGTGCCCGGCCGTGCCAGCACCCCCCCCCCGGGGGATGCCCAGCCTCGCCCCAGGTCTGGGGCTGGTCCTTAGGCCCCGTCAGCTCCAGCCGGCGAGGGCTGGCCGGTGGGAAAGGCAAGGCCCGGCCCATCCCGGAGTGTGTGGCCTGCGGGGACCCAGGGACACTCCCTGCCACGGTCCAGCTGCGAGCACAGGCCTGGGAGCCCCGCCTGGGCGCGGCCTGGGGTGCAGCCAGAGGCCAGCCGGCCTGCCTGGCGTCTGGCTCCTGCTGTGGTGCAGCTGCAGGGACCCAGGTCGCCCCGCCAGGCCCAGCCCTGGACCCTCAGCCTCGAGGGAGGGGCAGTGGGGAGGGGCCTGGCCTGTGCTGGGGACTGACGGTCCATCGTGGGAGAAAAGGCCCCGTGGCACCTCCCCCAGCCCCCGGAGGGAGGCCCCGGCCCGGGATGGTGCGTCCCTGGGGAAGCCGGCAGAGAACAGGGTGGATTTCTGAAGGAAGTTTTATTTCCCTGGATGTCATGAGTGCGGTGAAGGGGGGAGGGGGTGTTCTTTGGGGCTTTTTGTTCTGTTTTGATTTCGTTACATAAGAATGCATTTTCATTCTTAAAAATCTCAGGGGCTAGAGCGATAGTACAGCGGGCGGGCGCTGGCCTCGCTCGTGGCCATTCTGGGTTCAGTCCCCCACACCCCATATGGTCTTCTGAGCTGAGCCCACCAGGAGTGACCTCTGAGCACCAAGCCAGGAGTAAGCGCTGAGCACAGCCAGGTGAGTCCCCAAAACAAAACAAAAACTTTTTTTTTTTTTTTGCTTTTTGGGTCACACCTGGCGATGCACAGGGGTTACTCCTGGCTCTGCACTCAGGAATTACCCCTGGCAGTGCTCAGGGGACCATATGGGATGCTGGGAATCGAACCCGGGTTGACCACGTGCAAGGCAAATGCCCTACCCACTGTGCTATCGCTCTAGCCCCTAAACAAAAACTTTTTTTTTTTTTCTTTTTGGGTCACAACTGGCGATGCTCAGGGGTTACTCCTGGCTCTGCACTCAGGAATTACTCCTGGCGGTGCTCAGGGGACCCTATGGGATGCTGGGAATCGAACCCGGGTCGGCCGCAAGCTAGGCAAACACCCTCCCCGCTGTGCTATCGCTCCAGCCCCCTAAACAAAAACTTTTAAAAATAATTAGCACACATAGGATATTCAAAAGTAGACGTTTCCCTGGTCATCTCTTTCCCATGCTGCACGCACTCCCAGAGGCTCAGGCACGCTGGCAGGATGCAAGGCCAGGAATCCCCTCGCCAGCCCAGTTCTCACGGTTGACTTCTCTGCGTCAATTATTAAGCAGCTACATTCTGAGAACTAGTAGCCTCCCTGGAGCCTTGGGGGTGTGGGGGGAGCCTCCTCCTCCACCTCCTCCTCCACTTCCTTCTGTTTTTTTTGCAAGGTTGTCTTCAGTTTGTTTATAACTGAAGGGAAGTTCACATAACTGAGACCATTTTTTTGTTGTTGTTTTATTTCGTTTTGTTTCTTGGTCACACCCAGCAGTGCTCAGGGCTTCCTCCTGGCTCTGTGCTCGGGGAACTCTTCTGCAGCGCTATGGGGGCCTTCCGGGGTGCTGGGGATCGAACCCAGTGAGCCGCATGCAAGGCAAATGTGCAACCTACTGGACTATCTCTTGAAACCTTCACAGCACACAGAGCTGGACTCGAGAGATCGTACAGCGGGGAGGGTGCTTGCCTTGCTCGTAGCCCAACTAGGTCACTCCCAGCACTCCATAGGGTCCCCCCGACCCTGCCAGGAATGATCCCCGAGTACAGAGCCAGGAGTGAGCCCTGAGCACCAGCACGTGTGGCTCCAAGCCCCAAAATAAAGTAATATAAAATAAAATAAAATATCCAGTACTGTGGCTTTAGCACATTGGCGGCACGGGGAGCTTTATCCGTCTGAAGTAGTTGCTGTTCTGTTAGAGAGCGCGCAGGTCCCTCAGTGGGCTTCGTTCTCATAGTTTTCCTGTAAACGCGAGGAATGATTAGCATAAATATAATGGCCCAGAGAGATTGCACAGCAGATAGGGTACTTGCCTTGCACACGGCCAATCTGGCTTGATCCCCAGCACCCTATGTGTATATAATCCTCAGAGCACTCCCAGGAGTAATTGCTGAGTGCAGAGCCAGGAATAACCCCTGAGCATTGCTGAGTGGGGCTCAAAAAAACAAAACAAACAGCAAGAAAATATTACAAGAGGAGGGGCTGGAGCAATAGCACAGCGGGGAAGGCGTTTGCCTTGCACGCGGCCAACCCGGGTTCGATTCCCAGCATCCCATATGTTCCCCCGAGCCCCGCCAGGAGTAATTCCTGAGTGCATGAGCCAGGAGTAACCCCTGTGCATCGCCGGGTGGCTGCAGTCAAGGCAAACGCCCTGCGTGTCTCATTGCTCGGGCCTTAGTAGGACGCAGTTCGGAGCCTGGAGCAGGAGACGCCGCGCAGGGCTGGGTGTAGGGAGGAAGGGCCAAGGAGGAAATCTGGAGCCCGGGAGAGTCGGGGGCATGACACCCCCAGCCCCACCAAAGGCCAGGGGAGGACACGGGGGGACACAGCCTTGGAGACACAGACCCACGACACCCTCGCCCTGGTGTCACCTTGGACTTCCCGCCTGCCTGGGAGAGCAGGGCCCCGGCAGCCAGCCCCCCGCCCCGAGCGCGCGGCTTCCTCAGGAATCCCAGCAGTGGCTGTGGGGACACAGCGTGTCCGGGCCCCGCCGAGCTGGTGCTGTCGGGGTGAAGAGGGGCGCCTCTGCTCCGTGCCTCTGAAGAGACAGGGACCCAGGGCACGGCTCGCGGGATGATGGGAGCCCCGGGTTCCCTGCCCGGCACTGCACGGTTCCCCAGGAATCACCAGGGGTGACCCCAGACTCGGGGCTGGGAACCACCCCCAGGCACCACCAGGTGTGGCCCCAGACTCTTCCCTCTCTGAGGAGGGGCCCTGGGCCGCTCAAAGGCTGAGTAGGGGCTGGTGTGGGAGCCCCGGGTTTGGCCCCCAGCATGGCATGGTGTGTCCTCGAGAACCCCCTACACAGACATGCACACACGCGCACACACACACACATGCGTGCACACACACTACCAGGTGAGGCCTAGAGGACCCCCTACACACACGCGCACACACACATGCACACACACACACACACACACGCACTGCCAGGTGTGGCCTAGAGGACCCCCTACACACGCACACACACAACACACACACACACTGCCAGGTGTGGCCTAGAGGACCCCCTACACACGCACACACACAACACACACACACACTGCCAGGTGTGGCCTAGAGGACCCCCTACACACACGCGCACACACACATGCACACACACACGCACTGCCAGGTGTGGCCTAGAGGACGCACACAACACACACACACACTGCCAGGTGTGGCCTAGAAGACCCCCTACACACGCGCACACACACACACACACACACACACACGCACTGCCAGGTGTGGCCTAGAGGACCCCCTACACATACATGAGCCCTCCCCCCACACACACTGCCAGGTATGGCATAGAGAAGCCCCCATACACACACACACACACACACACACACACACACACACACACACACACACTGCCAGGCGTGGCCCCTGTGGAATGAATGGCCAGCAGTGGGGAGGGCTCTGAGGCAGGTGACGCCTGTCGGGCTCCCCAGCTGGTGTGACCTGAGCTGCCAGGGAGCCCCCCAGCGCCCCCGCCCGAGAGACGAGGGCCTGTACCGGGACCCAGGCAGGCCGGGAAGAGGGGAGCTCGCCTGTGCTCCCCGCGGTGGGCCGGCCTCCGGACGCAGCCCAGCTGGCCTTGGCGTGAGTGGGATGGGGCTGTGGCCAGTCTCGCACCTGGGCAGGCACCTGGCTTGGGGGTCTCCGCACAGGCGTCTTGGTGCGGGGAGTGGGTTGCGAGCCCCTGAAACCGCGGGTGGGCACGGGGTCTCTGCTGCAGTCCGCAGAGCTGAGCACGGGCGGGGGCGTCTGGAGACAGCCCTGGGGATGAGGGGGTGCGCCAGTGGGTGCTGCCGTCCCGCCCCAAGGCCCCTCCCAGGAAAAGGTTCCCTGTTCCACACACTTCCGAGCCTGAGTCGGGAACACGGGCCCGTGGGCAGGTCCCCAAACACCTGTGGTCAGGGCCCCTCATGCTACACATATCCAGGCCTGCCCTGCTTGGGTCACAGAGAGAAGGTTCCAGAACAATGTTTCTGAGTCTCAGACTTTCCATCTTGGTTAGTGTTGATGAACATCCAGGATCCCAAACAGAATGATCCCTAGTCTTTGGTTTGAGCCTGCTGCCTTTTCTCGTGTGTGTGTGTGTGTGTGTGTGTGTGTGTGTGTGTGTGTGTGTGTGAGGGGGACCACACCCAGCAATGCTCAGGGCTTACTCCTTGGCTCTGCATGCAGGGATCACTCCTAGCAGGGCTCAGGGACCATAATGTGGTGCCGGGGTGGACCCAGGTCGGCCACGTGCAGAGTGAGCGTTCTAACCACTGTGCTATCTCTCTGGCCCGTGCCCTGTCACTTTTCACAGTGTCGATTGCTGGGGGGATGTGCCCAGCAGGAGCCGAGAGCCCCTGGGTACAGCGTCTCTGTAGGATTTCTCTTGTCTTGGTGTTTTGTGTGGGTGCAGTGTTGTAGATGAAACCAGGAACTCTGTTTGATTCTTAGTCCTTGGTGCAGCCTAACGGAGCTTGCTCTTACTTACCACATCCTTTCCTGCCGTACAGCTGGACTGGAGCACAGCACAGCGGGTAGGGCATTTGCCTTGCATGCAGCCGACCTGGGTTCGATTCCTCCACCCTCTCGGAGAGCCTGGCAAGCTATCGAGAGTATCCCGCCCGCACGGCAGAGCCTGGCAAGCTACCCGTGGTGTATTCGATATGCCAAAAACAGTCACAACAAGCCTCATAATGGAGACGTTACTGGTGCCCACTCGAGAAAATCTATGAACAGCGGGACTGGACGACAGTGCTACAGTGCTACAGCTAGAATAAAACTAGGGGGCGCTGGAGAGATAGTACAGTGGATAGGGTGTTTGCCTTGCACACTGCCGACCCAGATTCGATTCCCAGCATCCCACATGGTCCCCCAAGTACTGCTGGGTACTCAACCCAGGTGAGCCGCATGCAAGGCCAGTACCCTACCTCTCTGGCCCCCAGCGGTGTCTTTAAAAAAAATTTTTTTTTCAGGGACTGTGGAGATAAGGCACTAGGCTGACCGGGATTCAATCCCCAGCACCACATATGGTCCACTGAGCCCCGCCAGAAGTGATCTCTGAGCACTGAGCTAGGAGTAAGGCCTAAGCACCCGCAGGTGTTGCCCCCAAAGCAAACATATGACTACAGGGTACAGCAGGTAGCATGCTTGGCTTGCGTGTGTTCGACCAGGCCTCAATCTCTGCCATCCCCTGTGGTGCCCACGCACCAGCGGGAGCGAGTCGTGAGCACAGAGTCAAGGGTAAGCCCTGAGCAGAGGGTCCCCCAACATGAACAAACAAAATAATGAAAGATAATATTTTTCTAGCTGTTCCTCTGTATTGAAATGTAACTGACATATCAACAGCAGGACCATCACTGATATTAAAGAAGTACTCTTCCGGGGGCAAGGGTTGGCCACAACACACGGGCAGAGCTCACGGCTTAATCCTGGCTCTGTGCTCAGGAGTCACTCCTGTTGGTGGTTGGGGGACCATATGTGGTTCTAGGGACCGAATCAAAGCTGTGCAAGGCAAGTGCCTTAGCATCCGCCCTATGGTCCTGGCTGCTGGAGAAGCAGTCTTAAAAGGAAGTTACACTGAGGGCTGGAGCGATAGCACAGCGGGGAGGGCGTTTGCCTTGCACGCAGCCAACCTGGACTCGATTCCCAGCATCCCATAGGGTCCCCCGAGCACTGCCAGGAGTAATTCCTGAGTGCAGAGCCAGGAGTGACCCCTGTGCATCATAGGGTGTGACCCAAAAAAGGAAAAAAAAAGTTACATTAGCCAGGGAAACTCAACTGGTGAAGACAAGGGTGTGGGAACATTGTGTCACTGAACTCAGCCATGAACTTTGTAACTGTGTCTCCAACAGTGATTCAATTAAAAAAAAAAATAGAGTCAAGGGTAGTGGATTGAGCCTCCATCTTGCCATAGTGTTCATGGACATCCAGGACCCCACTGTCTCCAACAGTGATTCAATTAAAAAAAAAGAAGCAGGGATTTGGACTGGAGTGAGTAGGTGAAGTGTCTATGCATTTTGTGTGTATGTGTGTATGTGTGTGTGTGTGCACGCGTGTGCAGTGGGGAGCAGAGTGTGGAGTGTGTTATGTGTGTCATCTGTGTCTATATGACAGATCTGGGCTCCTTTTATCCCCATTTCCTCTTCATTTTTTCAACCTTTCGTGCCCTCTTTTATTATTTTATTATTTAAATTTTTTTTTTTTTTTTTTTTTTGCTTTTTGGGTCACACCTGGTGATACACAGAGGTTACTCTTGGCTCATTCATTCAGGAATCACTCCTGACGGTGCTCGGGGGACCATATGGGATGCTGGGAATCGAACCTGGGTTGGCTGCGTGCAAGGCAAACGTCCTGCCCACTGTGCTATCACTCTAGTCCTCATATCCTCTTTTAAAGTTAGTTTTTGGTGTTTTTCCTTTTGACTTTTCTCTCCCTGCTGGTTTGACACAGACATTTTTGGGGTTTTTTTGCTCTCCGGTTTTGTGACCGTCAGAAACAGCCACTTAGTCTAACTCTAGCAAGTGCTGGACTTCCTCCCAACACCACCGACGGCCTTGGTCTGGTTGACCGCTGTCCAGCCACCGTGAAGCATCTGTGCTGGATGTCGTGTCTCTTGCCCACCCACAAGCCGTGGGGGCTGGCCTGTCCCGTTCCCAGCCTCTCTCAGGCCTCTCTGACTTCCCTAATTCTCCTTTTTCACTTCACCCAGAGGAAAAACTCCCCTCTGTCTTCCTCATTTTCACTTCACTTGGGTTGACGAATCTATTTACTTGGGTTTATCTCCCTTTCATTTCTCCTTTTTTTTTTTTTAAAAAAAAAGGGAGGGGTTGGGGCTGGAGCGCTAGCACAGCTGGAGCGCTAGCACTGCGTGCCTTGCACGCAGCCGACCTGGGTTCAATTCCCAGCATCCCATATGGTCCCCTGAGTACTGCCTGAGTGCAGAGCCAGGAGTAACCCTTGTGCACCGCCAGCCAGGTGTGACCCAAAAAGCAAAAAAAAAAAAAAAAAGGGAAGTGGCACCCGGTGGTTTCAGGGCTGACTCCTGGCTCTGCACTCGGGAATCATTCCTGGTGGTCTCAGGGGACCATGCGGGGATGGAACCTGGCCTGGCACCATTCCCGCCGTCCAGTCTCTCTGGCCCTCCCCTGGCGGCTAGAAGCCTGCCCTTCAGCCTCTGCTCTTCCTGTTCCCCTGCCTTGCTCTTGGGGAAAGCAACATTGTGTTTCATGCTTTATTTATTTCTGTGGGGGTGGGTGCTCAGACCTTTCTCCTGGCTTTGTGCTCAGGGATCACCCCTGGCAGCGCTCAGGGGGGCCTTATGTGATGCTGGGGATCAAACCCAGGTCAGCCGTGTAGGACAGGCCCTTGGGGAGCTCAGGGTTCCTCTGGGGGGCCAAGTGTCTGCTGGACAGGCAGGTGGGCGCCGGAAAAGAGAGGCCAGCCCAGCCCCCTTCGCCACTGCACCCAGGCTCTGCGGAGGCCGTGACCTTCCTGAGAGGTCACAAACTGGCTTATCTCCCTGGGACGACGAGAGCCCCCTCCCATCCCCGCTCCTTCCCCAGCGCCAGCCTCGGAAGAGAGGCGGAGGGGCCGGAAAGAGGAGGCTCTTATCTGCCCCCCACTGACCAGTTGGAATGTGTCCCCTGATAGGGAGCTTCAGGCGTGTGGGGCTGGCTGATAAGGGTTCTGGGGGCCCTCAGCGTGTGCACAGGGCTTGGTCCTGGGGCTCCCCCCAGCCTGTGATGTGAAGGAAATGCAGGAGAGGAAACGGCAGTTCTTTGTTCATTCATTCATTCTCTTTCTTCCCTTTCTGGCTGTTGTTGTGGGGACCACTGTCAACGATCCCGGGGGCCTGGGGACACCCCTACAGAGAGTGAGGGGTGCTCGGGGATGTGCAGAGTTTGGGGAGCAGACCCAAGGCCTTGCATAGGCCAGGCCTGTGGTAGACCAGTGAGCCCTTCCCTGTCCATCTCTGAGTCCATCCATTCATTCTCTCAGTCGCTGCTCACTGTGGACCTGAACAGCAGATCCTGAGAGTAAGGGTGGGGGGCTGAGGACTGGAGAGATTGGACGGGGGGAGGGCGCTTGCCTAGCATGCAGCCGACCCAGGTTCGATCCCGGCATCCCACGTGATCCCTGAGTGCAGAGCCTGGAGTAAGCCCTGAGCACTGCCGCCGTGGCCCCAAAGCAAAGGGTGGGAGGGCTTGGGGATGGGGTGACAGGGAGCATACCAGGAGGGCCTGGGTCGCCCCATCTGAAATGGGGCAGACAGACACGGTGCGCGGCTCTCACTCCTGGTCTCAAGCCAACAGGGGTGTCCCCAGGTGGGGGATGCTGGAGGCAGGGCTGCGCCCTGGAGCCCGGGGGCGGGGACCGGAGCGCTGAGAGCCGGAAGCAGTGCCCTCTCTCTTGGCCTCCCCCGTGGGTCCATCTTCCTTTGGTCTCCGCAGCCTGGCCCCCACAGCCACCCCGCAGTGAGCCCCCTCGCCCCATGTCTGAGCACAGGGGTCCCCTCTCCGGATACTGCCCACCCCATGGGACCCAATGGGGTGCCAGGGTCCCCCAGGCGAGTCTGAGGTCTCCCCTGTGTGACCCCAGACTCTGCCGGTCCACTCCTGCCCCGCAGAAGGACCTCCATCTGCAGCCAGCCCTGAAGCACGCAACGCGCCCCACAAATAGCATCTTCTGGAAGCGTGGACGTGTTGCGGGGCGTCCCTATGCAGATGAGGGGCGGGGCATGCTTATGGGCGGGGCCTGTGGTGGGCGGGGCCGGCGGGCAACCCCACCCCTGCAGGCGGCCTGGCACACAGACCCGCAGGCTTGGCGCTGCAGGTGCGCCCCCGGGAGCCTGTTCTGCGGGCTCGGCTCCGAATCCCGTGATGTGGGGACTCCAGCGCCCCTGCTCGGCAGGTCACTAACAAGTCCGGCCGGCCCCGCGGGCCCCAGCCCCTTCCCCAGCAGCCCCCCTCCAGCCCCTTCCCCAGCAGCCCCCCTCCAGCCTCTCCTGGGTGTATTTGTAATTCGCATGGAGGAGACCCCCTCGTTGCCACTGAGGGACCCAGGAGGAAAGAGTCAAGCTCCGCGGAGGGGCCGGGAGGGGTCGCGTGCCCATAGTGGGGGCTTGGCGGGGCGGGGGGACCTCTAGCTCTCCACTCTAGGTGACAGACCAAAGCGCTGTCTTGGGGGTCCTCACAGCCCTAGGTTCTTGCGGTGAGGACCCAGTGAGTGCGTAGAGGTCACCAAGATTTAGTCTGGGGTCCTCCTGCGAATCCCCACGTTCCCCCAAACCCACCCGTCTCAGCTGCCCCAGTGGCGCTTCTGTCCCACAGTGCCCTCTAGCGGACAAACGTGTGGGCTGCGGAGCTTCCCTCCCCGAGTCGTTAGGGTTTCAGAGCTTCTGACCCCCAAAGAACCCTGGAAGGGGTCTGTCTGACCCGATGGGCTGAGTCCATGGTCCCCATGACGGCAGGACAGGTGGGTGCAAAGGGAGAGGGCTTTCCCTTCTGAGCACGCAGGACAGAACAGCCTTCCTGCCCGGGGTCTTGGATGCTCCCGGACCAGCCACACTGTCCTGAATTGGCGGAACGTCCTCTGCTGCACGGCCCCTGAGGCCAAGTAAGGCAAGGCGGTGGGCCTCAAGAAGGGGAAGAGGTCTGGAGGGGTCAGGGGCAGAGAGAGGCTCAGAGCATGCTATGGATTTGATGCCCTCCACAGTATGGCCCCTGAGCCCTGCTGGGAAGGTCACCAGAGCGTGAGAGGAGGGGGCCAGGGTCCTGCACGCCAGCCCTTTGGGGTGCTTGGTGTTTCTCTAGCCAGAGCTGCTGGAGACGGACTTGGAGTGAGCGAGGCTGGCGTGGGCCCCGGGGGTCCCTGCATGAGATTGCTGAACATTTGCCTGGAGCAGCCCTGAGTGAACTCTCCCTGCCTCCCAGAACCCCCTGCCCCCCCCCAGACTGACCACCGTGTCCTTCAACAGCTGGCCATGTGCTCAGCGGCCCCAGGGGTACCGTCCTCTCTGCCTCTGCCAGACAGTATTTCGTGGTTAGGCAGAATAGTAAGGCAGCAAGGAAGCAGCTGGGTGCCAGGGGGCGTGTCCTGGGGACCTGAGAGAGCAGACTCAGACTGTGAGCACCCCAGTTTGGGGGGGTTCGTGAACAGCCTTTGAGTAGAGCAGGACCCCTACTGACTGCAGAGTGAAGTGAATTGAACTCGAGGTTTATTTCCAATCCAGGGCATCTGCTTTGGCAAAACTCATTTCCAGGAGCACAGCTGGTAGGGAGCTAATCTTGCATGTGGCTGACCCCACTTCACTCCCGGGCATCCCGTACAGTCCCCAGGGCTTCCAGGAGTGATCCTGAGTACAGAGCCAGGAGTCAGCCCTGAGCACAACTGAATGTGGCCCCAAAACAAAACTCCTTTCTGCTAACTTATTATTTTTTGCTTTTTTTGGGTCATACCCAGCGATGCTCAGTGGTCACCCCTGGCTCTGCACTCAGGGATCACTCCTGACGGATCACTCCTGAGGGTACTTGGGGGGCCATATGAGATGCCGGGGATCATAGCTGGGTTAGCCGCATGCAAGGCAAATGTCCTCCTTGCTGTCCTATGGCTCTGGCCCCTCTGCTAACTTTTTTTTTTTTTTTTTGCTTTTTAGGTCACACTCGGTGACACACAAGAGTTACTCCTGGCTCTGCACTCAGGAATTACTCTTGGTGGTGCTCAGGGGACCATATGGGATGCTGGGAATCAAACCCGGGTCCGCCACGCGCAAGGCAAATGCCCTATCCACTGTGCTATCACTCTAGCCCCTCTGCTAATTAATTTTTTTACAAAGGTATACAACTATAGGGGGCTGGAGTGATAGCACAGCGGGTAGGGCATTTGCCTTGCACGAGGTCGACCCGGGTTCAAATCCCAGCATCCCATATTGTCCCCTGAGCACCGCCAGGGGTGATTCCTGAGTGCATGAGCCAGGAGTGACCCCTGTGCATTGCTGGGTGTGACCCAAAAAGAAAAAAAAAAGGTATACAACTATACGTTTTTTTGTTTGTTCATTTTGGTTTTGGGGCCACAACCAGCCATGCTCGGGCTTACTCCTGGCTCCGCACTGAGGGATCACTCCAGGTGAGTTAGTGGAACCATGTGGGGTGCTGGGGAAGCTGGGTTGGGCGTGTGCAAAGCAAAATTCGGATGGGGGGGATGGAGCGATAGCACAGCTGGGAGGGCATTTGCCTTGCATGCGGCCAACCCGGGTTCGATTCCCAGCATCCCATATGGTCCCTGGAGCACTGCCGGGAGTAAATCCTGAGTGTATAAACCAGGAGGAACCCCTGAGCATTGCCGGGTGTGACCTCAAAAGCAAAAAAAAATTCCGATGGGGTAAAGATTCTGCCACACTCTCCTCCTGGTGGAAAGCGGGCGGGAGGTTCTAGCCTCGCAGCGTGCCCCGTGCTCTCTGGCTTTTCGTGTCGGGAAGGTCACCGGGACGCGATCGGGCTTCGTCCTGTGGCTGTGCCCGTTTCCCCTCCCAGGGGCCGTGCGCCTGCGGCCCGGAGCAGCCGCTCCAGCAGTAACTCACGCCGGGTGGCTGTTATTATTCTTGGTGATTCGTCGTTTTTATTAGATGTGTGAGTCACTTGGTGCCGGGGTGCCGTCCTCACCAGCTCTCCTCAGCCTTGGGGACTCACTTGCAAGTGCAGCTGGAGACGTGGCATACGTGGCGGAACAGGGGCCCCTCTGGGGAGGCTCTGGGCCCCGCCCCGGCACCGCATGGTTCCTGAACACCCCCAGGGCGGCCCTCGCTCCCCCCAGCCTCTGCACTAGCAATACTGACGAGCAGAGCCCAGGCCGTGATTCAGGGACAGCTCACAGGCCGTCTGTGGGTGAGGGCCCAGGTTCAGTCCCCAACGCTGCCAGGAAAAACTGACTTTGTTTCAGGCCCGTGGATGTAGCTCCGCTGCAGAGCACTTTCCTGGCAAGCCTCAGGCCCTGGGTTTGACCCCCAAGTCAGCCCAGAAGAAATTAGTTTGTAAGTACTAGTTTGGGGATTGGAGAGGAAGTGCCGCAGAGTGCTTACCTTGCAGCAGCCAGCTGGACTCGATTCCCGGCACAACACAGTTTCTTGAATCCACCAGGACTAAGTCCCGAGCACTGCTGGCTGTGGGCCTCCCAATGCGCCCCCCCCCAAAAAAAAAAGAACTTCTTTGGAACTGTAAAGGCCCTTCCCTCTGTGTGGAGGCACAGTGCCCTCCCCTGCTGCCTGTAGCCCTACACCCCACCTCCAACCCTGTGCCCACCTTTGACCCTGCACCCCACCATTAGCCCTGCCCCCCACCTTCATTCCTGCATCTGCCGAATGTGTCAGATTTTTGCCAGCCGTTCTTTTGACGGTGGGCAGGGAACTGGACTCCCAAGCAGTGGTCAGAGCCACTCCCGATGATTCTCAGTCGATCTGAAGTGTGGGTCACTGCGGGGGTCCCTGGATGAGGGACTGTGTGCCAGGGACCGGCAGGGTCGCCCCGCTGGTGCTTAGGGACCTCCAGGGTCACACCTGGAAATGCTCAGAGGGTCACGTGGTGCCGAGTGGGTCAGACACGTGCGGGATGGAGCTCTAGCCCCTGTATTTTCTCCCCAGCACCCCACTTTCCAATTTCGTTACCACTTCTACTACGGACATTCTCAACGCAGCGGAAGAACAAATGATTCCCAGTGGTAATTAAGTTTCTGCTCTTGCAACTGAGAAACCTCACAGAAGACTTCAAAAGATTTCTCATTAAGTTGAAAGTGATCTGGGAAGGGGCAGGATGGAGGGCGGTGCCCGGGCGGAGAGGGAGAGGCTGCAGGCTGCCTGGGGCGCTTCCTAGCCACGGTCTCACCCAGCCTCCAGGCTAAGCCACGCTTGCAGGGAGGTTCCCTCAAAAAAGACGAACTGGGGGCTGGAGGAATGGGCAGGGAGGGCCCAGCAGGGAAGGTCCGGCTGGGAGGGGGGCACTTGCCTTGCCAATGTGAGTTTGATCCTTGGTACCTTATACAGTTCCTCAAGTCCTCTAGGAGTGACCCCTAAATGCTGAGCCAGGAGTAAGTGTGGTGGCCCCTCTCCCCCCCTCCCCAAATCTCTTTCTTTCCCAGATGTGCCCCTGTGTTCCGTGTTCCTTCTTAGGGGGTTCTATCACTTAGTGATTGAAAGCAAAAATTCTAGGGGCCAGAGCAATAGGACAGCAGGTTGGCTACTTGTCTTACGCGTGGCCGACCTAGATTCAATTCCCGGCACCACATATAGTCCCCTGAACTCTGCCGGGAGTCATCCCTGAGAACCACCAGGAAAGAAAGAAAAAGGAAAAAGGAAAGTACAGCATTCCCACAGGGCTCCGCTGGGCCCACCAGGAGTGATCCCTGAGCAGAGAGGCTGAAGTAAGGCAGCACTGGCTGTGCCTCTCCCCTCCCCCATATAAAAAATAAAGGTCAAAATCGTGGGGCTGGAGTGATAGTACAGGAATGAAGGCACATGCCTTGCACGCAGCTGAATTGGGTTCGATCCATGTCATCACTGGGTAAACTGAGCATGACTGGGTACAGTCCTGAGGCTCCCACGCGATGCCAGGGATGATGTCCACGGGATCCCTGGTACTGCAGGGCACCAGCAGCACCACTTCCTCTAACTTTGAACCACTGGCCCAGTTGGCGAGCATTGCTGGAGGGGGTTCTTCAGCCTCCTGAATACTGCTTGTTGCACTGTTGCACTGTCATCCCGTTGTTCATCGATTTGCTCGAGCGGGCACCAGTAACATCTCCATGGTGAGACGTGTTGTTACTGTTTTTGGCATATTGAATACGCCACATAGCTTGCCAGGCTCTGCCTTGCAGGCGGGTAATCTTGGTAGCTTGACAGGCTCTCCGAGAGGGATAGAGAAATTGAACCTGGATCGGCCACATGCAAGGCAAATGCCCTACCCGCTGTGCTAATACTGTTTGTAAAAAAAAAAAAAAAAAAGGAAAAGAAAAAGAAAGAGCATCTTGGCCAGTTACTAGGCACATTCTCTAACTATGGTTACTGGCTGGGCAAGCTTTTCCATCGGATTAACACATCCGATGATACTCAGGATTTACTTCTGCCTCTGCACTCAGGGATCCCTCCTGGTGGGGCTCAGAGAACCATATGGGATGCTGGGGATCGAACCCCGGTCAGCTGCATGCGAGGCAAGTGCCCTCCCTGCTGTGCTATAAGCTCTTCATTTCTCTAAGCTTTGCTTTCCTCATCTCTGAAGTGGAAGTGGTTGGGGAAGTGGCTGGTTGGCACCACGCACATGGAGGCCCTGCATTGTTCCCCAGCATCGAAGAAAGAAAACAAAGCAATAAAACGGGTGGTGGGTAGGAGATAGAGTATAGCAGGAAGAGTGCTTGCCGTGGGGGGGCTGGCCCAGGTTCAATCCCCGCTACTGCATATGGTGCCCTGAGCCCTCTAGGAGTGATCCCTGAGTGCAGAGCCAGGAGTCACCCCTGAGCAATGCTGGTTGTGACTCCAAAACCAAAATAAGATAAAAGATAGTAAGGGTGATAATAACCTTTACTTTTGTACTGTCATTACTATTATTGCTTCAGCCTTGATGCCCCTGCTGGTTCTTTCTTTCTTTCTTTTCCCCATCACAGTGCTCAGGGTTTACTTCTGGCTTTGTGCTCAGGGATGAGTCCTGGCAGGCTCAAGGAACCATATGGGGTGTCAGGAATTGAACCCCAGTCTTATGCTTGCAATGGAAGTGTCCTACCGGACCTGCTACCACTCTGCTGCCCCCTGCTGGTTCTTATGAGCAATGGGCTTTCTATTCATCGACTCTGGCTACCTAAGTGAAAGGTCGCTCTCAGGTCCTGCATTCTAACTTGTCACTGTCACTGTCATCCCGTTGCTCATCGATTTGTTCGAGCGGGCACCAGTAACGTCTCTCATTGAGAGACTTATTGTTACTGTTTTTGGCATATCAAATACGCCACGGGTAGCTTTCCAGGCTCAGCCGCGCAGGCTCAATACTCTCTGTAGCTTGCTGGGCTCTCCGAGAGGGGCAGAGGAATCGAACACGGGCCGGCCGCGTGAAAGGCGAACGCCCAACCGCGTGCTAAGGTCTCTTTCTCGTTTGTCTCTCTCCCCCTAGGTAATTGTAAGGATGTGGCGTGACAGGATGTGGAGTATTTTTTACTCCAGACTTCGACCCGGGTCTCCTTCTCCCAAACCTTACAGCAAGGGCGTCTGGAGGTATCGGCCTCACTGTCCCCATGGCTCCTGTGTGAATAGTCCCAAAGGCATCTGGCTGGCTTAACGGACCTCACCTTGTGGACGCCACCGAGTCCTCTGGCTGGCATATCACCCTGGCGCAACAGCAAACACAGGCCATGAGCCACAAGAGTCAGTTTCTTTTTTTTTTTCTTTTTTTTTTTTTTTTGCGTTTTTGGGTCACACCCAGCAATGCTCAGGGGTTACTCCTGGCTTTGCACTCAGGAATTACTCCTGGCAGTGCTTGGGGGACCATATGGGATGCCGGGGATCGAACCCGGGTCGGCCGCGTGCAAGGCAAACGCCCTACCCGCTGTGCTATCGCTCCGGCCCCAAGAGTCAGTTTCAATTGACAAAATTGTAATAAAGCAAGACCCCTGATAGATCATTTCCTTTCCTTTTTTTTTTTTGGGGGGGGTCACTTTTTGGGTCCCACCCAGTGATGCTCAGGGGTCACTCCTGGCTTTGCACTAAGGAATAATCACGCCTGGTGTTGCTCAGGGACCATATGGAATGCTGGGGATCGAACCTGGGGGCGCCAGGTGCAAGGCAAAAGCCCTCCCCGCTGAGCCATCGCTCCAGCCCCCGTTTCCCTCTTCTTGGCTCTGCCTCGGCTGGACATTGCGCCTCACTTTCAGACTCCGCTGCCAGTTTCGCCACTGGACAGTGTCATCTTTGTCACCGGGAGTCAGCGAGACCTGCAGGAAACCTTTCGGGAAGTGCATCTCGGCGCAACATCTTCGGGGCTTTTCGCGGTGCGGGACCGCAAGTCCGACAACCTCAACCCCGCAGTCTCTGCGGAGATGCTCACGCGCACAGCGGACGCCCCTAATTCTACACGGAGTGAGGCTGGGGTCAGGGCTCGCCGGCGCGCGGGACACGCCCGCAGGCGCTGGCCGGGCCCCTGGGCCTCCCTCTCGCACCCTTCCTGCAGAAGGGCCGGTCTCCCCGCGCCCTCGCCCCTAAGGCAAGGGCCCGCCGGGTGCAACGAGCGCGGCCCGAGAGCTCTGCAGGCACCCGTCAGCGTGCCCGGGCCGAAGAAGCGCCCCCTCCAAGGCGCCCTGAGGAGTCAGCAGACGCCCCTCGCCCTGACACGCGACCCGGGAGGGTTTCCCCACGCGGGGCGGCCGCCGGCGCCGCGCTAGGAGTCGCAGCGCGGTCGCTCCCCCGCCAGGTCCCACGGCCGCGCGGGCCGGAGCTGCGGCCGGGGTCTCGCCTGCAGCCCCGGCCCCGCTCCGCCCTCCGGCCGCCCTCCTGGGGCGGTCCCGACGCCCCCCCCCCGCTCGCCCAGGGCTGCCCCCGGCCGGTCTGTCGCAGCCTGGTCCACGTACCGAGTTGGTAAATTCCTGCAGCGCTTCGGCCAATCGGAGGCAGGAGACGGTGACTTTACCCAATCGTATTCCTCCAACAACTATTGACGGGCGAAACAGCCAATAGAACCCCAAGGAGGCACAGGGAGGGCGGGGAAAGGAAGGTTGTGACCACGCTGAGAAGCGGCGGTTCTGGGCATGCGTGAAGGGGGCTTTAAGGGCGCAGACGAGACCTTCCATGGGTGTGTCCAGTCATTCATGCTTGGTGTGAACGCAAACCACTCACCCACTCTGTGAGTATTTATTTAAAAACTAGACAGACCCGTTCTGGAGAGACAGCATAGCGGGTCCAGCAACAAGGATGCTTGCCTTGTACACGACTGACCCAGGCTCCATCTCCCGTACCCCGGGCCCCGCCAGGAGTGATCCCTGAGCACCGCAGGATGTGGTGCCAAACCTGAAACAAGAAAAGCTAAACATACCACACTGGTCCACTGATACAAGCACTAAAAGTACTGATGTTAATTTTTTTTTTTTAAATTTGGGGTCAGACCTGACGATGCTCAGGAGTTACCCTTGGATCTGCACTCAGGAATTACTCCTGGCAGTGCCCAGGGATCACTCCTGACAGGGCTGCCCAGGACCGAAACCCGGGTCATCTGCGTGAAAAGCAAATGCCCTACCCGCTGTACTACCGGTCCCGTCCCTACATTGTATAATATGTATTATATACAGATTGCTCACCTGAGGGAGGGTGCCAGGGTCACTGTGTACTATACAGATGAGTAAAGGTTTTTATTTTATTTTATTTTATTTTTTTAATTTTTGGATCACACCCGGCGATGCACAGGGGTTATTCCTGGCTCATGCACTCAGGAATTACTCCTGGCGGTGCTCAGGGGACCACATGGGATGCTGGGAATTGAACCCAGGTCCGTCACGTGCAAGGCAAATGTCCTCCCCGATGTGCTATCGCTCCAGCCCCTTTCAGTTTATTTTTCAATTTTGTTTTTGTGGGTCACACCCAAGGTGCTCAGGGTTCATCCTGGCTCTGTGCTTAGGGGTCACGCCTCCCTGTGTTTGGAGCACTCTGTGGGATGCTGGCAATGGGGCCTCCGTCCAACCAGAGATGTCCGTGAGCCAGCCAAATGCCCTAACTCCTGAGCCGTCTCTCCAGCCCCAGGTCAGTAAAAGTTAATAATGATCCATGTTGTTTTAAAGGCTAAGGGTGGGTTGCACTTCCCTCTGTACCCTTGATCTGCTTGCATACTCCCGAAGGTTTGAAGATTCTCCCTTCGAACTCTTCCCTGGGCTGTCTTCAAAGGAGGAGCAGAGCAAAGGTGGAGACAGGCTCTGGAGACAAACTGCCGGTGCCTGCCTTGTATTTGCCGGACGAAATCAGGCAAGCCTTCCGCCTCCCTATGCGATTCATCTATTTTTGGTCGCTGTTCGAGCCACACCTGGCAGTGCTCAGGGCTTACTCCAGGCTCTGCAGTCAGGGATCACGCCTGATAGGTTCAGGGGCCTATGGGGAGTCAGGACTGCGCCTGCGTCAGCCGCTTGAAGGCAAGCAATCTCTTAAGTTCCCACAATTATCTTTTTAATTTAATTTTATTTTATTTGCTTTTTGGGTCACACCTGGTGATGCTTAGGGGTTGCTCCTGGCTCTGCACTCAGGAGTTACTCCTGGTGGTGCTTGGGGGACCATTTGGGATGCTGGGGATTGAACCTGGGTCAGCCGTGTGCAAGGCAAACACTCTCCCCACTGTGCTACTGCTGCAGCCCCAGAGAATGATTCTTAAAGGGGTAACATCCAAGCGGAGTTCTGAGGGCCATGGGATTCCCCAGCACAGGAAGTTGGGGGGGAGGGTGTGTGTGTGTGAGAGAGAGATTTACCCCGGGCAGAGGGATCAGCAAACACCAAGTATGAAGGTAAAAGAAAGCACGGGCTTTGGAACGCCGGGAGGTGAGGGGAGAGGCCAGATCCTACTCAGAAAGGAGCCTGACTGAGGCCTGGGGCTGGGCTAAAGAAATAGCCTTCTCGGAGCATATGCTGCCTGAACCCATGTGCTGCTTGCGCCCACGTGGCCAAGCACATGCGGTGCCTGAGCACATGTGTCACCCATCTCCCCTCTTGAGATGTGTACTCTCATACTTTCATGTCCAGTGCTAGGATGTGTGTAGAGCTCTCTCCATCCTCGGAGGAGCCAGCGCTCTTTCCTTTTTTTTTTTTTTTTTTTGCTTTTTGGGTCACACCTGGCAATGCACAGGGGTCACTCCTGACTCATGCACTCAGGAATTTTCCCTGGTGGTGCTCAGAGGACCATATGGGATGCTGGGATTCGAACCCAGGTCGGCCGCGTGCAAGACAAACGCCCTACCTGCTGTGCTATCACTCCAGCCCCTCCGTGTTCTTTCTTTCTTTCTTTCTTTTTTTTTTTTTGCTTTTTTTTGGGTCACACCTGGCGATGCACAGGGGTCACTCCTGGCTCTGCACTCAGGAATCACCCCTGGCGGTGCTCAGGGGACCATATGGGATGCTGGGATTCGAACCCGGGTCGGCCGCGTGCAAGGCAAACGCCCTACCCGCTGTGCTATCACTCCAGCCCCTCTGTGTTCTTTCTTGAGCGCATTACTCCTGCTGTTTTTTTCTTTTCCGCTTATCCCTTCCTCCTTCCCTCAGAAACCTCCAAATAAAATCTATTTACTTAAAAAAAAAGAAAAAGAAATAGTTTTCTCCCCAAGGAGAGAAAAGAAAATCCCTAGGCATGATCCAGCCCAGGGGCAGGGCACAGAGGCTGGGGAAAGGGTTATGCACTGTGGCCCTGAGCCTGCCTACATGCCCCCCTCCCCGCCTCGGGGATCCCCATTGCTTTATTATTCTCCCAGCATTTTCAGTGCCCCCCCAGCGCCCTCTGCAGTTTGTGGCAGCCCTCTGGCCCTCGTGTCCACCCACTCCCAGAGGAAAATCTGTGTCTGGTCCCTTCACTGGCCTACTCGCTTCCTGCACTCAGCTGCAGCTCTCCAAGGTCCCAGGCAAGGGGCAGGAAGTCTTCGTCTGCTTTGCTGGGACGGGACCTCGAGGACCTCTCGTTTACTACCCTGGAGATGGCATAGCCGGTAGGGCGCATGCAGCTGACCCGAGTTGATTCCAGCACCCCGTTGGGTCCCTCGAGCCCTGCCCGGAGGAATCCCTGAGCACCGCCAGGCGCGGCACCCCTGAAAGAAAGAGCCATTAGAGAGTTGGTTTGCAGGTCCCCCTAGGTTTCCCTTCGGTGGTTTCCTCTGTCGTTTCAAAACTGAGTTGAATTTTGATTTTTTTTGGCTTTTTGGGTCACACCCAGCAATGCTCAGGGGTCACTCCTGGCTCTGCACTCAGTCATCACTCCTGGCGGTGCTCGAGGGACCCTCGTATGGAAAGCTGGAGATTGAACCCAGGTCAGCAGCTGCAAGGCCAGTGCCCGAGCTGTTGTACTGTCCCCGGCGCCCACTTCCTTTGTCTGTCCTTACCCTGGGACCTCAGGTCCTGCCTTCCGCGTGACATGCTCCTTTGGGATCAGACCGAAAGACTCAACTCGGGAACCCGCTCGTTTCTGTTGTCTGGGGTGGTGACTTCCCTGCTCCGTAGTGGGCTTCTCTCACCTGTGAAAGGAAGTTCCAGGACAGCAGGGATAGTACTGTGGGGAGAGCACAGAGTTGGTCCCCGCCACCAGGAGTGACCCCTAGGCACAGAGCCAGGGTAAGCCCTGGGCACCTCCAGGTGTGACCCAATCCAAACAAATAGAAATTTTTTAAGATGAGGGTGTTAGGATCCATGAAACAATGTCTGAGGGCTAGTACAGGGGTTAGGTGCTGGCCTTGCACGCAGCCGGCCCTTGTTCAATGCCCAATACCATTTATAGTCCCCCAAGCATTGCCAGGGGTCATCCTGAGCACAGAGCCAGGAATAGCCCCTGAGTTATGTCCCAGTCTTCTCCCTTCCCAGTTTTTCTGGTTTTAAGTGTCACAGTGGTAAATATAGAGGTATGTAATCCAGATAAAATTGCTTTGGGATTGTTTTTGGACCATACCTGGCAGTGCCCAGTGAGAACCCTCCCCGCCCCAAGGGACCCAGCCCCGGCAGCCGGCCTCCACTACCCAACTGCTGCCACACTCCGGCCGAGCCTCAGGCATTAATGAAGTCCCACAGAACTCTGATAATGCAGAACTTTGTGACCTTGGACTCTAGACTCAATGGGACCCGGAGGTAGAGACCCTGTTATCCCCCAATCTCCGGGGACCCATGAGCCTCACCCTGCCACACCCTGCCTCCTCATGGCCACCCTCCAGATCTCAATGGCTGCTGCTCCTCCCAGACTGGAGTATAAAGTGAGACCCCCATGGCCATGCCACTAGACTCCGTGCCAGGCTGTTTCCACTTGGGGTGCCCCAGAGGGGGCGGGTGAGAACACTCTCTGCCCCAAGGGACTCAGCCCTGGCAGCTGGCCTCCACTACCCAATCGCCACCACGCTCCAGGCCGCTTTCTGGACTGTGCGGCCTCGACACATTATAAGACACTTCCTACCCATTTTTCATAATTACCACAGCATATTTGATGGAGTTCAAACAGTAGGCAACAAGTCATATACACACACATACACATACCTCTCAGATAGCCCGGCGAGCTACCGAGAGTATCCCACCCACATGGGCAGAGCCTGGCAAGCTACTCATGGCGTATTTGAAATGCCAAAAACACATGATAGGTCTCATCCCCCCGACCCTGAAAGAGCCTCCAATCATTGGGAAAGACGAGTAAGGAGAGGCTGCTAAAATCTCAGGGCTGGAAGGAATAGAGACGTTACTGGTGCCCGCTCGAGTAAATTGACAAGCAACGGGATGACAGTCATACAGTGCTACCTGGCAGTGCCCAGGGATCACTCCTGACAGTGCCTGGGGGCCATATGAAGTGCCAGAGATGAAACTCAGGATGGCCACATGGAAGGTAAATGACCTACTGGCTGTATTATCGCTCTGGTCCCTGAAAAGGAATTCTGATAGCAAAAAGTTTTGTTTTATTTCTTTGGGGGGTGGGCACATCTAGCAGTGCTCAGGGCTGACTCCTGGCTGTGTACAGGGATTGCTACTGGTGGGGTTCAGGGAACCATATGGGGTGTCAGGGATCAAACCTGGGTTGGCCACGAGCAAGCATCCCCCTGACTGTATTATTGCTCCAGTCCCTCAAAAGGTTTTAGATTCTTGGAAGAGATCAACAAGCTGTAGAGTTGACTCCGAACCCCAAGGTCATCATCCAGTAAAAAAATTAACTGCAGCTGTCTCAGCCTATTTAAAATTTTAGAATTCCTGGAGCATGCGGCCACATTTGCAGCCACGTGACATCTCATGCTCTACATCACTGATATACCAGGAGTAGCACACCACATTGGATGGGATGTAAAGTAGAAGGCGCCCAATCTCAATTAACAAAACATTAGCACACAAGGCTCAACTGTAACAGCATGCTAGTAATCTCTCATACAAGGGCTTAATGGCTCCAGAAAGAGATACAGAAATCTTCATACCCTTTCTTGTAGGGAAACCTTTTTTGATCGTTTTTAGGGAATTAGTCATAATAAGCAATACAAAATAAATTATTTAAGGCCTGCTATTGGGGCAGGCTTGGGTGGTAGAGGGGAAATTTTGAAATAATGGTGCTCAGAAGGTGTAATGGTGGTGGCATTGGTGTTGGAATGTTGAATGTAATAAATCTTTGTGAACAACTTTATAAATACAAAATTAAAATTTAAAAAAGGTTTTAGAAGTATTAAAGAGCTGACTGCCTTGGCACTGGCACGTACCATCGGTGGCACAGGCTCAGATGTCTTATGGATGGTGCATACCACAGGTGTCCACACTCAGATGTCGCATGGCTGGTGCGTGCCACTGGTGGTCCACACTTGGGTGTCTGTTGGACAATCTCAACCAACATCAAAGGTTATTGTTGTGAAAATTTCCTCTTACACTTTTTAATTTTTTATTTTGTTTTTTATTTTATTTTTTTTGCTTTTTGGGTCACACCCAGCGATGCTCAGGGGTTACTCCTGGCTTTGCACTCAGGAATTACTCCTGGCAGTGCCTGGGGGACCATATGGGATGCCAGGGATCGAACCCAGGTCGGCCGCGTGCAAGGCAAACGCCCTACCCGCTGTGCTATCGCTCCAGCCCCCACTTTTTAATTTTTTAAATTTGTTTTTTGGGGTCACACCCGCAGAGCTGAGGACTTACTCTGGCTGTGTGCTTAGAGATAACTCTTGGCAGTCTTTAGGGAACCCAGTGGGGTGCCTCAGAGACCTGGGCCCTACGCAAACAGGATGAGAACGCTATTTGGGTCTCCCAAAGAGGAATCGAAAGAGCTATGCGAGGAGTATCACATCTCACTCAAGTGAGAGAAGGAACCTGGAGTTCTGACCTCTGTTGATGGTCGAGAATCAGGGACGCTGTTTCATTTGCCAAGGCATCAAAAATCAGATGGGCCGTGGGGCTGGAGTGATAGCACAGCGGGTAGGGTGTTTGCCTTGCACGCAGCCGACCCGGGTTCAAATCCCAGCATCCCATATGGTCCCCTGAGCACCGCCAGGGGTGATTCCTGAGTGCATGAGCCAGGAGTGACCCCTGTGCATTGCTGGGTGTGACCCAAAAAGCAAAAAAAAAAAAAAAATCAGATGGGCCAGTCATGTAATGCGATTCAGAGACGACCGCTGGACTAGAGCTGTTACCGACTGAATTCCACAGGACGTCAGAATACTGCGTGGCTGCACACCAACTAGATGGTCAGATTTCTTCATCAAATCCCTGAATGAACGATTTGAGGCTCTTCCTGTTCCTGGAGCAAGCAGATATCATTGAGCTGCACTAACACGCAACAGGGACAGATGGAGACATTACTGGCACCCGCTCAAGCAAATCAAAGATCAACAGGATGACAAGTGATACAAGTGAAGTGAACGGGGTGCTGGGGATCAAACCTATAGCGGGTAGGGTAGTTGCATGCAAGGCAATGCCCTCCCCGCTAGGCTATCATTCTGGGGAAGTCCTTGGCAGCTCAGGCTCTGCTGTGAATCTCCAGCAGCCTGGTCATCAAAGGACCACCACGGGGCCCCCGGTCTCCTGAGGCCTCTCCACACACAAATGTCACTGGGGCCAGAGAGATAGTGCAACAGGTAGGGCATTTGCCTTGCACATGGCCCAACCAGGTTCCGTCTCCGGCATCCCATACGGTCCCCTGAGCACTCCCAGGAGTAATTCCTGAGTGAGAGCCAGGTGTGGCCCAAGAACAAACAAAAACAAAATAAAAGATGCCATCTCAGTCGCAGGTGGGGGCATGGCTGTGTCTGAGTCCGCACCAGCAGGCGCCTCCCCTGTTCTTTCCCTTCAGAGGATGTGACGACAAGACAGGCCCCTCAGAAGCCCTGGAGAGATGGGACGGTGGCTATGGCTGGCCTTGCTTGCCGTCAAGCCAAATTCAATTCTTGCATCCTGTGTTTCCCAAGCCCCGCCAGGAGTGATCCCTGAGTGCAGAGCCAGGACTCAGCCCTGAGCACTGCCAGATGTGCTTTAAAAAAAAACAGAAGGAAGGAAGGAAAGAGAGAAAAGGAGTTTCTGGAGTCTGCAACTGTCTGGCGCTCAGACCCAGTCTGCCTCTCTCAGGCCCCCTGTTGACCAGAGGGGCAGCTGCCCCCCAGGACACCCAGGGCCCCAGAGCTGCAGCCCCTGGGCTCTAGAGGGCGTCACTTCCCTTCCGCATGGTTCATCCCGCCTGACACCACAGCTCGGGTCTCTGGCACTCCAGGGCCTCTAAGCACTTCAGCGTCTATGTCTTTGTTGTCTCATTAAAAAAAAAAATTAAGGGGGCGGAGCTTTAGGACAGCGGGGAGGGCTCTTTCCATGAGAGGTCGGTGGACCCAGGTTCCATATCTGGCACCCCTTTGGTCCCCCGACTCCATCAGGAGAGAGTCCTGAACCAGAGTAACCCGGAGCACCGCTGGGTGTGGCCCAAAAAACAGAAAAAAAAAAAGGAAAAAGAAAAAGGAACTTCCGGAGCTGGCCAGGCCTTGAGTTCCAAGCAGTAAGGCCCAACCGGCCAGGCCCGGGGCCGCGCTCCTGCGGTCCAGCAATCACCGCTCCACAGCGGGGCTGAGTCCCTTGGCCCTGACTCTTTCGGCCTCTGAGTTTCCTCTGGCCGTGGTGCACAGCATCTCCCCCAAGTTGGGGTTCGGTACAGCCGACCCCTCCACCCCACCCCCCTTGGCATGGTGTGGGTGTCTGCGGTGCCTGGCGCTCTCCCGGCGGGGTCTTCTCCGGGGGTTCCCTAACCTAGAGGCAGCTAGGGCAGGGGCTGGGGCGCTCCGGCCGCCCCTCGCACCTCGGTCGGGTTCGGTGGGAGTCCAAACACCCCTACTCTGGAGGCGGGGGTAGCTTAATTCCGTTTCTGCTTACCAGGCGCGGAGTAGGGACGCCCGGCGCGCGTGCAACAAGCTTGCGTTTGTGGAAACAATGTAGCCCCTCGCGTCCTCCTCCCCGCCCCCCAGCACTCCTCACACCCCGGCACAGCGGATCCCCCTCTCCGGGCTCCCGGTGAGGAGCGCTGCAGCTCCCGGGGCGGAGGAGGGGGCGCTGAGTCCGGGCTCTCCCGTCCCCCCCCTTTCCCACCCTGCCTCCGCCCCCTCCCCGCCCCCCTCCTGCAGGGCGGCGCTTCTCGGCTTCCTCGCGTCCGGCGGGCTCCCCTCTCCGCGTCCCACCCCCGCCCCGGCGCCCCGCTCCAGCCCCGCGTGGGTGCGGGGCGCGTCTCGGCCCCTCCCCCCAGCCGCGGGCCCGGGCGGCGGCGGCTGCGGTTCCGGCGCGGCGCGGCAGGGGGCGCTGTGGCCGGGCGCGGGCGGCGGCGGCGGCGGCGGCGGCAGTCCCGGGGCGGCGCGGCAGGGGGCGCTGCGCGCGGGGCCCGGGCGGCGGCGGCGGCGGCGGCGGCGGCGGCGGCGCGGCGCGGCGCGAGGCGGAGGCCGGAGGAGGCGGGGGCGGCGGCCGCGGGGGGCGGGGAGGCGCGCGCGAGCGGGAGGCGGCGGCGGCGGCGGCGGCGGCGAGACACAGGCGCGGAGGCTCCGGCGAGCGACGAGCGAGCGACGCGGCGCAGCTGAGCCCGGGAGGGAGGCGGAGGGAGCGAGCGACGACGCCGCGCGCCCGCGAGCAGCAGCCGCGCCGCCCGCGCAATCCGCCGCCATCCGCCGGCCCCGCGCCCGCCCGCGCCCCCGCCGCCGCCCGGCCCGCCGCGCCCGCCGCACACACCAGGTGGGCCCGGGGCGCGGGCGGGCGGGCGCGGGCGGGGGCGCGGGCGGGCGGCGGCGGCGGCCGCTAAGATGGAGGCGCCGCGGCCCGGCCCGGCTTTGTCTGAGGCGCCGCCGCCTGACTGACAGCGCGAGCGCCCGGCCCGGCCCGACCTTTGTCCGCCGCCCCCGCCCGCGGCCTCCGGGCCTCGCGGGGCCTCCGGGCCGGGCCGGGCCGCGCGGCGGGGCGGGCGGCGGGGCGGGGGCGCGGGTCCCCGCGGGCTCCCCCCCCCCCGGCCCGGGGTCCCCCCGCGCGCCCCCGGGGCCGCGGCCTCTCGCCATTGTTGTGGCGGCGCCGCGCGGCCTGGCGGGCGGGGCGGGCGGGTCGCGGCGCGCAGGGCCGGGGGCTCGCGGCCCCCCGCCCCCGGCCGCCCCCGGCCGCCCCCGCGCGCGGCGCTGCCCCGGCGGTGGGGGTCGGCCCGGCGGGCTGAGCGCGAGGGGCGCGGCCGGCCGGCGTGCGGGGTGGGTGGTCGCGCCGGGCCCGCGGCCCCCGCGGGTCTGTCCCCCCGCCCCCATCGCCCCCGCCGCGGCCGCCGTCGCCTGGGCGTCCGCCGGGGGCCTGGGAGCGGCCTGTGCCGGGCCGAGGGGACACCGGGCGCCCGGGCTCGGCGGGTGGGGTGCGGGGGAGACTCCGCTCCTGGCGGCGACCCCTGGCCCGGAAACTGCCCATTGCAGCCTGCGGGGCCGGGGGCCGGGGCCCAGCCAGGCCTGGGACGCAGTCGGCGCGTTTCTGCCGTTCTTGGGAGGCCGAGGATGCAAGTTTAGTCACCTGTGGTGCCACCCGCGGGGCCCAGGGGTGCCCCGGCTGCTGGGGGTGGGGGCGGGGGCCGCAGGAGTGGGCGGGCCCTGAGCTGCGGGGGGCCAGGTGCGAGTGGTGGTCACCTCCCCTGGATTAGGACGGCTGCCCCCCAGCTGCTGCCCAGCCCCGGTTCCCGCACACGGCACGAACAGCAGCGGCCCCTGGGCGCCTGCTTGGGAGGGTGGTCGCTCCCCGGCGCTGCTGCGCGGTCCGGTGGCCGTCTGTGAGCCTCCTGCCTCGGCTCCCGCGTCTCTGAAATGGGCATGCTGACCCGTGGCGGTGGACGGACGGCTGCCGGGGCTCCGGAGCGGGGAGTCTGGGTCCGAGTCTGCACATCTGACTGGTGTGCAGAGAGAGAGGCCTGTGAGCCTGGGCTGGTTTGTGATGCTTGTCTGCTTTTCGGCTTCCTTTCTTGTTTTTGATTCCTACCTTGACTGTTTTATATTTTTTTTCCCTTTCCTTGCCTATTCTGGTTGATGGAATTTGAAATTGTGAACCCCACCCCCGTCCAGTTCTGTTCTCAGTAACGTTACCTGCCTCTGGAGCCTGCCCCGGGAAAGGCCTGCCTGGGGCTGGCTCTGTTCTGGAGGCTGGAGGTGGGTCTGAGCCTCATGGGGGTCCTGGGGGCTCAGTTGAGTCACAGGTGAGGACGGGCAGGCACTGCTCGCCCCCACCTTGGCATGCATCTGCAGGTGACCCAGTGCGTGCTGCCGACCCCGGACACAGCCCTCCTTCCCATAGCCCGCGTCGCTGTGGACCGGGCGCTCCTTAGCACGGCAGGCTCCTCGGCTTCCTCTCCTTCCAGAGATTTCTCTCTGCCTGTGGAGCAGGCGTCGTCGGTCTAGGGGAGGGCAGGCCCCCTCCCCTGCTTGGCTTACCTGTGGCGGCCT
This sequence comes from Sorex araneus, assembly GCF_027595985.1. Taxonomy (NCBI): domain Eukaryota; kingdom Metazoa; phylum Chordata; class Mammalia; order Eulipotyphla; family Soricidae; genus Sorex; species Sorex araneus. The sequence goes on along the minus strand of NC_073302.1, from coordinate 2,695,484 downwards.
GTGTCCACCAGCTCCCCGCGCTGGCTGTCGGGGCCTCGGCTCGTTTGGAGCCTGGAGAGAGAAGGGCCCAGAGAGTGGAATTTCAGGAATGGCAAGTCCCAACTCGTCCCAGCTTGCTAGCAGCTGGGCGCTTGGCCCTGGGAGCTTTGTTGCTGCCTTTGCTCGGCCCGGCCGCCCTCCCCCACCGCCTTTAGCTCTCGTTCTTATTTTCGGAGGGTTGTTTTATGGTGCTTTCGGGTTTTCTTCTGCCTCACACCGAGTACTGACTCACGTCGCTAATGGCAGCGGGCCGGCTCTGTCTCATTGTGCTGGGGAAGGTGCGGGGCCTCTAAGGCCGTTTCTATTTCAGGCCCCGATAGGCCAGTGCATGTATTTCTGAACTTGATAATGAGGCTTGGCCACGGTCAAGCGTAAGGGATCTTGTTATGGATGGGCCGGCAGGCAGGCCTGAGAGTGGGGTGCCTTTCCCCCTAAGAGAGAAAGTTTCCAGCAGGGAGCTGCGGGCCTTTGTCTTGTCCCAGGCTTCCGTTTCAGTCAGGTCTGCCTACAAGATCGCCTTCAGGTCGGAGCTGGGGTCTGTCAGGAGCCTCTGCTGGGCCTTTCACTTGCCGGCAGGCGGGCCCTCCCCACCTTTGGTGTGCGCCGGGGCGCCTCTGCTGGGGCTTTGGGGCGAGAGGGGTTGCTCTTTTGTTTTCTCTTTTCCGTGTGTTTTGGCCACACCCAGCAGTGCTCAGAGGTTCCTCCTGTCCCCGGCGGTGCTGGGGCATCCTGTGGCTGCTTGCAAGGCAGACGCCCGCCTGCCGTACCATTGCTTGGGCCTGCGAGGGTCTGTTGTGGGGGTCGGGCCGCCCAGCTGGCAGCCTGTGGGCGTGGGCTTGGCTCCTGGCAGTGGGGCCGGGGTGGAGGTGGCCTGTGCCTGCGCAGGAAGGTTTGGCCCGACTCGCCGACTTCCCTGTGGCTTCAGCTGAGAGCTTGTGCTCCCACACTGGCAGCAAGGTGGGGAGGAAATTTTGCGTTTGGTAGGTGGTGTCTGGGCACAGGAAGCCCCTTGGAGTTGAGGGCCCTCCTGCTCCTGCCACACCCCTACTTTAGTTAGCTGCACTCCCCTCTCCTTCCTCCCGAGAAAGCTGCCAGGCTGGGGGGTCAGTGTTGCGTGTTGCAGGCTCGGATTTAGTGCTCTGGATCCATCACGCCCAGGAGCAGCTCCTGTGGCAAGGCCTTGTGGGGGCTATGAGGACATCCCCATCCCATTCATGAACAGATGTTTGCACTCCAAGAGCATGGAGACCACTGAAGAGGGCAAGGTGGGCCCTGATTTCCGGCGCCAGGACAGGCAAGAGGCGCTCTGGCCTCTGCCGCCTCTGAGACTGTTGGTTGTTTCAGAATTGGGACATTGTGTGTAATTTGTAGTTTGTTTTTCTCAGTGTTACAGTGTATTTCTCTGTTCCTTGAAACAAGTTTAATATAATTGCATAATTGCCTTCATTACCAGGAGGGGATATGTTTCTTTAGCGTGAGAGGTTTACATTGTTACCCATTTCCTCTTCTTTCTTTCTTTTTCTTTTTTTTTCTTTTGTCACTCCCAGCGATGCTCTGGGGTTTCTCCTCGTCTACACTCAGGAATTCTCCTGGCGGTGCTCAGGGGACCATATGAGATGCTGGAGATCAAACCCAGTCAGCCGTGCACAAGACAAATCCCTGCCCTCCCTGCTGTACTGTCACTCTGGCGCCCATTCCCTCTTGCTACAAATAAGCAACACCTGAGGAGGATCCTTGTGCGAAATCCATGGCTTTCCCCGCCATGGGATTTCTGGGTGCTTTGGCAGAAGGAACCTTCCCTTACTCCTCTCCCCAGTGTGGACTCCGGGGCCAGGGCCTCATCCCAGCCAGGCTCTGGTTATGCGTAGGTCTGGACAAGCATCTTCATTATTATTTTGGGCACACAGAAGTGTATGCCCCTCTTGTGTGTGTTGGGATTTCAGTCATCCAGTGGGGAGAAGGCGAGGTCTCCTTAGAGAGGCCTGAGGGACCTTTCCACTGACTTCACAGCCCTCCCCCTCCTTTTTGGGCCCTGGTGCTTAACTTTGTAACTTTAAATAGGTTTTTTTTTTTTTTTAGCAGATTGTTGAAGAGGCTTGTGTAACAAAAATGTATCATTTTCTTGTGTACAGTTCAATGGCATTTAGTACACTCGGTACTACCGGTCCTTTCCAGAACATGCTCTTTGTCGAGAACTGAAACTGGGTTTTTTGTTTGTGTTGGGCCACACCTGTGGTGCTCAGGACTTGGTCCTGGTGGTGTTCAGAGGGTCTTAGGGGGTGCTAGTCGGGGGTCTTACGGGGAGCTAGTCAGGGGGTCTTACGGGGTGCCAGCGCGTGCAAGGCAAGCTCCTTACCCTCTGTACGACTGCTCTGGCGCCCAAGAACTGAAACTACTGGCTAAGCATTGACTCCACACTCGCCCTCCCCAGCGCCTGGCAGCCCTCATCCTACTTCCCTGTCTCTGAGTTTGCTTCTCGAGATACCTTGGAGTAGTAGAATGTTCCAGTGTTTGTCCTTTTGTGTCTGACTTATTTTCACTTGGCAAGTTCTGAAGGTTGAGTTTTGTTTTTAATTATTGAATCATCTTGCCCCCCCATGGAGCCGGAACGCCCAGAAGTTCTGTTGCTCTGTACCCTGTGTCCGACCCGGAGGGCATGGTCAGGGCTCCAGGGAGGTCGTAGCCCACTCAGTCTCGGGCCGTGTCAGGGACAGCCTCTTGGAGAATGGAGACAGCATGGCACTTAGGAGACAGATCTTGCAGTGGCTCGTCCAGCTTCCATCCCTGGCACCACATGGGCCCCCAGCACCCCTGGGTGGCCTGGCTCATCCCCACACCACATTGTCCCCAGCACTGCCAGGGTGGCCTGGGTCATCCCCAGGCAGCTCCAGCTCCTCACGCCCTTGTTGGCTGAGGATTTCTGAGAGGGGTTCCCCAGGCCTTCTGAAGCCACAGACCAACCCCTCTGCCCCCCAAAAAAGAGACTTTCTAAGCTCACCGCCCTCTTCCCCCCAGCCCCAAATGTAGCAAATTGAAATAAGTTGCAAGCCTTGGAACACTGCAGACTTGGCTGAGCTGAACCCAGAATTGTTTGGGCCCCAGAGAGAGCCTGTGGGTCGCTCTGCTCCAGGCATCGGCTATGAAATGGAGCTGGGTCTGTGCTAGCCCGCTGAGCGCGCCTCCGTGACAGAGGATGACTCCCTGTGGCTGCAGGAACCGCCGAGCACCATCTTCTCTGCCCTCTGCTTGGTTTGTGTCTCCAGAGCTTTCTTGGGCAGGTGCTGTTTACATGCAGTTCAGAGCCTAACTATGCCATGCATCGAGAAATCGGGGGCCTGGGCGTGGCTCCGCCTCACCTCTGCCTGGCCCAGGGGTGCTGAATGGGCCGAGTGTTCCGGGCAGGGAGAGAGGAGCCTTGTCTTCAGGCAGAGTACACATTTCCTTATGATTAAAATTTAATTACAGAGTGTATATACTCTGTGTGGGGGGAGATTTCTTTCTGGTGTTTTTGTCTGGACTCTGCACACATGTGTAGGCCCGTTGCAGGCAGGTTTTTCAGGCAGAACACGGGATCATCTGTTCTTCCAGCGCAGCGTCTTCAGACTCCTAAGGGGCTGTGAGGAGGCTGGCAGTAGGGCGCTGCCTGTGTGAGGCCCTGAGCTCATCTAGGCACCGAAAAGCAGAACAACAGAATGAATGTTTTTCCATATGAATTTATACAGATGTATATGTTGTATGTAAACATGCATGCTCGGGATTCAGGGATTAAACTCAGGATCTCATATATGCAAAGCAAGTGCCCTGGCTCTCAGCTACAGCCCTTACTCACTTTGACGTTTAAAGAATAATTATTAGCATTTAAAAAAAAATAAGTGTATGAAGAAGAAAACAAAAATAGTTCATAATCCCATGGCCCTAATATTCCCAGCTGACTTAAAAAAAAAAAAAGAAAGAAAAGAAAATTCAAGATGTATTGAAGGCTGTAGGGCTCTGGGGCAATTAGTTACTTGGGATTCCACCCAGGAAAATCATCCCCGCTTGTTTTGGCATTCTGAAACCTGCTGCCCTTTTACTCAAGAAATCAAATGTTTGCCCTCCTCTGCGAAGCCGCTTCAGAGGCATGATGTCATCTAGCAGAGTATGTTGTGGATGTACTTGATTTGTTTGTTTTGGTGCCACATCCAGCGATGCTCAGGGCTTACTCTTGGTTCTCCTTTCAGGGACCACTCTTGGTGGTGCTGGGGGACCTCAGAGCGTCCTGGGGCAGTATTGAACTCACACGGGCTGCATGTAGGCAGATGCCCTGCCTTCTGTCCTCTCTGGCCCCTGTTTAACCTGTTTCTTATTGGTGATATTTGTGCTGTTTTGGGGGCCTGGCAGTGCTGGGGCTTACTCCTTATGCTACGTGGGAACCATGTGCTCTGCTGGAGAGTCACTTAGCCCTTGAACGATCGCCTTGATCCCCCACTTTTTTCCTTTTTGGGCCACAGCCAGCGATGCTCAGGGGTTACTCCTGGCCCTGAACTCAGAAACCACTCCTAGGTGTGCTTGGGGAACCATATGGGATGCTGGTGATCAAACCCGGGTAGGCTGAATGTGAGGTAAACGTGTTCCGGTACCTTGATCCCTATTTCTAAGTTTTACTCTCTTTTTAGTTTTGGGGCCACACTTGGTGGTGCTCAGGGCTTACTCCTGACTCTGCACTCAGAGATCACTCCTGGTGGACTTGGGGGACCAGATGGGGTGCTAGGGATCCAAACTGTATTGGCCACGTGCAAGGCAAATTCCCTACCTGTTGTACTATTCTTCTGGCACCCTTATTTCTAATTTTTAGTTGCTACATAGAATAATATTCTGCCCAAGTTCTCTTTAAGACCATAACTTGTATATAATCTCAAGTGAGAGAGAATTTGCACAATTTAAACTATTCTTAAATTCCTCTTGGAGGGGCTGGAGCAATAGTCCAGCGAGTAGGGTGCTTGCCTTGCCTGTGGTGGGCCCAGGTTCGATCCCCAGCATCCCATATGGTCCCCCCATTATGATCCCCGACATGGTTTCTGGCTTGAGTGTCAGTGCAAGACACTGCATTTGATCACTAGACAGTCGCACCCTCACCCGGGCCATCACACCCTAACCACATGTGCACTCAGCCATCATGTATGAAGCCAAGCCTATGTGATAAATTAACCCCAAGCCCCCCCCCCCCCCCCCGCCCGGCCTGTCTGGATACGTGGGAGCCTGGAAAGGGTAGTTGGGAGAGCCCCTCCCTGGTTGGGGTTTTCTTGCGGCCTGTGCCCAGAGACGCCGGGGCTCTGCCTTGGGGCGCTTGGCAGTTGTATTGATCCTTCCTGTGGCGTGGATGTGACACGGTGGAGCCCGGTTGCGGTTCCTCATCCTGAAGGCGCAGCTCTGCTGCATGGGCCCTGGCTACAGAACGAGGCCCCCGGACAGCCTGGGCGGTTTCATCAGTGCCGGCACGGGAGGCCCCGTCCCCCCTGAGACAGGTGCCCAGAGGAGGTGGGTTTGGAATTGCACAGCTCTGCCCTGCCCCTCGTTACTGCCAGCTGGTACCTGGAGAGAATCAATTCTCGGGGAGGGTGGGGCTGGTCGCCTCCCTCCGGGGGATGCAGTGGAGGGCCCGAGGGCCTCCCAGAGGTGTGGGCGCTGCTGGCCGGGGGCCTCCTGGAGGCCCCATTCTTGTCAGATGTCACGGAGGGTCACCTCTTTTCTAGAACTGGGGGCGTCCTCGCGCTGTGCCCGAGTGTTTACCGGCTCTCAGTGAACAGCCACTATTAATGGTTTCTGGATCCAGCCCCAGCCTGGGGGTTAGGAGTAGGTATACACTTGGGGCTCCTTTGTTTACTGGGTGTTGTGTTTCTAATTGTGTGCTCACCTGTTGGAGGTGCAGAGTGTTAGCTCCAAGTCAGCTGGCCGGGCCTGTGCGCTCCCCGTGGGCACTCGGGCACCTTAGCAAGGGCCTCCTTGTGGGCCAGGAACCTTGGGCTCTCTTTCTCTGTACATCTCTGTAAGGAGGAGTGTTTGGTCAGTCACCGTTACTGGGTAGGTCGCCAGGTAAGAGTGTGTGTGTGTGTGTGTGTGTGTGGTGGGGGGGTGATGGTGAAGCGAGCAAATTCCAGTGAGTCACCTTTCTGCGCTTGATAGGGCCTGGGCCCTTCCTTGCGGGATGAGGGGCCTAATCCCATGACCTGCTTGCTGGGCTGCGGCTGGGTGTGGGGCTGCCGACTGGCTTACAGGTGGTTTGAATCTAGATGGCTGAGTTTGTTTTTGGGGGGAGGCCACACGTTGCTGTGCTCAGGAATCGCTCCTGGCAGGGCCAGGGGTTGGGGGGATCGCATGGAGTGCCAGTAAGGCAAGCTATACTGTTGCTCCAACTGAGTTTGTTTCTGAGTCACACCCGTCGGTGCTCAGAGCTTTTAGCTCTGTGCTCAGGGATCACTCCCGGCAGTGCTGCGACGGGGGTGCACCCTGTGTGCCGTCGGGGATCCATCTCAGGTAGGCGTGTGCAAGGCGAGTGCTCCCTGCTCTGGCTGACTGCAGGTCCAGGACAAACCTGCTTAGGTGTGACCCCTAGAGGAAGAGGGTCGCCTCCCCCCACTCTAGGGCACCCGGTGCTTCTCTGCTTCCCAGCTAGAGAGCGTGTGGCCCACAGGCACTCTGAACTGAGTGGGCACAGTGCAGCAGATGTGTGGCGTGGGTGTGCCTTGGTGTCACTGAGGAGATGGAAAGGTCAGGACATGGGGTCCGTGTGCACACGCGTGCCCACTCTGTTATGTTGGTTCTTCCTTTTTTTTTTTTTTTTTTCTTTTTGGGTCACACCCAGCGATGCTCAGAGGTTATTCCTGGCTTTGCACTCAGAAATTACTCCTGGCGGTGCTTGGGGGACCATATGGGATGCCAGGGATCGAACCCGGGTCGGCCGCGTGCAAGGCAAACGCCCTACCCGCTATGCTATCGCTCCGGCCCCTGGTTCTTCCTTTCTTGAACCCTTGAACCGCAGCATTGTGTTGGTAATGTTTAGCAGCAGCAAAGGTTGCTGGTCTCCAAAAACCATAACTTGTCACAGGGTAAGGATAGTCGGAGACAGTTTCAGGGCTGGGCAGGTGGGGCGAATCCTGTGACTGGGCCTCGGGCCTTTGTGCAGTGACTCAGATCCGGGAGGCAGTCTTCTGCTTCCTTGCTAAAGCGACAGGTTGGCATTGCTGTAAAGCCCCCTGGGGGGATACTGGGGTCATTGTGGGGGTTTCTCCCTTTTCTAATTTTGTTTGGGGGCCACACCTGGCAATACCCATGGGTTACTCCTGGATCTTCACTCAGGAATCACTCCTAGCAGTGGTTGGGAGACCACATGGGATGCTGGGGATCGAACCCGGGTTGGCCTTGTGCAAGGCAAACACCCTACCTCTATCGCACTGGCTCTATCTTTCTTTCTCTCCTCTCTCTCTTTCTTTCTTTCTTTCTTTCTTTCTTTCTTTCTTTCTTTCTTTCTTTCTTTCTTTCTTTTCTTTTCTTTCTTCTCTCTCTCTCTCTCTCTCTCTCTCTCTCTCTCTCTCTCTCTCTCTCTCTGGGGACATACCCAGCAGTGCTTAGGGCTGCCTGCTGACTTTTCACTCAGGGATCCTCCTGATGGGGCTTAAGGGACTGAACGGGCCAGTATCGGCCACATGCAGGGCAGGCACTCGGCCTGCTGTGCTCTCTGCAGGTTTAAATGGTAAACATTTAAACTGAGTCCTTTCGGGGCTGGAGAGATAGCACAGCGGGTAGGGCGTTTGCCTTGCACGCGGCCGACCCGGGTTCAAATCCCAGCATCCCATATGGTCCCCTGAGCACGGCCAGGGGTGATTCCTGAGTGCAGAGCCAGGAGTAACCCCTGTGCATCGCCAGGTGTGACCCAAAAAGCAAAAAAAAAAAAACCAAACAATAAACTGAGTCCTTTCAACCCACTCCTTGGCCTCCTTTATTATTATTATTATTATTATTATTATTATTATTATTATTATTGTTATTATTATTATTATTATTTGCCACACCTGGCAGTGCTCAGGGCACTTCTGGTTCTGTGCTCAGGGGTCACTCCCAGGGGGCTTGGGGACCCTGGATGATGCCTGGATCAATCCTGGTTGGGTGTGTGCTCAGCAAACCCCTGCCTGCTGGACTACCTCTCTGGCCCCTACCTTTGGATTTGTTTCTTTTCTTTTTTTGGCTGCGCCCTGCCCTTTTGGGGCCAGCGGGTCTGTGCTTAGAGTGATTCCCGACGGTGCTCAGGGGACCGTGTGCGGCTGTGTGCTGCGGTGGACGGAGCTCACATGCAGAGTGACCTCAGCTCTCTGAGCTCTCCCAGCCCGGATTTGTTCCCTTTTCTTTCTCTGGCAGGGGTAGTGGTTTTGGACCTCCTTGCAGTGCTCCGGGGCCCTTCCTGGCTCTGCTCAGCTGAGCCCTGGCCGTGCTTGGGGCACTAGCCAGGGTAGTCACAGGCAAGCTTCTTGCCTCCTGTGTCTCTCCAGCCCATATTCTCTTCTCTTTTTCTTCTTTTTTTTTTTTTTTTGTTGGGACCACACCTGGTGGTGCTCAGGGCTATTACAGGCCCACTGGTGCTTGGGGTCACTCCTGGGGGTGCCCAGGGTCCCCTCCTGTAGTGCTGAGGCTCGGATGCATGAAAAACTGCGCTTCAGTTGCCCACCTCTCGGCAGCTTGGGTTGGTTGGTTCTCATGAAGCGCAGCTGAATTGTGTATGTGTGTGGGTGGGGGGAGGCGGGGCAGTATTGGTAACCCACCTCCTGCAGGTGGCCCTGCTCTCGGCGGCCCAGGGCTGAGAAGCAGAGTGGCCTGCCCTGGCTTCTCCCGGCTTCAGCTGCAGGAACAGCCTCTGCCTCACAGGGAGGAAAGGGCCGTAGAAGGGAGCTTGGCCCTTCTTGGGGCTGGTGTTCGTGCTTGCTGCCACCGTAGGCTCAGGCAGGGCTGGGCGGGGAGGCAGTTTCTGAGCTGTGAGGAGGGCAGAGTCATTTGGGCTTTGAGTGCCGGAGGCTGTGGGACTGTTTCTGTGGCTGTTACACTCAACTCCCTGCATTTCAGCTCACTGGGCACAAACCCCCTGTTGTTTGACTGTCACTCTAGTTCCAGCTTGTCACACTGGTGGTATGAGGCTTGGCGGGGACCAGTGGCTGACAGGTTTCTGGTAAGGAAGGTGCCGAGGCTGCCCCTGACCTTGTGGCGGGGTGGGTTTCCTCTCTGCGTTTGGACTTGTTGTGCTGTAGGCATATTGTTAGTAGCCGCTCTCAGTCGCAGCGGTGATGATAGCGGAGAGGACGGTGTGCATGAGTTCCCCCTTCCCAGTGTTTGTGTTGTTGGATGACTGGGCCGTGCGTTTGGTTGTGCATTTTGGTTGTGTTGCTCGCTGAGGGCTGTGTGTCTGGTTGTGGTGCTCACGGTGAGTTGTGGGCACATTCATTTGGCTTTAGTGCTGTTCCGGGGCTCCAGTGCGGCTCCTCAGGGGGTTGGGGACTGGTCGCAGTGCTCTGGAGATGGAGCGGGTCTGGCACGGGGAGGTGTGAGGGACGGGGACACAAGCAGCAGAGCCTCTTGGACCCGCTAGTGGGTGGACACTGGCACTGGCAGAGAACTTGCAGGGGGACACTTCCCTCAGACCACACCACTCCACCTCCATGTCACAAGTGTGTGTATGAGAGGGTGGGTGTGGTGCCGGGGCTTGATGAGGGTCTCCCATGAAAGCAAGTGCTCTGATGCTGAGCTGAGTCCCTAGCCTAGCCCCCATGCATTTTACATTTTGCTGGGGGTGGCCCTTGTGTCGCCCTTGGACTGGTGGTGCTGGAGACCACCAGAACCATGTCCATCTGTGTGGGAGTAGCATATGATGCTGGGAATTTTAAACAAGGGCCCGGCGTCTGCAAGGCATGTGATCTACCATTTCCTTCCCATCTTGTTCCCTATATCTGATTTACTTTAATATTTCGGTGAAGGCCTCACTCAGCAGTACTCAGGCTTATGCCTGGCTCTGTGCTCAGGGAGCACTCCTGGTGGGTCTTAGGGGACTGCATGTGGGGACCGAAACTGAGTTGGCAAGGGAAGCGCATGAACCCTGTGCTATCTCCTCGTGCCCTTCCCCCTAGGAGTTTAAAGCAGGCGTGCTGGGCAGGGAGGGGTTTGTCCAGGGCTGGGAGCTGGTGCTTGTGGACTCTCCTCACACGGGCTCCGTTCAGGTGCTTTGGCTTGCAGGACTCTGCCTATTGCCCTGGCTCTTGTGCCAGGGGCCTGTGGTTCTCATGCACTCACCCAGCCAACCATCCGTCTCTGTGTCTGTGTCAGGCCCAGGGAACGGCTTCGTTGATCTCTTAGAAGGAATCATGTGGTCCAGGTGCCGGCTCTGATCTCTGTCCTCTGCTCCGGTTTCACCGCACGGATTGTAGATTTGCAGCCTACTTGTTGATATTGACCAGAGTTTGGAGGTGGAAAAAGGAAGATGAAGCTGAGAGCTATGGCTTATTTTTTTATTTTTTGCTTTTTGGGTCACACCCGGTGGTGCACAGGGGTTACTCCTGGCTCTGTACTCAGGAATTACCCCTGGAGGTGCTTGGGAGACACTACGGGATGCTGGGAATCGAATCCGGGTCGGCCGCGTGCAAGGCAAATGCCCTCCCCGCTGTGCTGTCGCTCCAGCCCCTGAGAGCTGTGTTTTCTGTTTGATTGTTGTTGGGCTACACCCAGCGTTACCGAGGGCTTACTCTTGGTTCTGTGCTCAGGGATCACTCCCGGTGGGCTCAGGGAGCCATATGTGGTGCCGGGTATCGAACCCGGGTCTGCCACATGTGCAGCAAGTGCCCTCCATGCTATACTGTCACTTCAGCCCTTGAGCTATGCCTGATGTATGCGGTGCTGGGCCTGGCGCCTGGGCTCTGCAGGCAGTGCGTGCATGCCAGCTCTCTCGCCGTCTCCTGGCACGGCTTGGCTTTTCCACTTGCTCAGTTAACTGTGCATTCAAAAGGCGAGGGGGCCACTCCCTTGCTGCAGACTGCAAATGGATTTCCCGCCAGTGTCCTGCTGGCTGCAGCCCAGCGTGCCTGGGTAGGCAAGCCCATTGACCGGAGGGATGCAGGGTCACCCGATCTAGCCTAGCTAGTGACATGGCTTGGGGAGTGTCAGAGAACCTTGTGGATGAGGAAGCTGAAACTTGCACAGGCCCTGGGGCCCTGAGTCAGAGATGTTCCATGTCCGCCCCTCCTCACCCCTCGGGCCCACACTGTAGGGTCACCAGGTCTCGGGGGACTGGCAGAACCACTGAGAGCATTTTTTTCCTAGGTCTCTGGACCCACAGCCTGGCCTCAAACAGTTTCATTGTGCCTTGAGTGCCAACCACAAGATGCTCAGAGCACACCTGGCTGGCTGACCTCCTGACCTGGGCTCAGAGTTGATGCCCTGATTGGGCAGTGGTGACCCCCGTGAGCCACCGTGTGCTACCTGAGAATGAGGGGGACACATCTTCACTAGTGGCTTGTGGGCTTTGTTTCTTGTTTCAAAGTTTTTTTTTTCCTTTTTGGGTCACACCTGATGATGCTCAGGGGTCACTCCTGGCTCTGCACTCAGGAATCACTCCTGGCGGTGCTCGGGGGACCCTATGGGATGCTGGGAATCGAACCCGGGTTGGCCGTGTGCAAGGCAAATGCCCTCCCGCCCCACAAGGGCTGGGTCTTATGCCCTGCGTGCTGGAGGTCAGGAGCTTGAGTCCCCTTCAGTTGTCCTGTCGTTCTCCCCAGCACTGCTGGCCCAAGCAGCGAGTGGGCAGGCCCAGAGAATGAGGCTGAGCATTGCCGAGAGGGACCCCGGAGTGGCCACCTGAGCCCTGAGAACCCACCACCACTGCCACCAAAGAAGTTGTTTTCTTAAGTTGTTTTCTTAATTTTGCTTTTTGAGGTTTTGGAGCCACGCCTAGTGGTGCTGGGGGGGATTTTCCTGGCTCTAGTCTCGGGAGTGACCCCCGGACGTGCTGGGGATTTCTTACTGTTTCCTGACCCTTATCAAACAGTTCTCTCCTGTCTGGGTTCTTCCAGCCAGCCTGCGTCGATGGCTTCTGTCCGTCAGCTCTGAGCTTCTCGCCCTAGCACAGGCATCTTCTCTGGGAATGACACTCACTCTGCTGGTGGTGAACTTCGGCTCGTTTTCAGGGCTGGCCGCCGGTCTGGTCCTGTGCTTTGCCAGCAGGCCGCCCGCCTGCGCGAGAGCCGGGCCTGGTCCACTGGTGCAGGGCAGATGTCCGCTCTCCCCAGGCTGAGCTCTGGATCTCATTCGATCCGGGCAACAATCCGAGCAGCTTTTCTCATTGTTCTGTTCGGAAATTGACCTCGGGTTCTGAACTTGATAGGAAATGCTCAGGGCAGGAATAAATCACCGAAAGAACAGGAGGGCTTCTGCCCAGAGTTGTTTTCAGGAGCTGCAGCACAGTGGGGAGGGCATTTGTCTTGTGCACCTGACCTGCGTTTGGTCCCCGGCACCCCACATGGTCCCTCAAGCCCTCCAGGAGTGATCCCTGAGCACTGCTGGGTGTGCCCCCCACCCCCGGACAAACTAAAAACCCCACACAGACTGCGTTTCCCACAGCTCTGGCAGATTGTGGACTCCAAGCCGGGCTGTGGCAGGCCCCAGATCTTGACCGTCGCATGTAGGGAGACCCATAATTTCTTATCTGTTTGATTTTGGAACCAAATTGTTTTTCTTAAAAATTCTTTGTTTCTGTTTGGAACTCTATTTAAACGCTGTGGTTCACAGAGTTGCTCACAATGCAGTTCCAGGCATTCAGTTGTTCCACTACAGTCCCACCGTCAGTGTGACCTTCCCTTCACCGTTGTCCTCAGGGTCTCCTCCCCACCACCTTAGCAGGCACAAAATAATTTACTTGATTGTTATAACAAAATGGCAAATGGAAGTATCAAAAAACTTACCCAAAGAAAGATAGTATCTGTCTGATGATGGAGGCGCCGAGATCCCCGAGCTCGCCAAGCTGGTCGTGCTGGCCCAGCTGCCCCGCTAGTTTCCGCTCACTGAGCCGAGTGGCTCCTCCGCAGCTTCCCCGTCACGTGCTGTGCTCCTGCGGGACTGTCAGGACCGTGGAGTTTCGAGGCATCCAAATACACACTCCAGGAGGCTGGGCGACTCAGCGGCTCAGCCAGGCTGTTTATATACCCGAGAATGTCGGGTGTGGGGGGGGCAGTGGGGAGGACCAAATTCTGGAGTGCTCAGGTGCCACTGCTGACAGCTTGGAGGGTGCCATGCCGGAGCCCCCACATGCAGGGCCTATAGACGCTTTGTTCCTTTGCGTTTTCATGTGGTCTCCCCTCCACGCCTCCCCCTCCCTGCCACAGTCACTAAGTTTATGAGCTTATGATAGGGGAAAAAGAAAACAGCTGAAGATGTGAATGATGTGATAAAGTAACAAAACTGGAAGAAAACACTGGAGAATATCGATCATCTCAGAGAAAGCAAAGTGCCTTCAGTGAGACAGAAAGTACTACCAGAGTAGCAGATTGACACGTTGAGCTGAACCGTATTTAAACTGGTATCTTCTGCCTTTCACGAATGCTCCAGCAAAATGCTATGTGTATTACTTTTTTTCCTGTTTTTGCGTCACATCACAGTTTGGGAGGTACTCCTGGCACGGTGCTCATGCAGTGCTGGGATTGAGGCTGGGCCTCCAACATGCAGCCTTTGAATGGCCTCCCTCGCTCCTTGAGCTGTCTTTTTGCTTTGGTGGGGAGCACCTTGAAAAGCTCCTGGGCTCTCGTCTTGTCCCTCCTGGCCTCTCAGTGTGAGGGCCAAGGCTGCCCTGAAGGACCCTGCTGGGCCAGGGGCCATCTGGGTCTGTCTCCCTGCACCGTGCTGGTGCTTGGGGGGGGTCTCCAGAACGCTACTGTGACCCTCGGGGTCATGTGCGGTGCTGGGACCGGGTCGCCCGTGGGCCTGACTGCACTGTTCCATCCTAGAGTCTTATTCCTTGTGTTATTTTCACGTCTGTTCTCTGGACTCTTACCGGGTCTTGGATTGTTGGGCTTCAGATATTCAGATCTAGGGTTTTCTTTGGTTGTTTGAGCCCGGCAGGGTGCTCAGGGCCTGCTTGCTGCTCGGCGTCCTGCTCGGGGCGCCGTGCTGTGGGAGGGCTGAGCCTGGGCTCTGCTCTCTCCAGCCCGCTCTTGGATGTTGTTGTTTGCTGTTTGAGTCACATCTACCAGGAGTGCTCAGAGGTCACTCCTGGTGGGGTTCAGGCATGAATTTAGGTCTGCTGGACAAGGCCAAGCGCCCTGCCCTCTGTACTGTCTCTCTGGCTCGCTCTGTGATTTTAGTTTTTTTCTTGTTGTTTTGGTTTTGGATCACACCTGATGATGCTCAGGAATTGCTCCTGGCTCTGCACTCAGGAATGACTCCTTGCAGTGCTCAGGGGACCGCATGGGGTGCCAGGGATCGAACCCAGGTAGGCCATGTGCAAAGCAAGGGCCCTAACTGCTGTACGGTCCGACCCTGAATTTTAACTTTGTAAGGGCAGTTCTGCAGTTCTGTGCCACCTGGGCCTGTGCTCTGGGTTTCCTCTAGTCCTTCAGCCTGTGGGTTTCACCGACCCTTTTTATACTTGTTTGTTTTGTTTTGGGATTTGGACTACACCCGGCAGTGCTCAGGGCTTACTCCTGACTCTGCACTCAGCAATTACTTCTGGCAGTGTCTGGGGGACCGTATCAGATGCTGAGGCTCGAACCCAGGTCAGCTGTGTGCAAGACAAGTGTCCTACTTGCTGTATTATCGCTCTGGCCCCTGACTAGTCTGGGCACCCCTGGGATGAGGTGGTAGGGGGGCTCAGTGAGCCATCCCTGGGCAGGGTGGGGTGGCAGGAGCTAGAGCCTTCAGAGATGTCTCTGCCAGCATGTTGTGGCTCTCCCGGGGTCTGGGGGCAGGGGGCTTCCCTCTTAGTTCCTCCCCTCAGCCCCACTCTTGACCTGGTGTTCCCACGTCTCGGCTGAGCTTGCTGACTCCCCAAGGGGGCGCGGGAGGCCCTGGCGTTGGTGGGGTGTGGGGCCTGCCCTCGCCCCCCTCAGCATAGCGTGCCAGTGAGGGCCTGGCCGGGCCTGGCCACCGGCTCCTGTCTTGTCGGATGTGCTGTCCTTGGGCTTGGCTCCTTGGCGGGGAGGGGCACGGAGCCATTGGGTGTCTGCCTCTGAATAGCTGGGCACTCAGCCTCTGTCCACCACCTCCCCTGCTGCCTTTGTCACGTGACCAGTCTCTGTCTGGAGCAGTCACTTGCTGCAGTGGCTTCAGGGTAACGTGAGGCCTAGGGACGGGGCAGTTGGTCTGCCTGTCATTTGTCACCAGCTCGATACACGTTCGGCGAGTGGACGCCCTGTCTTGCCCTTCTGGCGGTGGCAGAGGGGTGGAGCCCGGAAGGCCACAGGCACAGTGACTGTGTTTGCCGAGTCCTCCGTGCCACCGTGTAGCGGGAGCTCTGGAAGCTCCAGTCCTCCGGCAGCCTCCCTGGTTGGCCTTCGTGCCGTCCCTGGGGCCCCCGTGGCCTGCTGACCTCCTCCTCCCCCTCCTTGCATCTCACCAGGGCATCTGTGAGGACTTGAGGCTGGGGGAGGGGAAGGAACCCTTTTCCTCGGCAGAGAGGAATGTCCTTCCTGCCAGAGGCCACCGCTTGATATACGTCGCCGCGTGCCCAGATCCCAGCCCGCTACACAGAGGTGACGTCAGTCCCAGAGACTTGGGTGTAAACAGTCTCTGCGCCCAGGCTGGGCGGCAGGGCCAGCTAGGGCAGCTGTGCCGGGCTGTCCGAGGGTGAAACCAGTTGTCCTGCTTGGATCTGGTCCCTAACGTTTGCTGACCTGAGGTGCCACATCTGCAGAGTGGGAGCTGAATGGGACTGGGAACCACGACAGACTTGGCAGAGGCCGGGCCGGCAGACAGCAGTGCAGCTGTGCTCGCCGCCCGAGGGGGGACCTTGACATGGATCAGGGGTTTGTTGAGAAAGACGAGACCCCCCCCCAGACAGAACGTGCCTCTGGGGAGCACTGTGAGGGGGACCATGTGTGTCTGTCTCCAGGGACAAACCCGAGCTCCTCCCGCAGGTGTCAGCCACGGTTCCGAGCTGTGTCCCTCCCTCAGTTGTCAGCATGTCAGAGTAGGGGCTGGCCCCAGACACCGCGGGGGGTGTCGGCGGCCCAGAGGCTGTCGGCCTGCCAGCGCTTCCTGGTGTCCTTGTCCTTGTGTCCGCTCCCCAGAGACCCCTGAGAGGGAGCAGTGGGTCAGCTCTCATTCCTGAGCACTGGCTGAGGTCACTTTGGGGGTTGGGGTGGGGGAGCAGCTGAGGTGTCTGAGCGGGGACAGCTGAGTGGGCGACAGGTGGGTTCGGGCTTGGCTGCGCAGGGCAGGGCGGGCCTTCAGCTCTGTCTGCCTTGGTCTGGCTTTCTGGAGTGTGGGTGGGTGTGTTTCCCCCGGGCCTGGCCTTGGGCCCCACCCTCTTCTGGCTTGTGTCTCCTGTAGTGGACGCTCCCCCTGGGGTCCCCCCCTTTCTTTTCACACAGCTGGTTATTGGCAGGCCTGGGTGCCCTCCAGCGCACTGCCCCTTGCTGCAGCTGCGGTGGAGCAGGGCCTTTCTGGCCCGCTACCCCTGCGGCCTGTGGGCAGTGCTGGGGCCCGCCTGCCTTCCCGAGCTGCTCTGGGGAGGAGCCGGCTCTAGCCCTGCAGTTTGGCCAGAGGCACGTGGCTCTGCTTCTGGGAAGCCTCGGGAGCATGTGACGGCCAGAGGTGTGGACAGTGCTGTGTTGCCCTTTGTTTCTGTCTGGGCGGGTGTTGGGCAGAGGGGGCGGGGCTGGTGAGCGGTCACCTTCTTCAGATTTGCATCTTTTGTTTATTATTTATTGGTTTTTGGTTCTCTGGCCACAGCAGTGCTCAGGGCTGATTCCTGTGGGTTGGTGGGTGCTATCGGGGTGCTGGTGGGGGGGTCAAACCGGGGTCGGCCTTGTGCCAGACAGACTCTACCTGCTGTCCTGCTACTCCCGTTCCGGGTTCTGGCTCTTATAAAACACTGTTCATCGTTGCCGGGGCCCTCCGGCCGGGGGCTTGCCGGGCCTGCTCCTGCAGTGCTCTGGGCAGGACTGGGAGTCACTTGTGCAGGGCATGTGCCCCTCCTCAGCCCAGCCTGCGCCCAGCGCCCAGCAGGCATGTTGGAGAGGGAGGCCTGACTTCTGCGTGGGTTTGTGCTGTGGTTTTGGTTTGCTGCCTCTTGACCCTTGTCCTTCCTCTGCCCTCAGACTTTGGGGCAGGTTTTGTCCTATAGTGATGTGGGGGGCTCCCGCTTGTGTCTGGGGGGGGGATCCTTAACCTGAGCTCCTGGTTTCTGTGGATCTGGGTTGGGGGCACACAGCACAGGTCCTTGGGTTGAGTTCTGGGGAAGCAGAGGATGACCCCAACTTGCTGGCACTGGGGAGCACATCAAGGCCCTGGACTTGCCTTGACTGTCAGTGTGGGGGGAGAGAGAGAGAGAGAGAGAGAGAGAGAGAGAGAGAGAGAGAGAGAGAGAGGGAGGAGAGAGAGAGAGAGAGAGAGAGGAGAGAGAGAGAGAGATCCCTTCTTAAAGTAGGGCTATAGCCTGGGAACCTGTCTGACCGGTGGGGCCAGCCACTAGCCACGTGGGGCCTGTCTTCCTGCTGGTTTGGCCAAACGTGGGCCTCCCAGAGCAGAGCGCCCCCTGCTGACCAGCCTCTGCTCTTCCTCCACCTGCACAGTTCGCCGTTGTAGAGGGTCCTTGCTCTTGCTGTCTGTGTGACTGGAGTGCTTTCTTCTGAAACTGTCCCAGGACCCAGTTTTTTTTTTCCTTTAAAAAAAAAAAAGAGAGAGAGACCATAATACACACAATTACAGAGTTGCTCATGCTTGAGTTTCAGTCATACATTGTCCCAGCACCTGTCCCTTCCCCAGTGCGGTCTCTGGCACCAGTGTCCCCAGTTCCCCTCCACACCCACACCCCCACCTGCCTCTCTGGCAGACACTTCTCTCCTTCCCCCCCGCTTTTTTCCTTTCAGGCACTGTGGTCTGCGATATTATTACTGAAAGGATATCATGCGTATCACTTTACCTCCTCTCAGCACTCAGTCCTTGTCCAGAGTGATCACTGCCGACTCTCATTGTCACGTGGTTCCTTTTCTGTCCTGACTGCACTCTGTCCTGCCCCCCTTGTGGCAAGCTTCCTGCCAAGGACCAGTCCTCTTGGCCCTGGTTTCCATTGTCTTTGGGTATTGTTGGTTTGTTTTTGTTACTGGGCCACACCTGGCGATGCTCAGGGGTTCCTGCTGGCTCTGCACCTGAGAATTATTCCTGGCAGGCTCAGGGACCCTCTAGAGTGCCGGGGATTGAACCTGGGTCAGCTGTGTTCAAGGAAAGCATCCTGTCAAAGTACTGTTACTCTGGCCCCAGGCCCAGACAGCCTGGCAGGAGGAGGAGGGGTTTTGGGCACCCCGAGAGGTTAGTATCTTCTTTAACATGCAGTCTTGAGGACCCAGATTAGTATTTGTTAAAACTGGTTTGATTCATTTCCCCCTTCCTTTCCCCTGTTATTGCTGTTCCTGTGATGGGAGCACAAACTTGCCTGTGGTGTTCAAGTTCTGTCTCTCTGTCACTCGTGCACACACACACACTCGTGCTCGCGCCCACATGTATGCACGTTGTGTGCCTCTGGGGATCACATGCAGTACTTGGGATTGGAATGGAATTGGCGCCACCAGTGAGCCAGTCCTGGGCGCCAGGTCAGCTTCTGCCGTTAGTGGGAGGGAGCAGCATGATCCCCCAGCGTGATCGCTGCATTCTCGAGCCGAGGCTCTGGGCCTGCCTGGTGTGGGCCTGAGCCAGGCTGGGTGCCCGTCCCTTTGACTCGCCGAGACGGCCGGGGGCCAGGGGCCGGCTCCTGCTTCTGCCGCACCCCAGGTGAAGCTCAGTGACCTGGGGTGTGAGAGCAGCTGGCGGGCCCGGGGCAGAGCTGCTTCATGACGGGCAGCCGCTGGGCACTCCCGCATGGTTCTGCAGCGTGTGGGCTGTGTCCAGTGAGACCTGCCTCCACCCCTCGGCGCGGAAGGGCAGCTGTCCGTATCTTGCTTTGTGAAGGACCAAGCCGAGTAGTGGCTCTTTCTTTACTTTCCCCCTCCCTTTTTTCTGGATTTTGGGCCACACCCCATGGTTTTTAGGGTTTACTCCTGGCTCTGTGCTCAGGAATCACTTGCAGTGAGCTCGGGGACCAGGGATTGAAGCCGGTCAGCCCTCTGCAAGGCAAGTGCCCTGCCTGTTGAACTATCTCTCCGGCCTTGTAATTAATTTCTTTTTTTTCCAGGCTGGGGTGGGACATAGGAACTTCTATGTGAGGCGTGTACTTGGCCGCTGGGCCACCTTGGGCGTGCTCCTGTGGGTCAGGGTTGCTGGGCCTGGCTGACTCCTGCTGGGGAGATAGCAGGGACTGGAGGCCCCCCACCCCGGGCTGTTTCCAGGGCAGCCTTGTCTGGCCGCATCCCAGGTCCCCGGGTGTGTTGACGAGACACCACTTCCACGGGAGCTGCTGGTTGGTCCGTGTGTGGCAGCGAGCCAGCTGCTACTAGACACACCTGGCCTCGGTCTCGCACTGTGGCGGGGGCACTGTGGCCCCAGAGGCCAGTCGTCTGCATGCAGGTGTGCCTCGTGGTTGAGAAGGGGTGGAGCAGTGCCTCCGCAGCACGGAGAGTTGGGCTGGCCTCGCCTGTCCAGCGCCCCCGCTCATGGTGTTGAACGCCTCTCACCTGCGCACAGGGGCTCACGTTGTGGGCAGGACATGGCCACGCACAGAGGGAAGGTGAGCTGCCCTCTCTGCCACGACTTCTGGCTCTTGTTTGTCCAGGGCTTTCCTGTGCCAGGAGTTGGGTGTGGTCACTTTCGGGTCACCCAGAGCTTCCTGGGAGTGGAGGGGGGCACTGGTCAGTCTCAGGAGGACCTGTGCAGACTGTGTGTCTGTCTCTCCGGAGAAACAGATCTTCTCCAGTGCAGCCGCAGCGGTCAAAGCCCTTTTGTTTTCATTCTGTTGGTCTGAGGGAGCTCGGGGACTCCCCTGACTGCGCGCTGGGCTGCTCCCGGCGGTGCTGGGCCCAGATCGGCGCCTCCCCTTCAGTCCTTCCGTTCCCTGCTGCCACAGAGCATCCTGCACAGACCGCCTCTTCTGGTCTGGGGCCAGGCGGCCGTGCTGGGTCTTACAGGCTGGCTTGTGAGGGCTCCACGGAACTGCAGGCTGGAGCAAGGCCACCCGCCGTCCTCTGCTCAGGCCCTGGCCATCTGCCAGGGACAGCTCCTGCCTCTGGGCTCCCGTCGCACGAGGCCCTGCCCACGCCTCTTCTCAGGACCCCTGGTGTTTTGCAGTGGGTCTGCCGGGAGCATCCGGCTTGTCTCTCGGCCCTGATTGACTCACAGTTTTTCACCCTTTTGAATCACCCCTTTGCCATTGGGAGTCTCTGGAGGCCGGCGTGGCAGCCTGTGTGCGTCTCCGATGCTCAGGCGCTGCAGTGTTACAGGGGCTGGGGGCAGCCACACCACGCCTGTGCAGTCTCCTGGTAATGCTCTGACCCCAGGCCGGTCTGTCTGTGGGCTAGCCGGATGGGTGTCACGGTCACTGTGTGGTGTCTCAGGGACCGTGTTCATTGTGTGGGTTCGTGTGGGCACGGTAGCCTGGGTTGCCCCCCCCCCCCCCCCCCCCCCCCCGCTCCCCGCCGTGTCCTTTCCGTTTTGTTTTGGGCCATACTTGGAGGTGGGGGTGGGGCAGGCTGGTCCTGGCCCTGTGCTCAGGAGTGACCCCTGGTGGTGCTCTGAAGGGAGTGCCAGGGAGTGAGCCAGGAGTCTGCCGCGGGCAAGACAAGTCCCTAACCCTGAGCCGCCTCCCAACCCGGATTCAGATACCGGGATGGAGAATTCCAGGTGGATTTCGTTTGACAGTTTTCTAAATACTCATTGTCTGACCCGAACCCTGGGGCCAGGAGACGTGGCACAGGTGTGCCACCCTCTTCCAGAATACCAGGGCTAGTCCTGGGCCCCAGCCGTGCTAGGAGAGCCTGAGCGAAAGGGCTGAGGAGGTAGCCCACAGGGCTGGAGCACGAGGGTTTCATGCAGTCGGCCTGGGTTTGATCCCCAGCACCTCATGGTCACCTGAGCACTGCCGGGAATGACCTCCCCCCCCCAACAGCCAGGGATAGCTGTTGAGCGCCGCCATGTTTGGCCCAGAAGTTGAAATTAATAAACCAAAGGAATGTGTCTGCACATCCATGTCAAATAGAAAGGACCTAGTCCCTGTTCTTTTTCCTTTTGCTTGTTTTTTGTTTGTTTGGGGGTCATACTCAGCAATGCTCAGGTCTTACTCCTGGCTCTGCACTCAGGAATTACTCCTGGCAGTGCGCGGGGGACAGTGTGGGGTGCCAGGGGCTCACCCTGAGTGAGCTGTGTGCAAGGCAAATGCCTTCCCCACTATCCTGTCGGTCCAGCCCCATTCCCTGTTCTTGAGGCTCATTCCTCCTGGAGGAGAATGCTGGTGGTTAGAAAGAGATCCTAGATAAAAGGACATGCCAGGGAGCCCTTGGGCATCTGTGTCCCAGTGACTTTTTGGTGGGCCCAAGGGATAGGACAGCGGGGAGGGCACTTGCCTTGCTCACTGCTTACCTGGGCTCAATTCTTGGCAACCCACAGGGTCCCTGAGCACTGCCAGGAGTAGTTCGTTAGTGCAGTGAGGAGTAAACCCTGAGCACTGCTGGTGTGGTTTAAACACCAAAACCAAAAAACAAGTGCCTTGTGGCTGGGCCCATCCTGCTCTTGGCTGATCTCTGCTCCTGGCCCGGGGTGGGGAGGCCCCAAGTGGGGTAGCAGGCGCTTGTGCGATTCTCGTGGTTTGGGGGAAGGTTTTCAGCCAGGGGGGCTGCAAGCATGTGGAGAAGGGTCATCCCTGCAGCTGTCCCATCTTGCCCAGCTGTGGGTGACCCGTTTCCTGCTGGCAGCCGTTGTGCCCCTGAGCAGGGGGTGGGGGGGTCAGGGGAAGGAGCATCCCCCTGGCTTGGACTTGGTCTCACCTGATGCCTCTCATCGACTTTCTTGGGTCCCAGTTCTTAACTTGTGCCTTATAGTCTGGGGTAGACAGAATATTCCTGCTTAAAAATGTCTCTCGGGTACAGAGTGCTTCCCCAGGGTTCCTGTGGCCTGTGCGCTTTGGAGTAGGTGGGAGGCTTGTGCCGGGGCTCTCCAGCACTGTAGCCGCTCTGGCCGTGCCTCAGCGATTGGGCACCATGGCCTCCAGATCGGCTCCTCACCGCCAAGTTGAATGTAGGCTGAGTCCACCTACTGTCGGTGCCTGTGGACAGTCGCATGTGGCAGGGGGAAGGCGCTGCTTTCTGGTTATCTCAGGTTCTGTTGCTGTGTGGGGGCATATGAGACCCTCAGTGTCTGGAGCTGCCCCCCTGAACATTGCCTGTCCTGTCTGGAGGCTCTTGTTCCGTGATCATACTGACCCCCCCCAACCTCACCCCGCCGGTCCTGAGCGCATGCGTGTGGCCAGCTGCATGGCCCACTGCCCTAAGGGCTCGCCGCCCCGGAGTGGGTTGTATGGCCCTGGTGATTTGTCCTCCCTGCCCAGTGGTGCCTGTCCCATGAGACCTGTGCCTCCCTCGCTGGCCTGGTGAGGTCTCACAGGTTTACATTTCCATGGAGCTGGGGCTGGTTCCCGCGGGGAGAGTCCCGGACCATGGTGGGGCCCTCGAGAATGCTCGGGCTGTGAACAGAGGTGTCCTGGGGGCAGCGGCCAGGGTGCCCGACACCCTGAGGGGCTCAGTCCACCAGGTTGGGGCATTGGGGGTTTAATGTGTTTTTCTTTTTCTATATTTAAGGCAGATCGGGAGCGGTGCCAAGAAAAATTTCCTTACTAGATGACATTTCATCGCAATGTCCGATCGTTTGGGGCAAATAACCAAGGGCAAGGATGGGAAAAGCAAGTATTCGACGCTCAGCCTGTTTGATAAGTATAAAGGAAAATCAGTAGACGCGATCAGATCCTCAGGTAAGGAAGGACGGGACAGGGGGTGGGGGGCACCTGGGAAATGTTGGGGGTGGAACTTAATTTACATGAGCATTTCTTTCGGGGTTCCATGGGTTCGCTGTTCTGTACCCTCATGGGGAAGCTGCCTGAGCAGCTGGGCAAGCTTTAGTGTTCTGTGCCTGCGATGGCTCCAGGCAGTGGTTGTTCCTGTATACCAAGGCCACAGCTGCACGGTCAGTGGCGGGGAGCATGTGGGATGGGTTTTTTTTTTTTAATTTTTGGGTCACACCCGGCGATGCACAGGGTTACTCCTGGCTCTGCACTCAGGAATTACTCCTGGCTGTGCTCAGGGGACCATATGGGATGCTGGGAATCGAACTCGGGTTGACCGCGTGCAAGGCAAACGCCCTCCCCGCTGTGCTATTGCTCCAGCCCCTGGGATGGGGTTTTGTTTCTGTTTGTATTTGGTTTTGTTTTTTGGGCCACACCTGGTGGTGCTCAGGGGTTGCTCCTGGCTCTGCACTCATGAATCACTCCTGGTGGTGCTCAGGGCACCTTTTGGACTGACAGGGATTGTACCCTGTCGGCCACATGTAAGGCAAACGCCCTCCCTGCTGTGCCATCGCTCCAGCCCTCGGGAGGGAGGGCTGCCCGGCTCCGCCGTACTGCCGACTCCCTGGGCCTGCACCCCGGCTGGTACCGGAGCTCTGTGAGCTCTCAGCAGCCCTTGTCTTGGGTCCAGGGTGGCCCCAGCTCTGCCTCTTTGTTACACTGAGGGCTGGGGTGCCGCTGCGTGGGCAGCTCCTGCCTCTGTGACGTGGGCACTGCCTCTCTGCCCCTCTCTCGTGCAGTCATTCCTCGACATGGCTTACAGAGTCTTGGGAAAGTTGCCACAGCCCGGCGGATGCCACCGCCTGCGAACCTGCCAAGCTTGAAGTCTGAGAACAAAGGAAACGACCCCAACATCGTGATAGTACCCAAGGACGGAACGGGATGGGCAAACAAGCAGGATCAGCAAGACCCAAAGAGGTGAGCTCATGGCGGGGGGCTCCCGGGGGATCCCTGGGCGCGTCGGCCCCTCTGCCCGGTGCCGCCTGCTCCGTGGCCTCATCAGGGAGGGCCGCCTCACCCAGGGCTGGTCAGAGGCTCCGAGCAGTTCCAGGAGCAGCAGTGTGGTCCGAGCTGGGGTCCAAGAACTCCGTCCCTGGGCCCAGAGCACCCCGCACAGGGCTGCGCCCCAGCGCCTGGCTTACTGTGGTGGAGGCCTGCGGGCTTCTGGGCACTTGCTCATTCAAGACACGGCGTCTCGAGCCTGCTGTGTGGTGGCCTGGTGCAGAGGTCTGGCACCCATCCTGGCACCCGCCAGTCGGTGTCAGCCAGGCCAGAGGGTCGGGAAACCAAACCGGAAGTCTTCCCGAAGGCCTCAAGGACGGCCGACCTTACCTGCACAGAGCCCGTCTGGCCGTCTTCCCCTGTCCCTTGAGCTCTAGCTAGCGACCCTGGAGCTCAGTTCCTCCTCCACTGGAGACAGCAGCACAACTTCCCTGATTGCCGGTTCCCTCCATGCAGACAGGGTCACAGGGTCAAGGAGGGACCCACCCTGCTCGTCCGGGACAGCCACAGGGTCTCCTGGCGGGTTGCTGAGAGTGGCTGCTGGGATCTAATGGTCGGATGTGTGATTTCCGTTTGGGAGCTCGGAGTCCGGGAGCAGTTTTGCTTCTGCGAAAGAGGGCTGGGATGTAGCTCCAGGGCTGGTGCAGGAGCTGGTGACGGCAGGATCACACCTGGGCAGCTGTACCTGAAGGTACCGCGTCCCCGCCCCCCCTTCCAGCAGAGACTACTCCCAGGAGACTCCCTGAGCTCCAGGCAGAGGCCCTCGGCCACCCCCTCCCACAAAGTATGAGGTGTAGTGCCCGGGCGTGGGGAATGCAAGAGTGGCCCGGAGCCTGCTGCTGTGTGCCGAGTCGTGGAGGCTGGGGAAGGTGTCAGGCTGGGTTTTCAGCCTACAGCAGAGTGCCCGGTGCTGTTGGCTAGACCCTGGCCGAGTAGCTCACTGCCTGCCCGGCAGCAGTGGCCCAGAGGTGTCAGAGGCAGCCAGGGCGCCCGCTGGGGACCTTGGCTGTGCATCAGTTAGGGAGTTATCTGGATGGGGCTCATTGCGGTTTGATCCATGGCCGGGAGAGTTCTGGGCACTGATTCGGGTTGGCCCTGGTGCAGGGAGGGGCTCTGCCCCCTGTGCTCTCCCACAGACAGAGAATCCCACACCTTCCCCACCTCTTAGGTGGGGTCACAGTGCTGAGTGTGGGGGTTGCAGGAAGTTTGGCAGCAGTAAAAGGTTTCTCAGTGCATCTGACCAAAATGGAATCCGAGTCGAGCCTGCAGTGTCGGGGGGTGCTTGCCGGGTGGTTCTCTGGGGAGGGAGGCCATGGCAGGCGGCTTGCAGGAGGGTGGCCATGCCGAGGCCAGGAGCCTGCACGGACCTTCACAGGTGAGAGATAGGAGGACACATGAGTTTCCAAGCAGCCTCTGGTGGCCTTGAGCTGTAGGTCAGGGGCTCCAGGGAGCAGCCCGTGTCTGGCAGTGACCCCACTGGTGTGCTCCCTGTCACTTGGTTGTTTGAAGGGCTTTCCAGTTCAGAGGAGTGGGAGGTCTGACCCGTCTTTTAAAAAAAGTGTTAGCTATAACCCTGTGATTTACCAAGTTGTTCATAATACAGGCCTGCAGTATTCCAACACCAGTCCTACCACCCGTGTCACCTTCCTTCTGTCCACTGATGTCCCCAGTTTCCCACCCAGCACCCTAGACTGCCCCCTTGCAGGTGCAAATAGATGTTTCATATGGTTTGTTACAACACAGGAAAATGGAATGATCAAGCCTTAGATCGGTAGTAGTCAATTTGTGATAGTTGTCGTATCTCGGTGGTGCTACTGAAGTCATTATCTGAGCGTCTGCTGTGCTGGTTGGTGCCAGCTGAGCGTCCTTGTTATTGTTTAGGCTCTGAACCCGGTGGGCTTCTGTGCGACTTCCCCATCTAGATTTCTGACAGCACTGGGAAAGTTGGAGGTATCCAGGAGCTGAGACACTTCGGTGGCTCGGCAGCTGGGTGTGACTCAGTTGTGTCAGAGGGTATCGGGTGTGGCTTCGGGCATCCGCCCGTCCCCATTCTGAGCAGGCCCCAGAGTTCTCAGCCAGTGTACCTGGGAAGGTTCAGCGTGATCCGGAATGTTCTTTTGAAAGTGTGGCACTGGGCTGGTGCTGTGCCGCACCATGGAGGCCTATCCTGTCTGAAGAGACACAGATGGTGGGTGCTTCAGTGTCTGCCAGCAGGTGTGCCTGGGGCTATCCCCGGTGCTGTGCTCCCCTCCCCCGCCCCCCAGGGAGGGATGGAATCTTCTCCTGGCCCAGACCGTGCTGGCCCCGGGGCTGCGGTCCCCTGTATGAGCAGACTCGGGAGCGTGTGGGTGTGCCGCTGACGCCTGTGTCCTGCCTGTTCCCAGTTCCAGTGTGACGGCCTCTCAGCCGCCGGAGTCGCTGCCGCAGCCGGCTTTGCAGAAATCTGTCTCCAGTTTACAGAAGCCGACGCAGTCGACCAGTCAGGAGGTAGGCGCGCACACGGGCAGCCCGGGCTGGGGGCCTGGGGAGTGTTTCCATCTGGGGCCCAACCCAAGTCCTGGTCCCGCTGCCTCGCAGTGAGCCTGCTCAGGCCCGTGACCCTGTGTTTGCTCCGTGGAGGTTGGTGTCCAGGAGAGCCCCAGAGGATGGAGCCACTGGGGAGTGTGTCTGCTGCTTGGCCGTCTCAGTGCAGTCAGTGGCCCGCCTTCCCTGGGAGCCAGACTTGGCCACCGCTCTGAGAAGACCTCTGTGGGGACTGAGCTCCGTGCTGTCATTGTGATTGGAATGGGACCGAGAGACGTTATAGTAGGCAGGGCTGCCATGCACACTGGGTTTGAGCTTTAATGCTGCCTGTAGTTCCTGAGTGACCTCCAGGAGTGACTCCTGAGCACTGATCCAGGAGTAATCCCTGAGCACTGCTGGCTATAACCCACAAACCAAGTTTAAAAAAAAAAAGAAAAAGAAGGAAGGCTTTCTTAGTGCCGGGTGCCGTGCCTTGTATTCACCTGCGCCTTGGCCTCCCTGTCTGCAGGGAGTTTGTGACTCACCCCTCCAGCTGTGCTCTGGGAAGTAAAGGCAGAGAGGATGCCGCACTCACAGCCCTGCCTGCTCCCCAGGGCCCCTGACCAGCGGAGCATAAGAGTTGCACTTGTGTCTGGTTTCTGGAATTGTAAACTAAGTGAGACGTTGGGACCGTGGTTTGCTTGTTTTTTTTGGTTTGGGGGCACAACTGGCGGTACTTGGGGCCTGACTCTTTTTTTTTTTTTTGCTTTTTTGGGTCACACCCTGTGGTGCTCAGGGGTTACTCCTGGCTCTGCACTCAGGAATTACCACCTGGCAGTGCTCAGGGGACCATATGGGATGCTGGGAATCGAACCCGGGTCGGCCGAGTGCAAGGCAAACGCCCTACCCGCTGTGCTATCGCTCCAGCCCCTGACTCTTCCAGTGCTCAGGGGACCATGCAGTGCCAGGGCTGGAGCAGGCAAAGCTTGTGCTCTCGAGCTCTCTGGAGCCATGATTTCA
This sequence comes from Sorex araneus, assembly GCF_027595985.1. Lineage (NCBI taxonomy): Eukaryota > Metazoa > Chordata > Mammalia > Eulipotyphla > Soricidae > Sorex > Sorex araneus. The sequence goes on along the minus strand of NC_073302.1, from coordinate 2,667,724 downwards.
GACTGGGCCTGTCCACGAGCCGTCCGGGAGCAGCATGCGCCTACACCGAGCAGCCAAGGGCCCGAGCACTGCGAGAGCGGCCTCCACTGGGGAGTGCAGACAGAAACGGGGGGCTGAACATGCCAGGGCACAAGCACGTGCTGTGTACGTGGAGCCCAGAGGGCCCCTGGCCAGGAGGCCACTGTGGGGTGTGATCCAAAAAGTGCAGTGAAGAAACGAAAGGGCAAAGAACCGGAGCTGCAAAACTTCGCGTAGCTCCTGACTGGGGCAGCTTGACCTGGGTGTCCGTCACCGAGAGAGTCGTCTGGTGGCAGCGCGGTGCAGGTGGCCTCCTCTGCTCTCGATGTGGAGTGGGCAGAAACTGGCCAGGGCACCTTCAGGGCAGAGGTATTAGTCTCCCTCTGTGTGCTGCCCATCCTGTCCTCATTCTCTCCAGTCCAGCGCCTGCGGGCGGGCAGGAGGAGGGGAGCAGCGTCTCCCTCAGGTGGTCTTTGTGTGGAGACAAAGACCTGGTCTCTGCTGGTCTGCCCTGGTCCTTCAGGGTGGCTGGAGGGAGTGGCCGACTCCCCTGGCCTCTGCAGGATGGCCCTGGAGCTTCAGGCCGCCTCGGCACTGTCTTGAGAAACTGGTACAGGGTATTGTTGGGGGGACACTGGAACTCAGTGGGCAGGGCTGGCAGCAAGCGTTTCGCACAGAGGCAGTGAGTGTGGGGACAGTCCTGGCTCTGCCTTTCTTGCTGAACCTTGCCACTATTGGGAGGACCTCCCCAGAACGGGAGGAGGGTTTGCAAATGGGGTGTGCGTGGGGGAGTGCTGGGGCCATGTGGTGATGGTGCCACGGCGGGGTGCTGCTTCCAGTGGCGCTGGCACGGCTCCTCAGGTGTTCCGAATCAGGGTTTGGGCTCTCTGCAGAGCCAGGCCAGGCAGTGCTGTTGTTCTGGAGCCCAGAGCAGAGGTGGCTGAAGGGTGCCGCTGGGCTGCAGCTGGCAGGGGCTCTGGGGTACCGGCCTTGGGCTGGGAGCTGAACGAGAGCGCAGTGCCTGTCGCTCGTTCCCACGGATCTGGCACCCTCGGTGATGGAGCCCCCTCCTGTGCTTGTCTCCTTTCAGAGTACAAGTTCAGCGCCAGGTGGACCAAAGTCATGGGCACAGCTGAATGGAAAGCCAGCAGGACACGAAGGTGGTAAGTGTGGGGGTACGGGCAGTGGTGCCCCTTGCATGTCAGCTGGAAGCTCAGGGCCGGGCATGCTGAGGGGGACGGAGACTCTCCGAGGTGCAGAGGAGACTTGGAGGGGCACACTGGGGTCAGCGCTGCTCAGCTGTGTGCCGGCCCGTCTATCCTCTGGTGCAGGGCCTTGGGGTGCACGTTTCGATGCAGGGGTCTTACCTCCACGTTTTCCTCCATGAACTGATATGGGGGCTCCGCTGCTGACCAGGACCAGGACCAGGACCAGGACCAGGACCAGGACCAGGCTGTGCCTGGTATTGTCAGTCTTTGCACACACTCCAGCCCTTAAGGGAGCGTGCGAATATCTGGCACAAAGGCCATGTGGGACCCATAGGTGTATGGCCAGGCCCTGGTCCGTGGCGGGGCAGCCACCCGCTGCTCATCTTGGCCTGTCTGGTTATATCCCAGACACCACGAGGGATGTTTTCCAAATAGCCACGCAGCCTCACCCCTGCCAAGAAACTTCTCTCTCGCGCCAGTTATGGTTCTGGAACAAAATGCTCATTTTATGGGGTAAAAGGCATCTTTGATACTATTCTGGCCAGGTTTCTGGGATCTGTGTTACCTGGGGCCACGGATAACCTCCCAGTGGCCCTGGAGGTGCTTACGGGCCATTCCCAGCCAGACTGCCTGGTCCTGTTGGGGTCAGCAGTGCTGGGGAAACAAGGGCCACCCTGGTGGTGCCGGAGGTGAGCAGGGCCTCTGACCCTTTTGGCCATCTCCCAGTCCCCTGAGATGTATTCTTAAGGGCCTGAAATAGTGCGAAGTATGTTGCCATCTGTCCAGAGAATCGGGTGAAGACAGTGCATGTCTCCAAGTGTTGTGAAGGCATCAACTCCGTCTGTGGAGGGGCAGGAGGCCGGGGTCCAATCCCAGCAGCACCAGGAGCACTGTTGGGTGTGGTCCCCCAGTCCAGATGCCAAATAGAAACAACGCTGGGAAGGAGGAGGTGTGGGCGAGTGGGGAGGGGCGGCTGAGAGCCCCTCTCTCTCACTTGTTGGAAAGACCCCTTCGGGGCTAACCCGCCTAGTGTTTCCCAGCCAGCCTGACCGGGTGCCAGTGTTTCCGGGTCTCACCTGGGCCACCCTGGGCTTGACTTGATGGTGTTGGCACCAGGGACACACAAAACCAGGTGCCCAGGATCTAACCAGGCTCCAGGAGCATTTTCTTTGAGGGTGTCGGGGGCAGAGGCGGGGCACAAACAAGAGCAGGAGCAGGAATTGTTCAGTGATCCCGGACCTCGGCTGCCATTCAGAGCACAGCGATGGGAACCCTGGGAACTCGGGGGCTGTGTGTGAACCTTCTGGGTCCTTCCTGCTGGGCACTGGCACTGTTCTTGGCCAGAGTGGGGCTCCTGCTCCCGTGCTGGCCCTGAGAATGCGCGACTAATTGTCACCCACGCATCAGACGGCAGCTGCTGGCTCCTGAACTGTGGGAGCGCAGTCACGGAAGGTCATGCTGGGAAGGACTCATGCCCAGATTACAGGAATAAAGGGGCACTGGGGGAAATGTGGGGAGTGCGCCAGTACAGGGGACGGACGAGCGGGCTTCCTGGGTGGGGAGACAGCACAGAGGTCAGAGGGACCCTGCAGATGTGGCCCCCACATGGGCAGGACAGCCCTTTGTTCTGTCCTTCCAGAAACAGCGACTCTCAGCCCTTCCCGTGTTCCCTGCAGGTCAGCTGTGGGGGTCCTGCTCTTCTGAGCCCCTGGGCAGCACTGGATGCCAAGATGCGCCCTGCAGCACCCGGGGTCTCTCTGCTGGCACAGGTCCTGCCCATCATATTCATGGTTTTCTATTTTCTTGGCAGGTTTAAGGGGCTCAAGCCGACTGTTATCCTTCTCTCCCGAGGAATTTCCGACGCTGAAAGCAGCTGGCGGGCAGGACAAGGCTGGCAAAGAAAAGGGCGTCTTCGATCCGTCGTATGGGCCAGGACCAAGCCTCCGCCCGCAGAGTAAGTGCACTAGGCCCTGCCCGGGACCCCGCCAGCAGAGTGGCCCCCGTCCTTCTGCTAGAGTGGGCTGCTCGCTGTCCAGGCACTCAGCGCTGCGGGCCGGGCAGTGCCACTGCCCTGATCTCTCTTCTCTGCTGAGTCCTGCTGGAGAGGAGTGACCCTGCTTCTCTGTGCCTGCCCGTCCAGCCTTCCTCCCGGTGGCTTTGCTGCGTCCAGGGAGTTAGACAGGATGGATGGATGGACTGACAGTGACGGAGCAAGGGCCACTGGCCTTGTCGAAATTCAGGAGGTGTCTCATTAGTCAGCTGTGCCCATCTAGCCCCATCCTGGCTACTCACCGGGAGCTTTGACGCCCGACTCCTGACCCTTCCAGCCAAGGGAGTCTCTGTTCCCCCTCTCCGTGTCGGGGTATCTGGGCTTGCTCCCTCGATTAGGTGCTGGCACCCTGGTGCTGGGGCTGCTGTGATCCCTCATTCAGTGAGGGCTGGGGACAGAGCCACAGGCACCTCTCCACAGTCTCACCCTGAGCCATGGCCCCTTAATCCACCTGTGCTCCACCTAGGGGTGGCGTATGGCCTTGATGGTCAGGCCGGACAGTGAGCCTGTGGTCAGCAGGACCATGCTGCTGTACTCGGTGGAGTTGGTTTTTGTTGGAGGCCCTAGTGGGCTGAGAATCAGGTGAGGGCTGGGAGCTGATTCCTGGACCCCCCTCCATGTCCCCCCTCCCCCCCGCCACACTGTCTAGAATGATCCCTGAGCTCAGAGTCGGGAGTCAGTGTTGAGTGTTGAGTACTGCTGGCTGTGGCCCCAAAATCAAAACCAAAAGCAAACAACAGGTGAGGTGAGTTTGAAGATGAGATTTCTGCCTCTTGTCCCACTCAGGGATTCTCACTTGGCATATGCATTTGGGGGCCGACTTGAATCAGTCTTGAGATAGAAGGGGCTCCCTTGCCTGTCTTAATGGGTCCCTGGCGGGGGCCAAAGCTAGGGCGCTGTCCCAGCAGTGAGGGCACTCACAGACTCTGCACGCACACACCCGCTCCTGCTAGCTGCAGGTGCGTTCCCAGTAGCTGCACACACGTGTCCCGAGAGCCACTGTGGCTGCCTTGTGCCCTCCAGACCAAGAGCCCCAGGGCCGCGGCCGGGGTGAGGTTTCCTAGCGGGCCTGGAGGAACTCGGCCTTAGAGAAGTCGGCTCCATCTCATTTGAGAAGACAGGAAGGGCCCGGGGTGTCCCTAGGCGGGGCGGCTAGACACCATGCGCAGGGGACTGAGTTATGGTGTGAGACCTTGATTTGGTAGCTCCTCTGTGGGTCCCTTTTTCTTTGGGGATGAGCCGGGACCGCCTGGCTTCAGCATCGTTACCGGAGTGTGAGAGGAGTCCGGTGTCCCTCATTTCACGTTGGCCAGTAATTGTCTTGCAGAGGCACATGGACTGGTTTCCCCAGCCCCGCTGCTCTGAGAGCTGCAGGGTCCCCTCTCTGTGTTAAACCCCCCCCCCCCCATGCACCCTGGGTGCAGAGTACAAGTGCTGACTGTGAGGGCTGCTCGGTGTTCCCCCAGGGGATGGTCCCATAGTCCCAGCTGTTTCCAGGGGCCTCTGGATATCTCAGGAACCGGATCTTGTGAGCCCACGGAGACCATACCTTGCTGTCCCGCCTACTCCAGGGCCTTGTTCCGCCTCTCCCCGGCCCGAGCCCCCAGCAGGCCCCCGCTCCCTGCCCCGGGCCTGTCCCTTGCCCAGCAGCCTTGATTAGCCCTGGCCCCTTCACTTCTCACATTGTTTTCTATTTTTGGTGAGTGAGGGAGTCCCTTGACCTTCAGAACCTCATGTGATTCCTCCCCCACCCCTCTTTCCTCTCCCCTTTGCCCCCTTTCAATTTCCAGATGTGACAAGCTGGAGGGAGGGCGGTGGGCGAAACATAGTCTCTGCCACGTCTCTGAGCGCCTCCCCCACTGAGCTGGGCATCAGGAACTCGAGTGCGGGAGACGGAGCCCCCTCCTCGGCATGCACCAGCGGTTCTAAGGACCCCTCTCTCCGCCCGGCTCAGCCTGTCCGCAGAGGGGCTTCACTGTTCACGGGGAATGTGTACCACCCACCTACATACCATGACATGCTTCCTGCCTTTGTAAGTCTCCGGAGTGTGCATTTCTGTCACGTCCAGCCTGGCCTGCTCCAGGGTCGAGTGCCCACTGTGGGGTCTCCCTCCCGGCCCTGATACCCTCATGTGGAGGGGCCCGTGAATTTTGCATTTTCTCTCCCCCTCTTCAGATTTTAAGGCCCCCTGATTTCCTTCCCTGTGATGTGGCTATTATTTTATTCTTACTCTTTAGGCAAAGGAAAGGCAGGCAGCCCCACTCCCCACCCGCCCTGACATGAGTGCCCTAGTATTCTCATATTTTCTCACAGACAGCGGGAAGAAAGTGGGGGATTTGGTGGCAGGATTAATTGGGGGAACCCTAAGACTTTAACTTTTTTTTTTTCCACTTCGGAAACAAATTCTAATGTGACTGGTGCTTCAAGATGGCCCATTGCCAGAAAACCCTGTTCATTGATGCTGTGTTTCAGATGTGCTCGCCACAGCCATCAGAGAACCAGGGTACAGTGGAACGAGGATCTTTCCCCCTTCCTCAACTCCGCCTTGAACCCCGTGTTCCTTTTAGACAGTTCCAGATGAATGACCAAGATGGGTAAGGCCCCTGCTTCCCGGGCACACGCAGTGCTGAACCAGCTGCAGGCTGTGGAGAGCACAGCAGCCAGAGCCTCATCCCGGGCGGGCTGGGCCGGGCGGGCACCATGCTTCCGCATCCCTAGTCCTGGCCCGGGTGATCCCTGTGTCTGTCCCGGGGGCCTGGCACTGAGCACACCCCCTGCAGAGGAGGAGCCCCCCGTGATGGCTTCACTGTAAACCGAGACAGTGGAGCCCTTAGAGCGCTCGCTCAGTCGGAGATTCAGGCTCAGTGCTGGACACTGCGGGGTCCCTCGTTCCGCCGGGAGTGACCACCAGGCACAGACAGTGCCTCTAAGCGCCATCAGACAAAAACCCCAAACCACAGGCGGCACAGCTGGGCCGGTGCTGGGGACCTGGTTCTGGAACAGGGCTGGGATCTGCTCCTGCTCGTGTCTGGCACTGAGCCCGCCCCTCTGTGTGCCCCCAGGAAGGAAGGCCGACCGGGGCTGACCCGGCCGGTGCGCCCGCTGCGGCAGCTGGTCGAGCGTGCACCCCGGCCCACCATCATCAACGCCGAGAACCTGAAGGGCCTCGATGACCTGGACACGGATGCCGATGACGGCTGGGCAGGTGGGTGAGCCCACGGTTCTGGGGCGCGCAGGCTGGGAGACCCCCAGCCTGCTGTGTCCCTGATGCCTGGCAGCAGGGCGCCCCCCTCCCTGCCCGGTGTGCAGCCTGCGCGTCTGGTCTTGACGTTAGGGCTTCCCGGAGGACAGTTTCTCGCGGAAAGCTCCCCAGCCGCAGGGGGCGCGCTTCCGCTGAGCCTGGGCCCCAGGGAGGGGAAAGGCGCTCACTTCCTGGGCCGCAGTGTTGGGTCGGTTCCGGTAGGCATCTGGCCACACCCAGTGGTGCTCAGGAGCCATCCCCAGCTCAGTGCTTGGGGTCACTCCCGGGAGTCCTCCGGGGACCGTGAGGTGCCGGGGTCTGAACCCAGGCCTGCTGTGTGCAAGCAGCCCTCAGTCCCGGCGAAGGGACACTCATGTCCCCTGCCCTTCAAATCGGAGAACTCCCTCCCCATCACTTTCCAGGAAGTGCCTGCCCCCCCCACCCCCCCGCTGCCCCTGGCCGCTTTGCCTGAGGGACAGAGCAGCAGACGCGTCCCCCCTCTGAGGGGCTCTCTCCAGTGCCGAGCTGCCCTGATCTGCCAGCACGAAGCTTCCGCTGGGCACAGTTGCCTCCCTCCTGTGCGGGTGCCGAGGGGGCTGTGCTCTGAGCAGCCGCCCCAGTCTCGTTCCTGCGCCTGTGCCGCTTGCTCGGCTGCCTGCAGGGTGTGTGAGAAGGGCCACGTTTTCATGTTAGTTTTTTAATTTTAGCCGTTGTGGTGGGTGTGGGGGGAGCTCGGTGCTCCTGTGTGCCTTCTGCCGATGACTAACGCTCAGCACCTCTGCCTGCTGCTCTCTGGCGCCTCCGACGCCTGATTTGCTTAGCAGGGGGAGGGGACCACGTCAGCCTCTCCGAGGCTTACTCCTGACTCGGCGCAGGGATCATGCCTGGCAGGCTTGGGGACCCATATGGGGTGCCGGAGATCGAACCCGTGTCAGCCATGTGCCAGGCAGATACCTTCCCTGCTGCGCCGTGGCTCCGGCCCCTGCTTTGTTTTCAGTTGGGTGGCAGGAAGCAACCCATTTGCTGCGGGTATTTCGGAAGCGTTTCTTCCTGTTACCACTTTTTCAGTGTTGGGTTTGTTAAGCTTTTATTTCTGATGATGTTCGGTTGACTAGATTAGTAAATCAAACTCATGAGCCTGCATTTTCTGGTTTTTGTTTCCGTGTCCCATCTAAAATCCCTTGTCTTTCCCCTGGTGGTAAAGCTGGTTGCTTGTCTTTTATTGTTTTCTCTAATCATTTGGGGTCTCTGGCTCCCATTCAGCCCGTGGCTGTCAGGCGGGAGCAGGGCTCCTCTGACGGCGTCCTGCGGGGCTGCGCTGAGGCCGGGGGCGCCGCTGTTCCTTCCATGGACCGGCCTCTGTCCAGGCACCTGTGCCGGTTCCCTTCTGACTCTGGGTGACGTCCTTTGTTTCTCAGCTGTGGGGGTGGGGGTGGGGTCGTTCCCAGTTGTGTGCAGGGGCTGTTCTCTGCTCAGTGCTCAGGATTGAGCTGGGATCCCATAAGCTCCCCACCACCTCGCAGCTCCCCTGCCCTTCCTGCCGTGGGTGGCCTTCAGAGGGTTGAAGTGTGTTCAGTTTCTGCATCCCTGATTCAAGGGGGACATCAGAGCCCCTACATGAAGTGGGTGGAAGGACCTGGTATTTGGGGACTTTGTTTTGTTTTGGGGCCACACCCAGCAGCGCTCAGGGTTACTCCTGGCTCTGCGCTCAGGCAACACTCACGGTGGGACTCGGGGGATCCTGTGGGATGCTGGAGACTGAACCCACATCGTCTGTGGGCCAGGCAAATGCCCTCTCCACTGTCACTCTGGCTCCCCTAGCAGTGCTCTAGACCGTTTGTGGCGCGAGGGTTGAATCGGAGTCGGTTGTGAGCACAGCAAGTGCTTTAAGCCTTCTGCCATCTTTCTGATCCTGAAGGTTTTTTTTCCAAATGTGAATTTGCATCCTTGGATAAACCTTTACCTTTCTAGCTGCTCCAGTTCAGTGTGCTGCTATTAATGTCCTTTCGCAACGGTGATGATGACACTACACCGGTCTGTAAATTTTCTGTTAATATCTTTTGAGGTTTCGTATCAGGTTATACTGGGCTCATTTGATGAGTTGGAAAATATTCCTTCTCTAATTCCTAAAAGCATTTCAATAAGATTGATGTTTGTTCTTTCAAAGCAGTTTGGCACTGGAATTTCCTTTGTGGAGGGAGACACGGACAGTAGATCTGATGTCCCTTGGCTGGAGAGATGGCTAAAAGTGTGTGAGGGGCTGGAGCGATAGCACAGCGGGTAGGGCATTTGCCTTGCACGCGGCCGACCCGGGTTCAAATCCCAGCATCCCATATGGTCCCCTGAGCACAGCCAGGGGTAATTCCTGAGTGCAGAGCCAGGAGTAACCCCTGTGCATCGCCAGGTGTGACCCAAAAAAGGAAAAAAATAAAATAAAATAAAATAAAAGTGTGTGAGGCCTGGGTTCAGTCCCCGGCACGGCCAAAGAAAACCAAAAAATCTGTTGGTTGTGTGGGCTTGCTTGTGTGACCCTCTCTGTCCTCTGTATATTTTGGGGTCTGTAGTGAGCCTTCTTCACGTCTGTGAAGCTGGTAATTAGTCGTTACTTTCTTCTTTTGCTTCTGACAGAGGTTTGTTCATTTCTGTTTACCTGCACGGAGAGCCAATATTTGTGTCTCTTGTGGTTTGTTTTCTATTTCATTGTTCCATGCCTCTTAATTGTTGGGGCTTTTAGATTTCTGACTTGCCTTCATTATTGCTGGACACATACTCCTGTTCTTTTCAACTCCATTGTTTTGATAAGTCCTTTGATCTTGTGATATTTGCTTTGTGTCCAGGATATGGTCAGCCTGGGTGCTGTCCCCTGGGTGTGTGTCCTGCAGTGACAGGGGTTGTTGGGTCTGCAGGCCTTCCTGTGGTGAGGGGGCCGTAAGAGCCCCCTGTGGGCACTCATGTGAGCTGTCAACCGCTCACTGGAAGGTGGGGTGCTGACTCCCACTCCAACTCGGGATTGGCATTTCTCTTTCATCCGGGGTTTTGTGTCCCTTTTGTGTGTGTGTGTGTGAGGGGGCACACCTGGTGATGCTCAGGAGTCACTCCTGTTGGGCTCAGAGGACCATATGGGATGCTGGGGATTGAGCTCCCCGGTTGGCTGTGTGCGTGGTGTGTGCCCTCCCTTGCTGTCCTGTCTTTCTGACCCTTCCTTGTGCTGCAGACACCCTTGTTTGTGCTCAGGCCTTTCTGCTCCCTCTGTGCTTAGGCTCACTCCTGGCAGTGCTCAAGGGAATGTATGCGGTGCCACGGGGCAAACCAGGCTGTATAATAATGAGGACAGAGCCTTCTCCCCTGTCCCATCTTTCTGGCCTGGATAAAGCAGCGTTTTTTTGCTTGTTTTTGCTTTGGGGCCAGACTTGGTGATACTTGAGCATTATTCCTGCCTCTGCACTCAGGGATCACTTCTGGCAGGCTCAGGGGACCATTTGGGGTGCTGGGGTTGAGCTCAGGTTGGCTGCATACAAGACAAAACCCCTCCCCAGTATTTCTCTGGCCCCAAAGAACCTTCCATTTCTTTTTTCATTTATTTTGAATGTAAGGTTTGAACCCAGGACCTCAACCTCAAACATGCAAGAAAAGTGCTCGGCCTATACCCCCGGGCCTATATTATATAAGGGGTGGTGGTGGTGGTGTGTGTGTGTGTGTGTGTGTGTGTGTGTATTCCCATACTGTTGTTTCTGCTTCTCACTTTATTTCATTTTATGTTTTCACAGCTTGTCTGGTTTTTCCAGTCGTCTGTGTCTGTACTTGTGTTTTGTTGGGGGCGGGGTGGGGGATGCGGGTGTTGAGCCCACCTGTGGTGCTCAAGGTTCACTCCCGACTATGAGCTCAGGGATCACACCTGGTGGGACTTGGGGACTCTGGGGTGCCAGGGATCAAACCTGGGTCAGCCGCGCGCTAGGCCAGCCCCTTCCCCAGGGTCCTCTCGCTCCGGCCCCTTGTGCGTGTGTTTTGGTGCTCGTCAGATGGGCAGCGGACAGCAGCGCTGACCTTGGCAGTGGGATTGGCCTTTCTGTTGCAGTTTCTGTTCTTTGGCAGGGTGAGGAGGGATCCAAAGCAGAGCTCAGGCCTCGCTTGGTGCCGGAGACTGAACCTGGTCTGTGCCGACCTTGTTGCTATCTCCCCGGCCACGGCTTCAATTTCTTGATACTGCATTAAGAAATTTCTATGACACAAAATTCACCCCTTTAAAAAATCTACAGTTTGTGGGGCTGGAGCAATAGCACAGCGGGGAGGGCATTTGCCTTGCACCGGCCGACCCAGGTTCGAGTCCCAGCATCTCATGGTCCCCCGAGCACCACCAAGAGTAATTCCTGAGTGCAGAGCCAGGAGTGACCCCTGAGCATCGCCGGGTGTGACCCAAAAAGAAAAAAACAATCTAAAATTTGTTGGCTTTAGTATATTCTGTAGTATTTTCAGCCATCGTTGGTACCCAGCTTTCTACCCTGTCACTCACAGACAGACCCTGTTTCCGTTTGTGGTCGTGCTCGTTGGTGCTGCCACCATACTGATGGCCTCGGACAGGTCACATAAGGGTGACCGAGAGTGTTCGTTCTCTCTCTCTCTCTCTCTCTCTCTCTCACACACACACACACACACACACACACACACACACACACACACACACACACATTTTGATTTTTGGTGCTCAGGGGTTACTCCTGGCTCTGCACTCAGGAATCATTCCTAGTAGTGCTCGGGGGACCGTGTGGCAGGCTGGGGGTCAGACCCTGATGTGCTCGGGCAAGGCCCGCGCCCTCCCTGCTATGTTGCTGCTCTGGCCCAGTACTCATTCTTTTCTGTGGTCCGGCAGGATTGGAGCACTGTGTCATTGTGCACTGTCTGCCAGGCTTTAGGACACTGTCCTGGGAGTGTTCTGGGCAGGGGGACAGCGTGTCCGAGCCCCTGGAGAAACTCTCTGCTCGCTGTAGTGGGGCCTGGCGCTCGTGGCACAGGTGGCGGTCTCATCTTCCTTCTGCCTCGCTCCCGCTCTAGGCCTGCACGAGGAAGTGGACTATTCTGAGAAGCTGAAGTTCAGCGATGATGAAGAGGAGGAGGAGGTGGTGAAGGATGGACGGCCAAAATGGTAAGGAGCCGGGGAGCTGCAGAGCCGCACACTTGGGCTGTCCGAGCGCCCGGGCCTGTGCATCTCCGAGGTGCCCTGGCAGGTCTATTCCATGGCGACGAGGAGAGCAAGGAGCTATGCCAGGTCTTCCTGCAGGCCTGGCGCTGCCTCTGTGCCCCGCTTGCCCCCCAGTGGGTGTCGGCTGCCCGTCCTGCGGATTGCTTCCCGGGGTCGTTGCCAGATGGCCCAGGAGCCAAGCGTGATTGTATCCTCGGGTGCCGCTTGCCCTTGTGCTTCAAGGTCACTGGGACAGGACATGTGAGAGGACAGCCTGTGCTTGGGGGTGGCACACTCAGCATGAGTGCTGGGCCCAGAGCATCCTCCGTGGGGGGGCACTGGGTTTATCAGGTTTGGCTTTTTTTGTTTTTGTTTTGCTTTTGGGGTCACACCCGGCGATGCACAGGGGTTACTCCTGGCTCTGCACTCAGGAATTACTCCTGGCGGTGCTCAGGGAACCATATGGGATGCTGGGAATCGAACCTGGGTCGGCCACGTGCAAGGCAAATGTCCTACCCGCTGTGCTATCACTCCAGCCCTTATTTGTTTTTTTTGTTTTTGATTTTTCGGACACAACCAGCAATGCTTAGGGCTGACTCCTGGCTCTGTGCTCAAGGATCACTCCTAACAGTGTTCAGGGGACCCTATGGGATGTCAGGGATCAAACCCTGGGTCAGCTTAATGCAAGGCAAGTGCTCTCCCTGCTGTACTATCGCTTTGGCCCTCTCTGGATTTTGTTTGTTTTGGGGGCCACACCCGCAGTGCTCAGGGGTAATTACTCCTGGCTCTGCACTCAGGAATTTCAGGATACCATATTGGATCCCAGGAATTGAATCCAGGTCCACCGAGTGCAAAGCGAGCTCCCTGCCCTCTGTACTGTCTCCCTGGCTCCTTTTCTGTCTGTCTGGGAGACTCATTCTCTCACAAGCCCCCGTGTAGCTCGACCATCTCTTTTCCATGATGCCAGGGACTGCGGCTCGCCCTTCCCTGCCTGTGCTGACTCCTGGGGCCGGTGGGGCTGCCCATGTGCAGTACTCAGCGTGCGTCAGACCTTTGCACAGTCTCGTGATGCAGACTCAGGCGTGGCTCTGCCTGCGGGGCACCTGCCCGTCTGAGACCCCCGGGCCTTGCCAGGGGGTGTGCAGAGGAGCACAGCCCAGCCCTTGTGCGCACGGAGCCCTCCCGGCGCGTGTCGGAGTCCCACTCTCCATTCTGCGCCTTGTGCTCCATTCCAGCCCTCTGGTGAGGCAGCCTTTGCTATTTTGAGGAGACTGAATTGAGCACAGAGCAGAGCTGATGTCAGGAGGGGCCCCTGGTGTGGGAGTGCTGGGACGGATCCCGGAGCCGCTCCCCAGCCTCGCCCTGGTGCGCTTCCCACGGCGGGAAGCAGGAGGAGGAGTGGAGGCGAGACAGCCCCCCCCTCCCCCAGCACAGTGCCTTCAGGGGTGGCCTGGCCACTGGCACTGGCGCTTGGCCATTGGACTTCCCTGCCACGTCCATCCCGGGCCCTCCGTAGGAGCAGCGGCTGGGTGGCCCCTCACTTGTGTGCTGCGGGGACACTGATAGCAGTCCATTTCTCCTAGGGACGGCTGGGAGCCTGGACGGCAGCGGCAGCTGTCCATGAGCTCTGCGGACAGTGCTGACACCAAGCGTGCCCACGAGGATGGGAAGGACTGGGGCGATGCTGCAGGTGTGACCCGGCTCATCCGGAAGATGCCAGAGCCTCAGCCACCTTCTAGGAAGCTTCATGGCTGGGCGTCGGGCCCTGACTGCCAGGTACTCACGCACGGGGGGTGGGAGGGTGGACCGAGGCACACATGGGCACTGGGCTTAGGGTGGCCTCGCGTGCGTGGCCAGGGCAGAAGCTCTTAGAGCTCATAGCAACCGAGCCAGCTTCAGGGCCCTTCTTGTAAGGAGTGGGAGAGTCGCAGCCTGGGGCAGGTATGAAGAGTCTGTCCTGAGCCCGCGGGCCTCTCCCCACAGAGGCGGCACTCCTGCTCCCAGCCCAAGTGCTCGTCTTTCCACAGGCTCCCAGGTGTCTCTGCATCCGGGTTGTGGCTGCCTCCTGCTGCCCAGCTCTGCTGTCTGTCCTGTTCCTGTTAGCCTGATACTGAGGGTGGGAAAGAGTCCCGTGACCTTGTGGAATGTGCTTCAGATCAGCTTGGCCCAGTGCTTGTCCGTGATCAGGTTCAGGGCTTGCTTTCTGGCCGGAGTTCTGGGAAGTGCTCCCTGACCCTACAGGCCGGGGCTCTGCTCTGCTCTCTGCAGCCCCTGGGCGCCTGCGTGTGTGCTCCCTGGTGGGACGGGTGGAGCCGTGTGGCGGGAAGGTGGCCTTGAGCTTTAAATATCCTGTTTGTTTTGTTTTTTTTTTGTTGGTTTTTTTTTTTTTTTTGCTTTTTTTTTTGGGGGGGGTCACACCTGGCATTGCTCAGGGGTTATTCCTGGCTCATGCACTCAGGAATTACTCCTGGCGGTGCTCGGGGGACCATATGGGATATTGGGAATCAAACCCGGGTCGGCCACATGCAAGGCAAACGGCCTTCCCGCTGTGCTGTTGTTCTAGCCCTGAATATCCTTTTTTTATCTGACTGCTTACTGATTTCTCTATCAGTGAGTTGTCAGTTTTTTTTTCTTTTTGCTTTGGGTCACACCCAGCGATGCACAGGGGTTACTCCTGGCTCACTCAGGAATTACTCCTGGCGGTGCTCGGGGGACCATATGGAATATTGGGAATCGAACCCGGGTCGGCCGCGTGCAAGGCAAACACCCTACTCGCTGTGCTGTCGCTCCAGCCCCGAGTTGTCAATTGTTGTTGGAAGCTTAGACCACTTTGGCCCCCAAATCACCTCTTAGGATGTTCTGGTCACGTGTGCTGTGGGAGAGGTGGGGGATACTGTGGCTACACACGCACCCCGCCTTACCATTCTGAGATGTCTGTGTGTTCCTGCACGGCCCAGCTCCAGGCCCACAGAAGCTGTCTCCTGTCTTCCCTGACCTGCTGGATATTGAGTATTGCCCCCTGGTGACTCTAGTATCCCCACTCACTGGGGCAGTCCCCTGTCTGGGACAGGCCCCCACACACCTACCCGGGAGGACCCGCACCTCTTGGTTGAGCCATCTCTGCTCTGAGGTGTTGGTTGGGACAACCCCACCGTGGGCACACAACCTGCCTGCCCCGTGTGGGGCTCAGGTCTCCCTTGAATTGTCTCCTTCGAGACTCGCCTTGTGGGGCAGAGACTGGGGCAGGAAAGTTGTTAGTCTGCAGACTTGTGCCACCACTGGCCACTTGCAGTGCCCTGCACTTTCCAGAGACACCCCCCACGTTGCGTCTTCTCAGATGAAAAGGCCCTTTATGTTCAAGCTTTTACTGGATCCAAATCATGCGCCAAGTGTGGAACTAGAGTGAGGAGGCACAAATGGAACAAAATTGAGATAATGCTACTCCTGGAAATTACCCTGCAATTAACTCAGATTGTCATCCTGTGTCCGGGTTACTTGTATTCAGGAGGTTTTCCTCTGATCTGCTGATAGCAGCATCTGCTGATAGCAGCGTCGCAAGTTAACTGTCTTTAGTTCACAGAGATAAAATCTTTTTAATTGTGTGCATTTTTTTTTTTTGGCTTTTTGGGTCACACCTGGCGATACTCAGGGGTTACTCCTGGCTCTGCACTCAGGAATCACTCCTGGTGGTGCTCGGGGGACCATAAGATGCTGGGAATCGAACCCGGGTCGGCCGCGTGCAAGGCAAACGCCCTACCTGCTGTGCTATCGCTCCAGCCCCCAAATTTCTGCAGAGACTGTTGCCCTGCAGATCTGTGAGCAGTTCCTCTGTGAGGTGCAGCTAACTCAGGCAGGTTAGTAGGGGGACAACTGTCCTCACAAGGCCCAGACCCTTTGGCTCTGCTCTCCTCCTAGGCAGGGCTGTCTCCATCGGTGCTTGCCGGGAGGACCGGCAGTGCAGGGCTCCGGCCAAAGTGCTCTCTCGTGTGTTGGCCCTGATTCTGCTGGTCCTCACCTGGGGAAGTGTGAAATTCAGGTTCCTCTGCCAGGTAGCAAGGGACACCGGGGTACAAGGACCGCGTACATGCCAGCTGTGAGATGGCACCGACACTAGTGGCAGAAACACGAGGAGCCCGCAGCCCTGCAAGGTCAAAGGCCCTTCCTGTATCCCCGCCCTGTGAGGGCTGAGGAGAGGCTCTGGGAGAAGCGCGTTGCTCAGGGCACGTGGCGCCCGTCGGTCTGTGGACTCACAGGCAGAGGCGCCCGTGCACCTGAGCAACCAGAGGCAGGGCTGGAGTCAGAATCCAGTGGGGACGGCGCTGTCCTTGCACACAGCCCACCGAGTTTGATCCCCGGCACCCAGTAGGGTCCCCCGAGCCCTGGCCAGGAGCAATCGCTGAACATAGAGGCCAGGCATGAGCCCTGAGCACTGCTGGACGTGGCCCCAAATCGAGGCCCTGAAACTTCCTTGTCTAGTTTTGGACCCCGGTTGGTCCTGCTCAGGGCTGCTCTGGGCCGTGGCTAAAGGTTGTCCAGCAGTGTTCGGGGACCAACCCCGGCAGTACACTCTGAGGGACCGCCAGCTCTGATTTCATTCTCTCGCAGTCCTGTGTCATTGGCATTTCAGCAGTGTGAGCACTGCTTCCGAGCATCAGCAGCCCCGGGGGTGCTGGCCCAGTGCAGTGGAGAGTGAAGCAGAGCCCACCTGGTCCTGCTGCCTCTGCTGGGCTGCCCCGGGTGGCCCCAGGTCCTTGCTCTGACGGTGGGTTGGTGACCAGCTCTCCCTCCTGGCAGAAGCCCTCTGCGGGCAGCATGTTCCGGCAGCAGTCTGCCGAGGACAAGGAGGACAAGCCGCCCCCCCGGCAGAAGTTCATCCAGTCTGAGATGTCCGAGGCCGTGGGCCGGGCCCGCCGGCGCCGGGAGGAGGAGGAGCGGCGCGCACGCGAGGAGAGGCTGGCCGCCTGTGCTGCCAAGCTCAAGCAGCTGGACCAGAAGTGCCGGCAGGCCCAGAAGGCAAGCGAGACCCAGAGGCAGGCGGAGAAGGAGGAGAAGGCGGCCCCGCAGGAGAACGGCCCAGCTGTCCACAAAGGTGGGTGCTAGGGTCAGCCCAGGCAGGTCTGCTCTGCGCACTGGGGTCTCCCCGCTCTTAGTGCGTGGACAGGCAGCATGGTCACAGCACCAGCCCAGCCAGTCGTGTGCTCACTGCCTGTCTCAGCGGCAGGCCTGACCGTGCAGACCTCACTCTGTTCCTGTCCGCACGCTTCTCTGGCGTGACCAGGCTCTCAGGCACTGGGCAGCTTCTTGTTGCAGCAGGCGTACCTGCCAGTGATGGCATCACTGTCGCTGTTTCTGAAGGTGCCAGACAAGGGCCAGACTCCTCCCTGTGAGGGCCAGCTGCTTGTTGGGACGCATGTGCTGGCGCCATGTAAGAGCAGTGGGCTGTCTGAAAGATGGCGCCAGCTCCTGGCATTTCCTTGCGTCAGGAACCTGCCCTGGGCAGAAACAGGATTGATGTTAGCTGATGTTAGCTTTGCTCCCCTGGGGTTCTCCTGGGGCTGTGAGGGTCGTCAGCACCTGCTGACCTGTGGTGCTCCAGTCTCCAAGTGGAGGCTGGGGGCTGCTGGGTGGTGTGCTGGGTGGACCCTGGCCTCTGCCCGGGCCTGGCGTGACCTGCCTGCAGCCTCCACTCATGGCCGCCATGCGACTGCTTTGCCCCGTGCGGCAGTTGAGATTGTGGGTGGCAAATCCACCTTGGTTACACTCGGGGGTGAGAAAGATCAGGGGGCCTGGCACTGCCTGGCTTCCTGGGCACCACCCAGTGTAGCCCTGGTCGTCCAAGCACTGCTGGAGAGGCTCTGAACAGACAGAGGGGGCTGGAGCGATGGCACAGTGGGGAGGGCGTTTGCCTTGCACGCGGCCGACCTGGGTTCGATTTCCAGCATCCCTGAGCACCGCCAGGAGTGATTTCTGAATGCACAGCCAGGAGTAACCCCTGAGCATCGACAGGTGTGACCCAAAAAGAAAAAAACAAAAACAAAACAGACAGAGCTCAACACTTAAAATGTGGCATTTGCATGTCGGAGGCCCATGTTCAGCCCTGGGCACTGCATGGTCCCCTGAGCTCTGCCGCATGTAATCAAACAATCAAAACTAAAACAATTAAAAAGTTGGACTGAGCAAGGAAGGAAGCAAGCAAGCAAGCTAGCTGTCTGGTACTGGTTAATGATTATGTCAGGCGTGCAGTCTGATATTGGCTAATGACAGTGTCAGGTGTTAGTCTGATAGTGGTTAATGATTGTGTTGGCATTCAGTATCTGTCTGATATTGGCTAATGATTATATCAGGCATTCAGCACCTGTCTGGTATTGGTCAGTGATTGTGCCAAGTGACCAGTCTGATACTGGCTAGTGATTATGTCAGGCATTCAGTCCAGTATTGGTTAGTGATCGTGTCAGGCATTTAATCTGATACTGACTAATGAGCCATAGTCAGTATGGCTTTCTAGGGCAGGCACTTATGCGTGAGGTAAGACACTTGCTTTGCACAAGGCTGACCCCTAGGACACCGTGGCCCCCCAAAAAAACACCAGGAGTGACCCTGAATACAGCCTTGTCTGCCATTGGCACCCACACCCTGCCTGGCATTTTGCACTGCCGGGCACGCCTGCGGCATAAACAGGGCCCTGGGAATCTCATTTCTCAAGAGGCCCTCCAGGGTGCACTAGGGCACCGCCACATTTGCTCTGTCCTTCGGGCGGCGGAGTGTCCACTGGGGGTCAGCCCAAGGTGATGATGGCGATGGGGGTGCCGGGATCTCGCAGGCCGTGCCAGGGCCTGCACGCCAGCTGCGAGGGCCAACTGTCAGCAGAGAAGTGTTTGCCGTGATGCGGGAATGCTGTGAGCTTACTGGGCCCTTTCTCTGCTCATGTGCCCCCCAGGCCCCCCCGAGTCCCCTGCCCAGGATGTCCCCAGCGCACTTTCTGAAGAAGCCCCTGCAGCGCCTCCAGCTGTGGCTCAGAGCGGCAGCGGGGAGGCCGGCCCCCGGGAGGCAGGCTCGCCTGCCCAGGAGCCCAGCAAGTACCAGAAGTCCCTTCCGCCCCGCTTCCAGCGCCAGCAGCAGCAGCAGGTAAGGGTGGGGACCCTCTCGCGCCTGCCCCCTCCCAGGGGAGCCCCCTCACCCTGGCACCCTCTGATGGGCTTTCCTGGCACCTCTGGCCATGGCAAGGGAAGAGTGTGTCCACTCCGAACTGCTCCCTCTGATCCAGGACCCCATCACGTGTAACGAGGACGAGTCAATTGGGATGTGGTTTCCCGACCCCACTGTACTGCCACCTTTGTCCCATCTCTGTTGAGGTCAGAGGCCTCGTCCATCTTAGCAGCCCTGGAGATGGTCTGGGGCGGCCTTGGGCAGCAGAAAGTGTCTACTGCTGGGATGGATGAGGCACGTGGACCCCACAGTCCAATGGGTCACAGATGTTCCCCCTGGCTGGGGGGCCGACACAGGGCTCCGCCTCTCGTCCCGGACTCTTGAGCCTTCCCAGCCTTGTTTTTGGGCAGAGGCCCTGGGTAGCATCCTGGGAGCTGTCAGCACGCCCCGTACCCTCGTCCCAGCAGACGTTCCTGTCCCTAGTGTTTCCTGCCCTGTGGCTGTCTTGGGTGTGAGACTTACTCCAGAGCTGGAGGCCCACAGTGGCCACCGTCCGGGGAGTACGGACAGCAGCAGGTGTCCGGCCCAGGCTGCTTGGGCTGGGAGGGCTGCAGTGCCCCTCAGCGGGCCTGGGGTGCTCTTCCAGGGAGGCTGTGGGGCTCCTCCTTTTGTCCTCAGGGGGCCCAAGGTTGTGGCACCTGCCTTGAGCCCAGTCACATAGACTCTTATTCTGTGTGCTCTGTGTGTGGGTTAGGGACGCAGCCGTTGGCATGTACCTTGCCTGGTAGACTGTGGCAAGGCTACCCTGGAGCCTGGCGTGTGATGTGTTTGGGTAAGTTAGAGTCAGCCATCGTTCACAGCAACCCCCTTAGCTCACAGAGGATCTCAGTGTGTGGGGAGCAGGGCAGAGGGTTGCGGGGAGCACGGAGGTGCAGTACACACAAGGAACATGTGTTTCGCTGCTGTAACTCAGGAGCGAGCGTGGAGGCGGCCCAGAGTCCCAGTTTTGGGGATGGAGCCGGGTGGCCCAGCAGTGGGAAGGCCTGGGGCAGTTGTGCCTGGTGCCAGGTCCCCAGGGCGTATGTGACCTTGTGAGCCCAGAGCTTTGGAGAATGCTGGGACCCATGTGCTGTGGGTACATGTTCAGACGATTCCGGGCGAGTCCAGCATGCCTGGGTGCTGGGCGAAGAGGGCGGCAGTGGGCAGACCATGCCTGTCTCTGAGAAGGGGCGACCTGCAGTGTCCTGGCGGGGGCTGCCAGCCCTCCGGGGGTCACCGTGGAGCTGGCCCCCGGGGGCCGTGTCTCCCCCGGGCAGGTCTCGGGCCTGTGCCCTGATGTCCCTGTCTGCTGTTCCCCCAGGAGCAACTGTACAAGATGCAGCACTGGCAGCCCATGTACCCGCCGCCCTCCCACCCGCAGCGCCCCTTCTACCCGCACCACCCGCAGATGTTGGGCTTCGACCCCCGCTGGATGATGATGCCCTCCTACATGGACCCACGCATCCCCCCCGCGCGCACCCCCGTGGATTTCTACCCCTCGGCCTTGCACCCTTCAGGTAAGCACCTGGGTGCCAGTCCCGCCTCTGACAGAACTCTACCCTTTTGGATGTGAGCAGCGGGACCCACAGCTTCTGCGCCAGGCACATCTGCCGTGGCTGCCTCCTGCTGTTTGGGTCGTCCCTTCCTCCTCCTCCGTCAGTCTCTCCCAAGTTCGCTGTCCTTTTTAAAAAGCCACTTTTTGCTGTTTTTGTTTTGTTTGGGGACCACACCATGATGTGTGATGCTTAAGGGTTACCCCTGGCTCTGCACTCAAATTATTCCTGGGGGTGTTCAGGGATCCTATGGGATTGACTCTTACCCACTCCAGCCCTGTGGCTTCTACATGTTTGAATATACCACTTTTTTTTTTTTTTTTTTTATTTGGGTCACACTCAGGGATGCTCAGGGATGACTCCTGCCTGGCTTGGTGCTCAGGAATTACTCCTGGCGGTGCTTGGGGGACCATAAGGGATGCTGGGGATCGAACCTGGGTCGGCCACATGCAAGGCAAACGCCCTCCCCACTATACTATCGCTTCAGCCCTGATACCACTTTGTTTTAATATTGCACAATTCTAAATATTTATCTGCCTTTGTTTTTCCCCCCTTTGGGGATATTTGGGACAAACCCAGAGGTGCTCAGGGGTCCCTCCTGGCAGTGCACAGGGGCCATATATGGAGTGGGGGACTAAGCTGGGCAAGTGCCTTAGCCCCTGTTTCTGTCTCGCCGGCCCCCAGTTTGGGGCAAGTGATAAGATTTTCATTGAGACTTAGGACATGTGAGGGGGGAGAGAGGAAGTGTGTGCTCAAGAGAGAACACGTGGAGTAGAGAGAGAGGTGCAGAAACAAGCATCGAGATACATATTCTCGAGAGAGTGCACGTGAGGAGAAGCCGGTCTTTAAGGGGTCCCCCGAAGCAGAGCTGGGGAAGACCCTTCACCATTCTCAGGGATCCTGAGCCTGGTGTCTCAGTAGTGCTCAGGAGGGTGATGTGGTCTGCAGTACAGGGGGCCGAGTGCTGGCAGGCTTGAGCCCACCTGCCGGGCTCCAGCCCCTGGCGCTGCCTCCCGGGCCCTTTGATCGTTTTTGAGGACCACGTTGAAAGCATCCAGTAAGGCTTCTGGCGTGGCTCTCGTTTCTGCTGCAGCTGCTTTGCAGACAGATCCTGCGGTGTGTGGACCGCAGCTCAGGGCTCAGCCAGCGCTTCCTGCGTGTGACAGCTCCAGGCATGCCGGGGTTTTCAGGCAGGAAGAGCCACTCGCCCCAGCGGGTCTCCCTGGCCGCTCTGTTGATGGCCCCACTCAGGGTTCTGGGTGTCCGTGAGACTCTCTGGGAAGGCTGCTCTGTGGTCCTGGGGTCTGTGCTTTTCTTCCTTTCTTGGCAGTGACAGGGATCTAACCCAGGGCCTCACACATGTCAGGCAGGCGCTCTTCTGCTGAGCTGCGTCCCCGGCCCTGGTTTTGGTTTTTGTTCTTTAGACACCCCGTTGCTTTTTGTCAACCTTAAGGTCACTTGAAGAGGTGATGTATTTTCCAGATAGAGGCTGTTAGGTAAATTTAGCTTGCTAATCGAGTTACTCAGATTTCTGTATCATGATTGTTTTTCCACTCAACCATTTACCAGATGTGTTAGAATCAGTCTCTGCTCATGGCTTTGTTGGATCTAATTGCCATGTTTTGCTTTATCTGGAACCAACAGGTTTGGAACCAATGAGCTTCCTGTGGCATTCTCTGTGCTCTTGGTTGCTGGGTCCGCTTTCTTCCGTTTGTCTCTCCAATACCTTCCCCGCCCCCTCGCCCCCAGCCTATTCCTGCCTGCCTCTCTGTGCTCTTCTCTGGGGCGTTCATCCCGTTGGACTGCCTTTCCCTGCTCTGGAGACCCTGGCTCCACTGAGTGTGGCTGTAGTCCCGGCCTTCTGCTCTCCTGTTGTCTTTTGAGTCACGTGAGGTGTTTGGGGCCAAGGCCCAGCTCAGTGCTGGGGGCCACTTCTCATCACTGTGGCGACCAAGCTGGGGCTTCTGCTTTCGCATGTGTCCCCAGGACTGATGAAGCCAGTGGTGCCCAAGACCCCCGGGGCGGCTCTGGCGTGTGCCCCACCCTCTGAGAATCGCCCAGGCCCTAGTTTTTTCTTCTCTGTACTTTTCTCCCTCATTTTGGATCCAGATTTTCCTGTTTATTTCTACTTCTAATGTACGAAATGCAGCATTTTGTTCTTTATCTTCTTTTGTGCTCATGTGTTTTTATCTGGTGTTCAGGCCACACCAAGCAGTGGTCCTGGCCCTTCCTTCCTCAGTGCTCTGGGGCCAGTCCCAGCAGTGCTCGGGGATCAACCATATGAGTGTAGGGATTGAACCAGTCTTCTTGCTGGCGAGACACGCAGAGAGAAAAACAGAGCCTGGGGCTCTCTCTCTGGCCTTGGCCACACTCATTTCTAATTTGCACCCTTGACCTGAGGCTAATCAGTATCTTCGACCTGGCCTTAACCATATCCTTGGTCCTGGTGCGCGGCTGGAACCAAGGCCATCCATGCCCGGCCCCTGCTCCGGCCTTCCTTCTGCACACTGCCCCTTCTCATGCCCGCCGACCCCGTCAGTCACTGCCACTGCCCTTGTCTGACCCGCTTCTGCGGGCTCTGCATCTTTTCCCACCCGGCTGCTTCCCCTCCTTGGTGAGGCCCTGCCAGGACAGGTGTGGAAGCTGCGTCTCTTGCCCGCCGGCCATGCCTCCCGCCCCACACTTCCCTCCCTGCGACCCCTCACCAGCGGGGAGCTCTGCTGGCCTCTGCTCTCTCAGCCATGCCAGTGAGCGTGTCTGGCAGTTTCGGGAATGAGCCGACCACGGCTGTTCCTCCCTTCTTTCTGTCTAGCTGTGTTTCATCGACTCTGCTTCATCTTCCTGGCCAGTGAGTTTAGGTTTCAGTGCCGAGACACCCCTACGTAGATGTGTGGGGGAGGAGCTTGGGCTGTTCCTGGCTCTGTGCTCAGGGGCCCCTTGGGGGCCACACATGGTGCAGGGGAGCACACCTGTGTCACCTTGTGAAGGGCAAGTGCCGTACCCCGTGCCTTCTCTCCAGTCCTCTAGTGACTGTGTTACTACAGTCCCCTCATAGTGTGTTTTTGTTGTGGATTTGTTTGGGGCTTTCCTTTTCTTACGCCTCTCTGTGCTCAGGGGTCACTCTCCTGGTGGTGCCTGTGGCCGTCTAGTAGCAGGGGTCAAACCTGGAGGGCCTTGAAAGCATGCACGCAGCCCAAGGCCGTGAGTTTTGGAGAGGGTTTTGTCCCTTGTCCAGGGTTGAGCACCCAGGTCAGAGCTATGGTCCCAGCTCCCCGGGGCCTCCCCCAGGTCTCTGGAGCGACACCACCCCCCTGGGCAGCTGCTGCGTGGCCTCTGGCGAGTCTGCAGCGGTGTCCAGGGAGCCGTGCAGCTGTGGCAGCTGTCCGCGGTCTCGTGAGAGAGGGCACTGCCTGCCCAGGGTGTGCTCTGGCCGCCGGGCGCAGAGTGGGTTCCAGCGCCAAACCCTCCACCCACATAGACGGAGGCCCGCCAGACCGTCACCGCCTGACCCCCCAGTGGCTGTTAGCACAGAGGTGGGGTGCCCAGGTCAAATAGCCAGTAGAACCGGGTACCTTTCTCTGCAGGTCCTTGTCATGGCCTCGCCAACACCGCTGTGGGCGGGGGTGCTCCCCTCCTAACCCAAACCACGGGTCCCATGCGCCCCCACCCATGCTGGAGCACCCTTGAGGGGAGGCAGGATAGCGCGCTGTGTGTGGGCGGGGGTTGCTGCCCTCCGAGCGGGGTGACAGCGAGGCCTTCTTTGCTGTCCCCAGGACTGATGAAGCCCATGATGCCCCAAGACCCCCTGGGCGGCTCTGGCTGCTGCTCTGAGGAGCAGAGCTGTGGGCCCCCTCTCCAAGACAGAAAAGTGGCCTCCCTCGACCCCGGCCCCGTGTGGAGCCCTGAGGCCTACATGGCTCTGCAGGGCGAGGGCTACTCGCTGCCCCACCCGAAGCCCGGCGACGCCTTGGCTATGGACATGCATGTCAGGTGAGACGGCTCGGCCCGCGGATGCACACCCGCAGGAAGAACGTGCCCGTCCTGCGGGCCCCGGGGTGAGCGTGCGCGCAGGATGGCGTGAGTGCTTGTGTGAGAGGCTCTTCCCTGCTGCAGGACTGCAGGGGCAGGCGCAGGGGCGGGCGGCCACGCAGGGCAGGGGGTCCCTTCCCGTGACCGTGAAGCCAGCTGGCCCTGCCGGCCCAGCCCCAGCCTCTCCGCCGACGCCCAGCTCCAGCATGCTCTCGGCTCCCGAGGATGCCCAGCTGCTCTCTGTCTCCGGGGGGCCAGCTGAGGCCCCCAGCAGCCCAGCGCTGCCGTCTTCGCTCTGGACTCCAGGGGCCGCCGACCAGCCCGTGGCCCTGCAGCTCTGAGACCTGCTCAAAGATAGAGCCAGTGTTGGTGCTTAGGTGTTTTTTCTTTTTCTTTGGAATTTTTTCTTTTTTTTTTTTTCTTTTTAAGAACTGAGCTCTGTGTTCAGCATGGAAACCAGGAACCAGGCTCCAATCCCATTGACTGCTTTTTCTGGTTCCTTTTCAGGAATGAAAGCTCTTACTCTGCCTCACCCGGAAGGTCCGGGGGCGTAAGTGCCCGGCGCGATCTCCTTGAGGACAGAGGGGAGGAGTACTTGAGCGCTTTTGCCAAGAAGGCCCCCGCAGACTTTGACAGCTGTGTCTCTTCTCAAAGAATAGGCCAGGAGCTTTTGTTTCCACCCCAAGAGAATGTTCAGGAAGCAGGTGCTCCTGGGGCTCTCAGCCCAGACCTCAGGTGTTCCCCCCTGGAGCCTGACTTTCCCCCCACTGAGAAAAAGCCAGAGTATAGCAGTTGGGATGTTAGCCGCCAGCCCAAGGCCACTGACACAGCCGCCGGCGTGGAGAAGGAGGCGCCCCAGGAGGAGCCGCCCTTTGCTCTCTCCTCCTGGGGGAAGGAGGGGGGCACCCCCAAACAGCCAGCCCTGGAGCCCGCATGGACTCCCGAAGCCGGGGGCGCCAGCAGCCAGCAGCAGGAGCAGCCCAGCCGCCCGCGGAGGTCGGGCCCCGCCAAGAAGCCTGTGCTCAAGGCTCTCAAGGTGGAAGACAAGGAGAGGGAGCTGGAGCGGGCCAAGCCGGAGGCTGGGGAGGAGAGCACCCGCCCGGCCAAGGAGAAGGGCGCGGGCCTGGGCGAGTCGGACGATGACCAGGAGAACGACCCCTCTCTGGCCAACACCCCGTCGTCCCCCGCGGAGGAGCCAGGTGCTGCCCGAGCCTGTCTGGACTCTGAGGAGGAGAAGCCTGCTCGGGGCTGGGAGCCCCGGCCATCCCGGGAGCCCGGCGAGGTGCCCCCGACCAAGAGGAACAACTGGATCTTCATCGACGAGGAGCAGGCCTTTGGAGGCCGAGGGCAGCCCCGCGGCCGCGGCCGGGGCCTCCGAGAGTTCACCTTCCGGGGCCGGCCCGCCGGAGGGGGCCTCTGCAACGGGGGCGTCCTCGGGGCGCGACCCCTCTACAGCAGCAGCCCGAGGAGCAGCCGCGGCCGAGCGCTGCGGGAGGCCAGCCAGCCCGAAGACTTCCCCCGAGCCAAGCCCCGGCGCCGGGTGGCCAGCGAGACACACAGCGAGGGCTCCGAGTACGAGGAGCTCCCGAAGCGGCGGCGGCAGAGGGGCACCGAGGCCGGGCACGAGGGCTCGCTGCTGGAGCGGGAGGATGGCAGTGCCCGCAAGGGCGACTCCCGCGAGTCCTGGCGCTCCAGCAAGGCCTGCCCCGAGGAGCCCTGCGGCCTGGACGCCAAGAGCCGCGGCCCCCGGGCCTTCGGGCGCGCGCTCCCGCCCCGGCTGAGCCACTGCGGCTACACGCGCAGGACCTTCGTGTCCAGGGAGTCCCTGCACTGGCAGAGCAAGAGCACAGGCACCTCCTGGCAGGAGTACGGCAGCCCTGACCCGGGCGGGCCCCGGCGACCCGCCGACAGGGACCACCCCGCAGACTCATACCGACACCTGGACTCGTTTGGGGCCCGGGCGCCGGAGGACAGCCGCCTGGACGAGCGGCGGGCCTTCTTCCCCGAGGAGCCCGGGCCCGATGCAGAGAGCGCCGAGAATCGGCCCTTCAGGAGACGCCGACCCCCGCGCCAGGACAAGCCCCCCCGCTTCAGGCGCCTGCGGCAGGAGCGAGAATCCTCAGGACTGTGGGGGCCCGAGGAAGAGTCCACGCTGCTGGCCGGCCCGTGGCCGGGCCAGCCCAAAGTGTGTCTGGGCAGCAAGAGTGGCGCTGCGGGCCGCAGGTCCCCGGAGCTCGCGTGCCAGAACTCGTCCGACCA
The DNA here is from genome assembly GCF_027595985.1 of Sorex araneus. Lineage (NCBI taxonomy): Eukaryota > Metazoa > Chordata > Mammalia > Eulipotyphla > Soricidae > Sorex > Sorex araneus. The sequence goes on along the minus strand of NC_073302.1, from coordinate 2,641,005 downwards.
CGCCAACGAGGAGTGGGAGACGGCCTCGGAGAGCAGCGACTTCAGCGAGCGGCGCGGGCGGCGGGAGGGCCCGGGGGCCGAGGCTGAGCCCCGGCTGGACGGGAGCCCCCCCGGGGCCGGCGTGGCCGAGAAGAAGGAGCTGGCCAAGCGGAGCTTCTCCAGCCAGAGACCCCTGGCGGACAGGCAGAGCCGGAAGCTGGAGCCGGGGGGGTTTGGGGAGAAGGCTGGCAGGCCAGGCGGCGGTGAGACGGCGCCCCGCTTTGAGAGCCAGCAGAGTGGGACGCCCTTGAGAGCCAAAAGGTAAAGCCCGAGCGCGGCCCCAGGGCCCGGTCCTCCCCGCGCTCCCGCATGCCTCGGCCCTCGCACCGTCGTCCGCTTCTCCTGTGCTGCTGCTGCTGCGGTGGTGGTGGTGTGGCTGAGGAACCAGCCCGGGGCCCGTCCTCACCAGAGCAGACACCCCCCGCCCCGCCGAGGCGGAGCTGCAGGTGCTCTGGTGCAGTCAGCGGGAGCAGGCGGCCGTGTGGTCTGGAGTGTCGGCCCGGAGGGGGAGGACAGGGCAGGAGGCCTGAGCCAGGGGGTTGGACAGTGCCAGGGGGAGCCGCCCCTGGGCGGCTGTGGCTCTCCACCCGGGCTGTTCCACAGGAAGCCGCCACCAGCGTGGCTTCTGCCGAGCCAGAGGGGCCGTCTGTGTGTGTGCTGTGTGCAGACACCGTGTTCTCGCGCCTTCTCTGGCGCCCGCTCCTTTCTGAGCCCACTGACGGTGTTCCTTTCCTTTCCAGGTCCCCAGACGAGGCCTTGCCTGCAGGTCTTGGTGGCCGGGGCGGTGGGAGCAGCCATTACACCCTCGAGCGGCCAGGCCCTGGCCCCTCGGAGCTGCCCGAAGCTGTGTGTGACAAGGCGGAGACCGACGCGACGCTGGTGGTTCAGAGACCAGGCTCACAGGGAGAGGCCCCGCAGCAGTTTGACCTGAGCTATGGGAGTGAGTCCCCCGAGCCACGAGCTCTGGCCCTGATGGCACCCCAGCTCTGGGCGGGGGGAGGGAGCTGAGGCCCAGAGTGACTTGTCTAGGCCCGTGAGGCAGCTTAAGAGCAAAGCGTCTGGGCCGGAGGACAGCACAGTGGGGGGTCCGGGGGGCATTCGCCTCGCATGAGGCGATACAAGTTTGATCCCCAGCACCCCTCCCCGCCTAGCCCCCGTGATCACAGGGCCCCACCAGGAGTGATCCCTGTGGGGTGTGGTCCCTAAACAGGCAAAACCCAGAGCATCTGTGTCTAAAGACTTGTTAGTTTCTATGGTGGTGGTGCCAGGGATCAAACCTAAGGCCTCATAGAGGCCAGGCGTGACTTTCACCTCTTGGTTGCGCTGGACTCGCCTCTGGCTGGGGAAGGTGGGCTGGAGGGCCAGAGCCCTGCGCACCTTATTCTGAGCTGAGTCTGGCCGCCGGGCTCTTGGCTTCCAATGGCTCACACGCTGTCCCTCCTTCTCGATGGGATCCCATGCAGCTGCCATCCTGGAGAACCGTGGGCCAAGCCCTGGAGAGGAGAGTGAGGTGGGCCCCGTGGGGGGCGAAGGCTTCATCGAGGTCCTCACCAAAAAGCAGCGCCGCCTACTGGAGGAGGAGCGGCGGAAGAAGGAGCAGGCTGTGCCGGTGAGAGGCTGGGGGAGTCGGGGCCCCGCAGTCCCCATGGTCCGGGCCCTGAGAGGTGCCGGGAGGGGCTCCCGCGCAGGGCCAGCCCCTGACAGCTTCTCCCTGTAGGTGCCGCCGGTCAAAGGCCGAGCTCTCTCCTCCCGGATTCCTCCTCGGTTTGCCAAGAAGCAGAACAACCTGTGCTTGGAGCAAGGCGAGGTGGCTGTGCCTGGCAGCAGCCTGGGCACGGAGATCTGGGAGAGCAGTAGCCAAGGTAGGCTGGCACCCGCGGGCGAGCAGGGCAGTGTGCCCAGCATGAAGGGAGCTCACAGGGGCTGGGCACGGTGCTGCCGTGGCGCCTCCGAGGTGGGAGCGCAGAGGTCCCGGCCTCGCTGGGAAGGCCGTCTCCCCGCAGCTTCAGGAGCACTTGTGGAAACGGTCCATTTCTTGAGTTTTGGCCTTTGGCTTGTGGGCCACACCCAGCAATGCTCGGGTGCTCCCGGACCGAGGGGCCTGACCCCGTGACCTGAGCTCTGGTCTCGGCCTTGGTTCTTGCCCTCTACCACGTCCCCACCCAGGGCCTCGGGGTCAGACCTTCTTTCTCACAGACTAGCAGAGTAGCCTTGGAGAGCAGTTGGGAGACGACACCGTCTTAGTACTGGGCAGCTCTGGATCGGTCAGTGTGCGTGTGTGCATGTGTGTGCATGTACATGCGTATTGTCAGTTCTTGCAGGTCTTTGTGTCCAGAGGTACTGCCGGGACATGTGGAATGAACTAGAATCGGTGTCAGTGCCCTCGCGAGCACGCCAGGGCTGGTGTCCCCGGGGGCACTCACCCTAAGGCCGACCTAGCAGAGAAGCCCCGTTTTCGGCACTCAGGGTCTTGGGGTTCTGTAGTCACCAGAGGTTGTGTGACGTGACCTGGTTCTTTGATTGACTTTCCAGAAGTCCCGGGAGTGGATGGGAAGAAAAGCTGCACCACGGTGGAGGGTGGGGGTCTCGCACGCGAGCCCCTGTTCCCTCTGGGACGCTCACTCTTCTCCCTCCCCACAGCCCTCCCCGTTCAGGCCACGGCCAGTGACGCCTGGACTAAGGCCGCCACCGCCTTCAACAGCACCGAGTCCACATCTGCCGAGGTGAGGCCGCCCGGCCCGCTGGCTCCCCCGTGCCTCCCACCCCTACTGGGCCTCTGCCTTGGCGCTTAGTGGTCGCCCCTAGACCAGAGGCTGTGCTGGCCCTGGCTCGTTGCTGGCTTCAGTCGTGGCACAGGCGGGCCGGTGAGAGGGAGGACGTGAAGGAGGATCTCCCGGGGGGCCTCTCAGCGCAGGGGGCTCGGGGCAGGGCAGGCTAGAGCTGCGCCCCCGTGTCCTGTGCCGGCGGGTAGGCCCTGAGCGCCCGGCCTCTCCGCAGCAGGCCTTCAAGAGCAGCCAGGGAGACAGCGGCGTGGACCTGAGCGCCGAGTCCCGGGAGTCGTCTGCCACCTCCTCGCAGCGCAGCTCCCCGTACGGCACCCTGAAGCCCGAGGAGATGAGCACGCCGGGGCTGGAGCCCAAGGCCGACGGCCACAAGGAGCAGGCCCAGAAGCCGCCCGAGCCGCAGGTGAGCAGGCCTCGCGCCCCCCAGCCCCAGGCCCTTGGTCCCGGAGGAGCGGCCGCTCACTGCGCGCGTCTCCGCCTCTGCTCTCTGTCAAGGATCCAGAACAAGGCTCGGGACAGAGCAAGGAGCACAGGCCAGGCCCCATCGGGAACGAGCGCTCCCTGAGAAACAGGAAGGGCTCCGAGGGCGCTGAGCGGCTGCCAGGGGCCGGTGTCCCGCCCGTGAACGGGGTCGAGATCCACGTGGACTCGGTACTGCCTGTGCCGCCCATCGAGTTTGGAGTCAACCCCAAGGTGGGGCTTTGTCCGTCCCCTGCCAGCACTCCCGCCCCCACGCCTCCTCTCTGCCGCGCCTCTGCCTTCTGCACTCTGGGCCAGACCCGTGCTGTCAAGGGCTGGGGGAGGGGTGGTCGTGGGCCACACCCAGTGGTGCTCAGGGGGGACTCCTGGCTCTGTGCTCAGGAGGGACTCCTGGCGCTTCTTGGTTGCCAGGGATCAACCTGGGGTCAGCTGTGCACAAGCCTGGCCCCTGGCCTGCACACCTCCCCCCGCCTCTGGCCGTGGAGCTGCAGAGTCTGGGTCCCAACGTGCTTTGCCAGCAGTGAGTGGGGACTCAGTGGCTTCCCGTTCCACTTCCAGGACTCCGATTTCAGCCTGCCCCCGGGCTCTGTTGCTGGGCCTGCTGGAAACCCAGTCGTGAAACTGCAGGATGCCCTGGCCAGTAACGTAAGTGCGTGGTACTGGCCACCGCTCACTGCCCGCCACTCTGCTGGTGCCCCCGGGTGGCCCGTTGCCAGTGTCTCAATGATGCGGTTCCAATAGATCCTTCTGACCCTCCACTGTGGACTCAAAAGCAGGGAAATGAGGAGGAAAGTGACTGAGAGACCACGGCTGCCCTGGGGGGGGGAGGCCCACACAGCTGCAGGTGACGCGTCCCCCGGTACTGGCCGTGGCTGTGGGCTTCTCTGGAGGAGGAGTCAGGCTCTGGGCTCAGTCTCCAGCAGTTGTCCCCGTGTCCGGGTCTGGGTCGTGGCTGGACACACTCACACTGTGCTCTGGCCTGGGTCTCTACTGACCGGGGCTGCCAGAGGCCACAGTGCCAGGGCTGCTGCGAGGGCCCGAGGGTCTCCTGCTCAGGGAGTGGGTGCGGGTGGGTGCTGGGGTGTGGGTGCCTCGGCGGCCAGATGGGAAGGTGTGTCTGCCCTGTGGCCCCTGCAGGCCGGGCTGGCGCAGAGCATCCCCATGCTCCGGCGGGACCACCACATCCACAGGGCCATTGGCCTGTCCCCGATGTCCTTCCCCACCGCCGACCTCACGCTGAAGGTAAGCCGGGCCCTGGCTGCCTCCCCTGTGCGCCCACCACTGCCCCCGGCAGCGGCCCTCACGCCTGCCCCTTGCTTCTGAAGATGGAGTCTGCGCGGAAGGCGTGGGAGAACTCGCCCAGTCTGCCCGAGCAGAGCTCTCCCGGAGGTGCGGGCTCGGGCCTCCAGCCGCCGGCCTCTGTGGGCGCCTCCAGCGGGGTCAGCTACAGCTCCTTCGGGGGCGTGTCCATGCCACCCATGCCCGTGGCCTCCGTCGCGCCTTCTTCCCTTCCAGGTATCTCCCCTGCCCCCCTCTCGAGTGGCAGCCCCGGGCACCAAGCCCTGTGCACCTGTGCGGTGGCTCTCCCGCTGCAGGTCATCTGTACTTCCTGTGTCCCTGCTCAGTTGGGGTCCCCGTGCCCGTGGGCGCCTCGCCCTCCCTGGGCCGCTGTCTAGTCCCTGTCTCGAAGGCAGGTGTGGCGGGGTCTCTGGGGAGTCCCCGTTGGTGGCCCGCTGCCAGCGTCTCAGTGATGCGGTTCCAATAGATCCTTCTGACCCTCCACTGTGGACTCAAAAGCAGGGAGATGAGGAGGAAAGTGACTGAGAGACCACGGCAGCCCTGGGGGTGGGGGGGTGGGCACAGCGGCAGGTGACGCGTCCCTCCACTGACGCGGGTGCTCCTCTCCCGCTCCTCCAGGCAGCCACCTGCCGCCACTCTACCTGGACGGCCACGTGTTTGCAAGTCAGCCCCGCCTGGTTCCTCCGACGATACCTCAGCAGCAGAGTTACCAACAGGTGACGTCAGCACGCCGTGCGGCCGGAGGGGGCAGCCAGGGCCCCGGGGTCCTTCCTTACGCCCTGGCCCAGCACGCGCGGCAGCAGTCCACGTCCCTGGCAGCGTCTCCCCGCCCGAGACCAGGGGCAGAGGTGCAGTGGCCACTCCAGTCTCCTCCCCCAGCCCCAGCGGGGGTGTTAGCTGAAACGGAATTCTCTCTGGTGATCAGGTGTCCTTCTGATGAAGAGAAGAGAGCCCTAGCCCCAGTCTCGGCTGCGTTAGAAAGAGGTAGTTTTAGAGCGAGCACGTGCTTGTAGTGCGGGCCTGCCAGACTCCTGGGCCGCGCAGGGCCCTGAGGGGAGCCGCCCTCCGCAGCTGGCGCGGCCACTCCGGCCCTGTGCCTGCTCCGCTGCTCAGGCCAGGCCGTGGGGCTCCCCGTGCAGGTCTGGGGACAGAGCGCACGGGCTCCTTCATCCAGCCACTCCCCAATGGTTCCTGTTGCTCCGAGGGCGCGGTGCTGACCCTCCCGGAGCCGCCCCTGCCGCCCGAGTGCCCTCCGTAGCTCTGGCCCACCATCCTGCGCCTGCAGTCCACCTTGTTGGCTCGAGTGTTTTATGCGGACTGCCCTGGGGTTCTTGGGCATCAGACTCAGGGCCTCCACGTGCTGGCCATGCGCTCTGCCCCTTGAGCCCCACCCCTGGGCCCTGAGCTCAGCCTCTGTCTGCCCGGGGCCAGGACCGTCCTTCCTGCTGCGCACAGCCCCTGGGTCAGGGGGTCACCAGCCTGAAGGAAGTGCTGGAGTTGGCTCCTGACAGTTGTCCAGAGGAGTGGGGGCCTCGGCGGGCAGCTCGGTCACCTGCTCCCTCTCCCGCCCGCAGGCCGCCGCCCAGCAGATCCCCATCTCCCTGCACACGTCGCTGCAGGCGCAGGCCCAGCTGGGCCTGCGGGGGGGCCTCCCCGCCTCCCAGTCGCAGGAGATCTTCAGCTCCCTGCAGCCCTTCAGGTGAGCCGTCTCGGCGCTGGCCCCAGCTCTGCCCTGTGGCCCTCCCTCCCTCCCCTCCTCACCTGGGCCCCGTGTCGTGTCGTTGCAGGTCTCAGGTGTACATGCACCCCAGCCTGTCACCGCCCAGCACCATGATCCTCTCGGGGGGCACTGCCTTGAAACCCCCCTACTCGGCATTCCCGGGCCTGCAGCCCCTGGAGATGGTGAAGCCCCAGTCCGGCGCGCCCTACCAGCCCCTGAGCGGGAGCCAAGCCCTGGTGTACGAGAGCCAGCTCGGCCAGGCCGCGGGGCTGGGCGCCTCCCAGATGCTGGACTCCCCACTCCCGCAGGTCAGACACGCAGACATGGCGCCCCAGGGCCCACCACACACCCCTCCCTTCCCCCACCGGCCCCCCGCCCCAAGTCCCGGCCCAGCTGTGCGTGCCTGCAGTCTGCGTCCCAGCGCCCAGGGCCCCGTCTGCAGTGAGGAGGCTGTTGCCCTTCTCCCCCGGCCACTCTCAGCATGGCTCCTGTGCGGGGTCTGGCCTCCCGGCACTGTGGGCCCTCCTGAGCTCCAGGGCCACTAGCCGGCTGCAGTGCCTGGCGGGGACCCTGCTTGAACCTTGTTTGTATCAGGCATGTGCTGCCGGTCTTAGCTCCCGCCCACTCCCCTCCCCCCTTGCTGTCCTGCTCATCCCTACCCCTCTCTGCAGGTGGAGCCATGGGGCTGCTGCCCTGTTCCTTGTGGTGCATCAAGGGCTTTCGCTCGTGCCGGCTCCTTGCCCCCCTGTTTCTCACCTGTGCGGCATTCGTGCTGACACCCCTTCTCACCTTCCCACCCACCGGGACTCTCGCCCCTGACCGGTCCACCAGCTTGTTTGTGGCTGTGCCGACCTCACCTTTCCACATCGCATGCTCCGTTCACTCCTGGAGGCCCGCCCCTGCCCCCGTCTGTTGGCCAGTGTGCCCCCGGGCCTCTGCGGTCCTTGCCCTGCTCTGTATCCATCCACACGTCTCGATGGTGCACCTTTAGCTGTTCCTGGGACCCACGCACGTGTTTGTGCTCTGGCGCAGCCACCGTGCCCCTGCGCGCCGGGCCTCTCAGCCTCACTCTGGCCACGCTCCCCGCCCTGCTTCTCCCCCTGCAGGCCCCCCGAGGGCTGGAGGCAGCAGCGGCCCCCTTTAAGGCCATCAGACCATTGCATGCCCTGACCCGGCCATCCAGAAACACTGTCCCCTTGGGCCCGTGCGGAAGCTGGTGAGGGAGAGCCGCTCCCTCCCCCTGCCTGGCTGAAGGCTCCCAAGGCCCCTGTGCCCGTTTTCCTCTCCTTACTTGCTTTTATTTTTATGTGTCTAGATTTTGCACCACACCCGGTGGTGCTCAGGGCTCTGCACTTGGGGTTGCTCCTGGTGGGCTTTGGGGAGGACACTGCAGATTGGACCCGGGCCAGTTGCAAGCAAGGCAAACACCCTCCCCGCTGAGCTGTTCTAATCCTCCCAGAGGCCCTCCGCTGGGCCCAGAACCAAGTCCCAGAGCTGAGTCAGGGCCTGCATGGGCCCCTGCAGTGTGTCCTCTGGCCCCCGCGCCAGCCCCCCTGCCCCCCCCCGGCTCCCTGCCAGCCTGAAACTCAGGGTCGCTGCTGCTGGACTGACCCGGCTGAGGCCCTACTGTCCAGCCCCGCAGTGGCCGGGCTTCCTTCCCTGATTGCCCCTGTCCTCCAGCAGCTGACGATGCCGATGCCAGGCTCCCAGCTGCCTCTGCCTCGCTACGGCTCCGGCCAGCAGCCCCTGATCCTGCCACAGTCCATCCAGCTGCCGCAAGGACAGAGCCTCTCTGTCGGGGCCCCCCGAAGAATCCTCCCCCCTGGGTCGCAGCCTTCAGTCCTGAACACCAGCAGAGAGGTGAGGACGCGGGTCAGAGTCTGGGTACAGCTGCTTCCCGGGTAGGGCCCTGCCCCGCCCTGAGCCCGCCCTGTCCTTAGTCCTCCCAGGTGGAGATGAAGGGCTTCCACTTTGCCGACAGTAAACAGAATGTTCCCCCCGGAGGCCCAGGGCCCTCGGCGCAGGCCTACAGGTAAGGAGGCAGCCCGGGCCCCGGGTCGCCGGCCTGGGACCCCGAGGCGGGTCCCCCCCTAGGCTCGGTACGGGGCAGCACGTGTTTCAGTCCGCCCCGTGGGAAAGGAGAAGCTGGGAGAGAACGGGTTTGTCTTCACTTGTCAGGACTGGAGAAGGGGGCGTTCAAATGGGGTCGGGTTGGGGTGCCCGCCCACAGCCTTCTCGCCAAGGACGCTAAAGGCCTTTCCCAGCGCGGCCCCTGAGCTGGCCTCTGCCCCCAGGCCCCGCCTCTGTCTCTGTCCCTGCTACTCAGCGGGCCAGTCCCTGTGATGCGGAGTTCGGGTGCGGCTGTGCCTCTGGGTCTGCTGGTGTCCTGGGTGAGCGGGGTGTGAGCCGCCCCCCTGCCCTCAGCCGGGCTGACTCCTGACCCCGGAGAAGGCCCGGCAGAGCCCGCCGCTGCCCTCCGGGCCGTGCTCTGCCGTGTTTGAGGCCGAGGCCTCTGTGTCCCTCGTGCTTCGGCCGATTTTCCAGGAGGAGTTTCTTCTCTGCTCTCCCCCTCTCGTGGCTTAATTTTGTTCTCCGGCCGCATGTTCCCTTGGGCTCCAGCAGCAGCCGTGCAGGGAGGCAGACACGGCGGTGGAGCTGGAGACGGTGCCCACGGCACCCCCGGCCCTCGGGCTGGCTGCGCGGCACCGGGAGTCATGTCTCCTGGGCGCCTGCTTAGGTCGCGGGGTCCCATAGTGTGTCTCTGAGGTTCTGTTTGGTGGAGATGGTGGCTTCTCTGGCCTCCCTGGCCTGCTTGCTGGGGGCTGGGCACAGGCAGGACTGGGAGCCCCGAGCTCCAGCCCCCTCCAGGTTCCCCGTCCTCTTTGCACAGTGCTCCAGTTTGCACCCTGGGGATCTCCTGGCTCTCCCTGGAAGGCCCGTAAAAGCCTGAGGGCACTGTTGGGGCCGGTCCCTGAGGAAAACAGCAGTGCTTGGCCTCGGCCTTCCAGCGCCCTGCTCCAGACCTGTCCCGGGAGGGTCCGCACCCACGGGTGGTCGCACAGGCATGCGGGGATCCAGGTGGAAAGAGCTGCCTCTGTCCAGAGGAGGGTTCTGTCTGACCTTGTGCCCCAGGGGGCTTCCTTGCACCCCTGGGCCAGGCCTTTGTTTTCCGTGCTGGGGGCCTCAGCGTGCCCCGTGGTGACCGTGGCGCGTGTGTGTTCTCACCCTGCCTTTGGTTTTTCCAGGCCTAGCTCTGCTAGCCCCAGTGGGAAGCCCTCTGGATCAGCACTTAACATGGGCCCTGTGCAGGGACACTGCAGCCAACAGGTAGAAGACGGCTCTCCCGCCCCCAGCAGTCTCCCAGGGCCCAGAGGCAGAGGCCAGCCCCCACTGGGCACCTGAGCCCGGCGCGCACGGGCCTCTGATCCCTGCCTCGTCCCGTAGAGAAGGGAGGATGGGGCTCCTCGAGCAGTGAGGCAGAGGCGGGTGGTCCCTGGCACACAGGGGCTGCAGAGCCGTGGGCATCGCTTAGGTGTGCTCTGACTGCACGTGTGTGTGGGTGCACGTGCGCGCGCATACATGTGTATGGTGTGTGTGTGTGCATGCGCGTGTAGGAGGCGTGTGTGTGAGTGCGTGAGGTGCGTGTGCGTGTGCTGCTCTGCTGCATCTGCTCTTGGCAGCAGCGTGGGCAGGGCCTTCCTCGTCTCTGCTTCACGTCCTTCACATCGTCCTCTTGAGTCGGGGCCACAGCGTCCCCCTGCCCTGCCCTGCCCTTTGCTCTCTCAGGGCAGGTGACACCGGGTGCCCGCACCGTGCACTCAGATCGGAGGGAAGCTCCCCATAGAGGGAGCTGGGGGTGGTCAGGCATCAGGAGAGCCGGGTCGGCTCAAACACGTGGGCTCTGCGTGCACGGGGGGCGGGGGGGGCGTCGCAGCGGGTTCTTCCTGTGGGCCCTGTTGGCCCGTTTCTGCAGGGGCCCGGGCCTCCCTGCACCCTGGTCCCTCCCGCAGCAGGGAGGAGCCGTGGCGCGTGAGGGGGGCGGGTGCCGTGTGCCGGGGCGCAGCTCCTGCCCCCACGTGACTCTTCTCCCTCGTCGGTCCCAAGGCAAAGCCCCGAGTGGATGAGAAGCCCGGCCTGGGAGCTGTGAAGCTGCCCGAGGCCCCCTCCCAGCTGAAGCGAACCGGCACCATCAAGCCTCGGGCGGTGAAGGTGGAGGAGAGCAAGGCCTGAGGTGGCCCCCGCGCCCCCAGCCTGCTCCAGCCACTCCTGAGCGCCCGTTGTCCAGCCAGCTTGCCCCGTGCATCCGTGGCATCGACCTGCTTGCTTAAACACGAAACAAACGAGCAACGGCCCGTCCGTCCTCTCCTTCTGCCGTGACTGTGGCGTGGCTCAAGCCTCTGCAGGGCGGCATCTGGGGCCAGCGCCCGCCCGTAGCCTCCTCCCGCCTGCCAGCCCGCCCCGGGCACACACCCATGCAGTTCGAGGCGTTTTGTTTTCAAAAGCAGCTAAGGATTTTACAAAGGAGAAGGAAAACAACTCACAAGCTGCGTGTGAATAGCTTAACTTTTGTACGTTCCCTCCCGCCTCTGTCCGTCTCTCCCCCCCTTGGCTGTGTGGCTGCCATCCTGGATCCTTCCAGAGGAAGCACCGTGCCCGCGCCCGCACCCCTCCCCATTGGTCGGCCTCGGCCCTGACTTGCAGAGAGAAGTGGAGGCAGCCGTGGGCCTTCACCCCGGCCTGACGGAGCCCAGGAGCTCATGCACTCGACACACGTGATGACACGCCCGCGGCCCTAGGTCCCCGCTGTGCGTCACGGAGGGCTCACATGCTGGTGTTCCCTATCTGGTCTGCACCCCTGGCTCCCTGCAGCCTCTCAGCTCTGGGACCCGCGGCGCCCCAGGGGTGCCAGGCTCACACCTTCTCTGAGAAGCCCTCTCAGTTGCACCCTGCTCCTTCCTTCCTTCTCCCCTCTGCCTCTTAGGCAGCCTGTCGCTGGGAAGCCGGGCCCTCTCCCCGCCAGGCACTCCAGGGGCCGCCTCCGCCCCTCCAGAGCTCCAGCAGCCACCCGGGCCACCAGCTTGTTGGGACCAAGGAGCCTGGGCTTCAACTCCTTCCTTGGGTGTGGGGGCTGCAGTCCTCTCTGGGGTCCCCCGGCCTGACAGGGGCCCAGGCAGGGTTTCTGCGGGGCCGGCAGGCTGGGCTTTGCGTGTATTTTAGAACAAACTGAGGGATGGCACCTGGGCTTCTCCAGCGTCCCCGCACTGCTTGTGCCTGACCTGGGGGAAGCACCTTGGGACCTTGGAGTGACCTCTGTTGTGACCTTCCCCCTCCCTCCTCCAGGGCTCTCCCAGAAAGAGGCCCTCCCGCCCCTTCTCTTCCGGCACCCCTTGTCCTGCACCCTTGGGCCTCACTTCTCACCAGCTTTTTTTTCCCCCCCTTTTGTCCCCCCACTCATTGTTCTGAGGTCCTTCAGCCAGGGCTGTCCACAGATGAAGTACCTGCGTGCCCCCCCCCCCCCCCCGCCCCATCCTGGTGCACATTCTGTCCAGTGGAAAAGGGTTTGCTTGAGTGAAACCAATGGAACTATCCTGGATGTTCCCGGCCCGGGCTCCCGTCAGTGGACCAGCCGCTCGGGACCCCGGGACAGTACTTCCTGTTTGAGAATGAGGAAACAAAAGGGTCACCTTCTCCAGCCCTCCCTTTCCCTGTATTTCTTCCCTCTCCCTCCCAATAAAAACAGAAAACACTAGAATTTATTTATATGTATTGATGTTGTAGGTCTAGGTGAAAAAGAAGTAAATGTTTCACTGCTCTATTTATATATAATGTCTGAATTATTCTGTGCAGGATAGGCCAGGAAAAGTTGCATGTGAAGTTCAGTGCGTTCGCCTCTTGTGCCCAACTGCGGTCTTTCCCGCTAAGCTACAGATGGACATTGTGACTGGGCAGAAGGGCAGCCCGGCTTTCCCTGGGTCTGGTCCCATGCAGTTTTAGGCTGAGCTGTTTCAAGGTGCAGTATCTCCTTTACCTGTGGTTTCGGGGTGGCTCAAGGTAAGAGGTCTTAGGGTCACTGGGCCGCGAGCTCCAGCAGGATGTCCTGGGACCTTGGGTCGGAAGTGAGCAGCAGTGCTGGGAAGCGGCAGAGCTGCTCGCTGCCCCGTGGCTTTGGAACCAGGCCCCCGTGAGGTCTCAGGACCCTCTCCAGCGGGGTGAACTCCCGGAGTGCGGCCTCGCGGGGCCAGGGCGTGTCCGGCCAGCCCCAGCGGCTTAGGCTCTGTCCGCCACTTGTTCCCTCTCCTACATGATTTCTGTTTCCGGGTGGGACCCCTACCCTTCTGGCTCTACGTCTCCTAAAGGTGATGCCCACTCCCCGCAAACGGCTGGCGTTCTTGGAGCCACCGGCAGGACGCGGCGTCCCTGTCCTCCGTGCCGCGCGCCCGTCACTGCCCTCGCCCGTCTTCTGGATGTTTCGGGAGAAGCTTTGTGACTGCTGCTCAGAGCCACGGAAGACGGGCTCGATCCGGACCCCCGAGGCAGCGGGCGGCCAGGGGTGAAGTCCTCCCGGCGCCGGGCCTCGAGCCCACGCGCGCGGGAGCGCGCAGTGCCGCGTCCTGCGGGGACCGGGGGCCAGGGCCGCGCTGGCCAGTGCCCTGCGCGGCCGCCAGCTGCAGCGGCCGTTTCCGGAGGCCCGGGTGGACGGCTGACGCCGCGGGAGCTCCTGGGCCTGCGCCGGGAGGGGCGGGGCGGGCGCGGGGTGGGTCTTGCTCCCGGCCCCGCCTCTGGACCCGGCCCCGGAGGGCAGCCGGTGGCCGACGGGACGGTGCAGCTCGCTGGGCTTCGGGGGGGCGGGCGCGGGGAGGCGCCCCGCCTCCCTCCTGTTTCTCCGCCCAGGTGCGTGACTGTACTAGCCCTTTCCCCAGGGAAGACTCCTCCCTATTTAAATAAAAAAACACGCCGAGCCGAGCCTGCTTTCTCGGTGTTTCTGGCGCCGGCTGGCGCCCGCGGCCGCAGGGGCAGGAGGAGCTCAGGGCCAGGGTGGGCGCGAGCAGGCGGGCGCCCGTGGGGGCACCGAGCCCGGGGGCGGGGCGGGGCCTGGTGCGCACGCGCAGCTCGGCGCATGCGCCGTGGCGGGCCAGGCGCGGCGAGTCGAGCTCCGAGCGGCCTCGGCAGCGCGCGCGGCGCCTCAACGGGCGGCCGGGCTCCGGCGCGGCGAGGGGCAGCGGCGAGGGGCAGCGGCGCGGCGGGGCCCAGGGAGCCCAGTCTCTCCGCCTCGGGGCGCCGGGAGGAGCGCCCTCTCCGGACCCGAGCGGGCCGGTGCGCCACGCGCGTGCGCGGCCGTCGGGGCATCCGGGTCCGCCGACGGGGCGGGGCCTGCGGGTACCTGGGCGGGGGGGGTGTCGGGGATCCCCCCAGGGGCGGGGGCGGGGCTTGCGGGTACCTGGGCGGGGGGGTGTCGGGGACCCCCCAGGGGCGGGGGCGGGGCCTGCGGGGACCTGGGCGGGGGGTGTTGGGGACCCCCAGGGGCCGGGGCGGGGCCTGCGGGGACCTGGGCGGGGGTGTCGGGGACCCCCCGGGGCGGGGGCGGGGCCTGCGGGGACCTGGGCGGGGGTGTCGGGGACCCCCCCCCAGGAGCGGGTGCGGGGCCTGCGGGTACCTGGGCGGGGGGTGTCGGGGACCCCCAGGAGCGGGGGCGGGCCTGCGGGTACCCGGGCGGGGACGGGGGAGGGAGCGGCGCGGAGTCCTGGGCAGGGGCCCCCGAGTGAGGGGCCGCGGGGCCTGGGGGCAGCAGGCGGCCGGAGGGAGGCTCTGGGCCCGCGGGTCCCGCAGCCGCGCCCCTGCCGTTGCAGACCCCGCGGCCGCCAGCATGTGGGGCCTCCTGCAGCGCCCGCTCACCGTCTCGGCCGACATCAACCTGCACGTGGTGGCGCTGACGGCGCTGGGGCTGCTGAGCCGCCTGTGGGGCCTCGCCCACCCGCGCGCCGTCGTGTAAGGGCCCGGGGGCGCGTGCCCGACCCTGCCCGGCCTTGGTCCCGCGCGGGCGGAAGGAGGGAGCGCGGGCGGCGGGGCCGGGGCCGGGTAGCCTGGCCGTCCCGCAGACCCGCCAGGCGGAGTCCATGGGCTGAGGCCTGGGTTTGGTCCTCCTGCCCCCCCCCGCCCAGAGTGACCAACCCCGCAGCACCCCGCAACTCCAAAACAAAAACCTAGGAGGAGGAAGGCGGATGAATCTGGTTTTTTGTTTGTTTTGCTTTTTGGGTCACACCCGGCGATGCTCAGGGCTCACTCCTGGCTCTGCACTCAGGAATCACCCCTGGCGGTGCTCAGGGGACCCTATGGGATGCTGGGAATCGAACCCGGTCGGCCGCGTGCAAGGCAAACGCCCTCCCCGCTGTGCTGTCGCTCCAGCCCCAGATGGATGGATCTGAAAGGGAGTGTCAGAGCAGGGGCTGGCCTGCAAGTACCTGGGGTGGGGTATTAACACTAGTGTCGGTTCTTTTTTTTTTTTAACTTCTCCCGGCGTTGCTTTGCTGGGGGACCCTATGGGGTGTTGGGAATTGAACCCCGGTGGGCCGCGTGCAAGGCAGACCCCCTACCCACTGTGCTATCGCTCCAGCCCCAGTGCGTTCTTTGTCACCTCGGAAATGAGGGAAGAGAAAGAGCTGGCTTTTCTTGTTTATTTGGTTTTGGGGCCACGCCTGATGGTGCTCAGACTTACTCCTGGCTCTGTGCTCAGAGATCACTCCTAGTCCACGCAAGGGACCATATAGGGTCCCGGGGATTGAACCCGGGCCAGCCCAGTACAAGGCAAACACCCTGCCTGCTGCTGTATCACTCCAGCCCACAGAGCCGTAGCTTCTCTGCTTGAAACAGACGGGAACGTATCTCCATCTTTGATGAGCACAACAGCAGACACAGCTGAAAAGGGGAGTGACCCTCTTCACCGTCCACAGGATAGTGACCAGCTCAGAGCCACACCCTCTTACTCATGAATTTGTTAAGCAGTGTGGGGACACAACATTTTTTTTTATTTTTTGGGCTTTGGGGCGTCATACCAGCAGTGCTCAGGCATCACTCCTGACAGGGCTCGGGGGACCATATCGGCTGCGTGCAAGGCAAGTGCCTTACCTGCTGTTCTATCACTCCAGCCCCGAGATCGAGATTCCTTCAAAGTCGTACGCCCAGAATTTTGTTATGCCGAAAAAGGTGGTGAGAGGTGGTGCAGGCGTTACGGCCCTTGCCCTGCGCGCCGGGGCCCCGGCTTCCATCCCGGCACTGCCTAGGCTCCCCCGAGCACTTACAGGAGCGATCTCTGATCACAGTGTAAGGAGTCGGTCCTGGGCACTGCCGAGTGGCCCGGAAACCACCTCTCCTGACTCGCTCTCAGACGGTGACCGCCGCAGCTCAGCCACAGTGCTCGCTCGAAAGCGTTTGACTGTAGGCAGTTCCTGCCGACTCCCTTTTATACCTGTGACTTCCTTTGGGTCAGGGGGTTGGCATCCGGCCTCGTGCAGCCCTTGGGGACAGTGGCTGGTGGCCCAGCCCTGCGTTAGAGCCAGGCAGAGAGTAGCCCCAGCCTCCGGCGGCCATGCTCTCCTTGGGGATGAATAATGCTCTTCAGCGCTTCCGTGTCTGGGGACAGGCTGGGCACGGAGATGACGTCCTGTGCAGGCGCCAAAGTCACTTAGCAGCGGGGCCGGAGCGACAGTCCAGTGAGGAGGGCGTCTGCCTTGCACGCAGCCAACCCAGATTCGGTCCCCGGCATCCCCTATGGTCCCCCGAACACGGCCGGGAGCCAGAGTCAGCCCTGAGTGTGACCCAAAAAAGGGGGGGAAAGTCCTTTAGCAGCACTGGGGAGCATTCGCCGCCCGCTCTCCCGCAGCTGACTGGGCGTGTCTCCGCAGCTTTGACGAAGTCTACTACGGGCAGTACATCTCCTTCTACATGAAGCGCATCTTCTTCCTCGATGCCAGCGGCCCACCGTTTGGCCACATGCTGCTGGCCTTGGGAGGTAGGGAGACAAGTGGCCCGTGCGCAGGCTGAGGGCGGGCCGCGCGCGCGGTAGCCGCCGTCAGTTCCTTCTGTGCCTGCGGACGCGGGGCACCGTCTCGGTTCTCTTCTGTTTTAGGTTACTTAGGAGGATTCGACGGCAACTTCCTGTGGAACCGCATTGGAGCAGGTGAACAGTCCTGTTCTTGGCCCTTTCCGCTGGCGTGCGGTGGAGGGGAGAATCCGTGATGGGGGCGGGACTGAAGGGAGAGCGTCTGCGGTGACTCACCTTGTGCCTGTGCTGGCCGCGAGCAGAAGGCCCCTGAGAAGTCTGATAAGCCCGTGTCTCTGGCGGTGACGTCCTCCCTAGCTCTGGGACAGAGTCCCGTCCCGCGCCACCCCGTCACCGTTAGCTTCTGTCGTGTGGGTTGTATGTGTCGAGCCAGAGCGATAGGACAGCGGGGAGGGCTCTTGCCTTCCTCATGGCCGACCCGGGTTCGATGCCCGATACCCCCCGAGCCTGCCAGCAGTGATTCCTGAGCACAAAGCCAGGAGTAAGCCTGAGCATCGCCAGAACAAAACAAAAGAGCAGCCGCGGATGTTGCCCCCAAGCCTTGTGAGGTGACACGGCAGGTTCACTCACTGAGGCCCCGAGGAGGCCTGGCACCAGGGGCGCCGCCCTCGCGCTGCGGTCCCCTTTCCTGAGTGCTCCCGAGTGCCCAGTCTCGGGCTCCCGCGGGGGTGCCGCCGGACGGGCGGGTGCCAGCGCTCAGGGCTGCATCTCTCCCCAGAGTACAGCAGCAACGTGCCCGTGTGGTCGCTGCGCCTGCTGCCCGCGCTGGCGGGGGCCCTGGCGGTGCCCATGGCCTACCAGATCGTGTGGGAGCTGCGCTTCTCGCACCTGGCCGCCACGGGCGCCGCCCTGCTGCTGCTCATCGGTGAGGCCCGAGCGTGCTCGCGTCTCCGGGAGCCCGTGGAGGGGTGGGGGCGGCGGGCCGGTGCCGGCCCTCCCAGCCTCGGGCAGGTGAGGGGCGCGGGAGTTTGCGGGGCCCCTCGGGAAGATGCTTGGTGGGGTCTGCGGTGGAACCCAGCAGCGGGCAGCCAGTCTCCCCGGCCCCCCGGGCGGGCACGCTGCCATCCCTCGTGTGTGTGTGTGTGTGTGTGTGTGTGGTCTGGTGGGCGTGGCCTCCACTGGGGGGCCCTGGCGGGCGTGGTGTCTGGTGTGGGGGTCGGGTGGGGCCTGGTGGGCGTGTGCGCGGGCCTTGTCTCGGGGCCTGGCCGGCTCACCCCGCCCCCCCCCCCCCCCCGCCCCGCAGAGAACACGCTGATCACGCAGTCGCGGCTCATGCTGCTGGAGTCGGTGCTGATATTCTTCAACCTCCTGGCCGTGCTGTCCTACCTGAAGTTCTCCAGCTCCCAGAAGCACAGGTAGGGAGGGGGCCGGTCCTGCCGCGCGGGTGGGCGCGGAGTGGCCTGGCCCTTCCCTGCAGGGCTCCGCTCGCTAAATTCCTCTCGCCCCCGGCTTGCCCCTGGGCGGGTAGCTTGGTACGCTCAGATTTGCTTTTCTGCAATGGGCTCGGCCTTGCCAGTGGCCGACCTGGGGTTGCTCCCCGGCCCCCCGGTATGGTCCCCAAGACCCCCGGCAGTGACCCCTGAGAGCAGCCCAGGGGTCGGCCCTCAGTGCCGCCCGGTGCAGCCCCACCGAGCAGGACACACGCGGGCGGGCCGGGGCGGGCTTGGCGCCGGCGCCCAGTGTCCTCCTCTCTCTGCCCCCAGGTCCTTCTCTCTGAGCTGGTGGCTCTGGCTGATCCTGACGGGCGTGGCCTGCGCCTGCGCCGTGGGGTGAGTGGCCTGGGGGGAGGCGGCCCCTGCCCGCCGGGCCGGGCCCCTGACGGTCGTGTCCCCCAGCATCAAGTACTCGGGCGTCTTCACGTACCTGCTCGTGCTCAGCGTGGCCGGCGTCCAGGCCTGGCACCTGCTCGGGGACCGCAGCCTGTCTCACGTAGGTGCGGGCGGGCGGGCGGCGGGGGGCCCGCAGGGGCCGGGACTGACCCCACCTGCCCGCCCGCAGGTCCGGGTGCTGTGCCACATGCTGGCCCGGGCGGCCGCCCTGCTGCTGCTCCCGCTGCTCACCTACGTGCTCTTCTTCTACGTGCACCTCCGGCTGCTGTACCGCTCGGGGCCCCACGACCAGGTCATGTCCAGCGCCTTCCAGGCCAGCCTGGAGGTGAGGGCGCCCCGGCCGCGGGCAGCGCCCTGGGGCCACGGGGGGCGGGCGGGGAACCTCGGGGGCTCCGAGGAATGTAGGTGACGGTGTCAGCGACCACCCACAGTCAGGCCCCCACGGGTCCCGGGTCCCAGCCCCGCTGCGCATCCCTCTCTCCGTCTTCCTGCTCTCCGCCTCCCCCCCAGCCTCCCTCCCCCCTCCCCCTCCTCCCTCCCCTTCCCCCCTCCCTCCTCCCCTCTCCCCCTCCTCCTCCCCTTCCCCTCCCCCTCACCGGCCTGCCTCTGCTCGCAGGGAGGCCTGGCGCGCATCACCCAGGGCCAGCCCCTGGAGGTGGCCTTTGGCTCGCAGGTCACTCTGAGGAGCCTCTCGGGCAAGCCGCTGCCCTGCTGGCTGCACTCGCACCAGAACACCTACCCCGTGATGTAAGCCGCCCGCGCCGCCCCGGGGCACCCCACCCGTGCTCGCGGCGCTGCCCTCGCCTTGCATGTGTGGGGACCCGGACCCGGGAGGGCGCGGGGCCGTGCTGACCCCGCGGACGCTGCCCACAGCTACGAGAGCGGCCGCGGCAGCTCACACCAGCAGCAGGTCACCTGCTACCCCTTCAAGGACGTGAACAACTGGTGGATAGTGAAGGACCCCGGCAGGTGCGGCCCCCCGCCCCGCCAGTCTCCCGCCCCGCCCCGCCCCCCCACTCCCCAGTCTCGCCCCGCCCCCGACTCCCCAGTCTCCCGCCCCCCGCCCCCCCACTCCCCAGTCTCTCGCCCCGCCCCCAGACTCCCCAGTCTCCCGCCCCCCGCCTCCCAGTCTCCAGCCCCGCCCCCCAGTCTCCAGCCCCGCCCCGCGCCCCCACTCCCCAGTCCCCCGCGCAACCCTCACTCCCCAGTCTCTCGCCCCGCCCCCAGACTCCCCAGTCTCCCGCCCCACCCCTGCCCCCCACTCCCCAGTCTCACCCCGCCCCCGACTCCCCAGTCTCCCGCCCCCCGACCCCCCACTCCCCAGTCTCTCGCCCCGTCCCCCCACTCCCCAGTCTCGCCCCGCCCCCGACTCCACAGTCTCCCGCCCTCCGCCCCCCAGTCTCCAGCCCCGCCCCGCGCCCCCACTCCCCAGTCCCCCGCCCAACCCTCACTCCCCAGTCTCTCGCCCCGCCCCCAGACTCCCCAGTCTCTCGCCCCGCCCCCCCACTCCCCAGTCTCTCGCCCCGCCCCCCCACTCCCCAGTCTCTCACCCCGCCCCCCCACTCCCCAGTCTCTCACCCCGCCCCGACTCCCCAGTCTCCCGCCCCGCCCCTGCCCCCCACTCCCCAGTCTCGCCCCTCCCCCGACTCCCCAGTCTCCCGCCCCCCGCCCCCCCACTCCCCAGTCCCCCGCCCAACCCTCACTTCCCAGTCTCTCGCCCCGCCCCCCCACTCCCCAGTCTCTCACCCCGCCCCGACTCCCCAGTCTCCCGCCCCCCCGACTCCCCAGTCTCCCGCCCCCCCCCCCGACTCCCCAGTCCCCCGCCCACCCCCCCCACTCCCCAGTCTCTCGCCCTGCCCCCAGACTCCCCAGTCTCCCGCCCCGCCCCCCGCCCCCGCCCCGCCCCCCATCGCCCCGCCCTCCCGCGGTGGACCACGCCCCCTGCCCCCTCCGCTTTCCCATGGCCGTGTTGGTGGCCGCGGCTGTGGGCTGTGCCCTCACGGTCCGTGCGGGCGGGCAGCCACCCCGTTTGGCCGCCGGGAGAGTGACCCCGCTTCCCGGAAGTGCTAAATGCAAGTGTCGGACCCTTGCGAGGGGCCGGCCCGGAGTGTGGGTCTGAGGGCGCCCGCTGTCCGGCAGGCATCAGCTGGTGGTGGACAGCCCCCCGAGACCCGTGCGGCACGGCGACATCATCCAGCTGGTGCACGGCATGACCACGCGCTTCCTCAACACGTGAGCCGGGGGGCGGGGGGATGGGGCCCCCCAGCGGTGCCCGCTCCTGTGGGGGCTCGGGGGTCCATGCCGGGCCAGGGGTCCAAAAACCCCCACCCCCGTACTGTCCCTCCTCATCTTCCTCAAGGAAGCTGTGCCGGGTGGGCCCGAGCGGCAGTCCCGCGGGGAGGGCTCTGCCGAGAGTGACCCCGGAGCGCCGCTGGGTGGGACCCAGAAAGCAGGGGGAAGGAAAGCCAGGGAGTCCAGCGTGGGGAGGGGAGCATAAAAGTACGCGGAACCAGGGTCCGGGACAGTGGCGCGGCGTTTGCCCCGCCCGTGAGGCTGGTCTGACCCCTGGCACCTCCTTCCGCGCGTGTACGCGGCCCGAGTCTGGTCCCTGCTGTCACGTGACTGCCCCCGCCGCCACGTGGCCACTGGGGGAGGTGAAGCTGGCTGGCCGGGGCCGCCTCCAGCTCCTCCCCCTTTGCAGGCACGACGTGGCGGCGCCCCTGACCCCGCACGCGCAGGAGGTGTCCTGCTACGTGGACTACAACATCTCCATGCCTGCGCAGAACCTCTGGAGACTGGTGAGCCGGCGGGGCCCCCGCACCAGGCCCGGCCGGCCTCATCTCCCTGGGGCGGGGCGTCCTGGGGGGCGGCGGCGGGAGGGGGGCGCCCACCCCTGGGCCACCCGAGTCACCCCGTCCTAGCTCGGCTGCTCCGGGGCTCCCCACCTCACACTGCTCCGCAGCTTCTGGGGTGCAGAGGCCACGGGCGGACTGGGGTGCGCGATCCTCACCCCTTGGCGCGGGGGAGCCTCTCCCCAGGACCTCGGTCGGGGGGACACCGCAGGCCTCTGCAGGGCCGGCCCCCTCTGAGGCCAGCCCCGCCCCCAGGACATCGTGAACCGGGACTCGGACGCGGAGATCTGGAAGAACATCCTGTCGGAGGTGCGCCTGGTGCACGTGAACACGTCGGCGGTGCTCAAGGTGGGCGCTCGCGCCGGCCCCCGCCGCGCCCCGCCCCCCCCCCCCCCCGGGCCCGCGCGTGGACTCCCGCCTTACCCTGTCTCGCCAGCTGAGCGGCGCGAACCTGCCGGACTGGGGCTTCCGGCAGCTGGAGGTGGTCGGGGAGAAGCTGCAGCGCGCCTTCCACGAGAGCATGGTGTGGACGGTGGAGGAGCACCGCTACGGCCAGAGTGAGCGCAAGCGCGCGCCCGCGGGGTCTGTGCGCCGGGCCGAGGGGTCTGTGCGCGCGGGGTCTGTGCGCCGGGCCGCGGGTCTGTGTGCCGGGCCGAGGGGTCTGTGCGCGCGGGGTCTGTGCGACAGGCCGAGGGGTCTGTGCGCGCGGGGTCTGTGCGCCGGGCCGCGGGTCTGTGCGCGGGCCCGCGGGGTCTGTGCGTGCCCCCGAGGGGTCTGTGCGCGCGCCCGCGGGCGCCCCTGAGCCGCCCCGCTTGTGTATCCCAGGCCAGGAGCAGCGGGAGCGGGAGCTGGAGCTGCACACGCCCACGCAGACGGACATCAGCCGGAACCTGAGCTTCATGGCCCGCTTCTCGGAGCTGCAGGTGGCCGCAGGGCTCGGCTCGCGTGTGTGGGTCCCCCCGTGAGGGCGCGCTGGACCCGCGGTGTGTCTGCGCGCGTGCCCGACGTGCTCTGCGTCGGTGCCCGCCTCTGTCCGTGCTGTGCGTGCGCGTGCCAGTGTGCGCGTGTCCATCCGTGCTGTGCGCGTGCCTGCGCGTCCGTGCGCACGTGCCGTCTGAGTGCGGTCCTGGTTGCAGTGGCGGATGCTGACGGTGAGGAGTGACGACTCGGAGCACAAGTACAGCTCCACACCGCTCGACTGGGTCACGCTGGACACCAACATCGCGTACTGGGTCCACCCCAAGAGCAGCGTAAGTGACGCCTCAGGGCGCCTGCAGCCAGCTGACGGCCCGGGGGCCCTGGCGTGGCCACCCCAGGGCTCACAGTCCTTCCTGCCGCGCCCAGCGGTGCCGCGGGGTTGACCCTGCCTTGTGCCTGGGTTCCCAGCAAGCCGGCGTGTTGTCGGGAACCCCGTGACGGGGCCTGTGGCACCTCAGTGCCTGTCCCTCTGCGCGTCATGTGGGTTTGGAGGGCACGGGGCGCCCGTCCTCAGCGAGGGCCCCCTCCGCGGCCCAGCTGCCCGCCCCGACGGCCTCATTGCCAGAAGGGGCCCCACGCGCTCTGTGAAGGGTGTGCCCGGGAACAGGCGCTTGGGGGGCCGCGTGGGACCCGTTTTCCCCGCGCCGCTCACAGGCACAGATCCACCTGCTGGGGAACATCGTGATCTGGGCCTCGGCCAGCCTGGCCACGCTGGTGTACGCCCTGCTCTTCTGCTGGTACCTGCTGCGCCGCCGGAGACACATCCACGACCTCTCGGAGGGTGAGCGCGACGCTGTGCCCCGAGGGGTGGGGGCGGGGGGCTCGGGTCTCCCCAGGGACAGGATGTCGGGTTCCTTCCCCTGCCGGCCAGGGCCCTGGCCGCAGAGGGTGACCGTGGCCTGCGCGGCCCCGCTCACGGCCCTGCTCGCCCACAGATGCCTGGCTGCAGTGGGTGCTGGCCGGGGCTCTGTGCGCCGGGGGCTGGGCGGTGAACTATCTCCCCTTCTTCCTGATGGACAAGACGCTCTTCCTCTACCACTACCTGCCTGCGCTCACCTTCCAGATCCTTCTGCTCCCGCTGGTCCTGGAGCACGTCTGCCAGCACCTGTGCAGGTACCCCCCGCCCCGGCACGGGCACGGCGGGCGCTCCCAGCGGCGCTGGCCTGGGACGCCGGAGGGCGGGGGTGCCCCGGGCGGGCCCTGGCGCCCTCAGACGGCCCTGGTGGTCTGCAGGTCCCGCAGGCAGAGGACGCTCTTCACCGCCCTCGTGGCCGCCTGGTACTCCGCCGCCTGCCACGTGTTCATTGCTCTGCGCCCCCTGACCTACGGGGACACGCCGCTGTCGGCCAGCGAGCTGCGGGCGCTGCGCTGGAGAGAGAGCTGGGACATCCTGATCCGGAAGCACTAGCTGGGCCCCGCCTGCGCACGAGGCCGAGGAGTCGGTCTGTCTGCAGCAGGCCAAGGGGCGCCGAGGCGCAGCAGGACGCCCGTGGCGGCTGTGGCCTGGCCGGCCGCGAGGAGCACCGCGTGCGGGGCACTCGCCAGCAGGTCCCCTGCACCAGGACCTGTGCTGGGCACGCGGGGGCCGGGGCTGGGAAGCTGGGCGGGGCCCCGAGGCCCCAGGGACAGTCCCTGCTTTCTGCACCGGCCCCGCGTCAGATAAGCTACCGAGAGACCAGTGTCTGACGGGGTGCACTTGGAACTTGGGGCCTCCGCACGGTGACCACCTGCACAGCCCTTCCAGAAGGTTCTGTCGAGGCAGAGGCCAGCCATCCGCATCTCCTGTCCAAACTGGCTTTTTTTTTAAAAAAAAAAAAAAAACAATTAAAAACGGAGTAAGTTGTTCCCACGTGTGGTGTCATTTATTCTCTCCTCGGAGAGCACGAGGTCGGACACGCCTGTTCGCGGTGTGCACAGGCGCCGTGACAACAGCCTGGTGCCCGCACAGCGGGCCACAGGACTCCCGAGTGTTGCGGTGAGAGCGTGTACGCAGGGAGGGCTTCCTGCAGGTGGCGGCGTGTGTGCTTGGTCCCACAGCCCGGTGCCGCTGTCTTCAGGCCAGGCCGGGCCCGCGGCTCAGTGCGGCCGGCTGCTTGACTCCAGGTGTGACCGTTTGCCAGAGGCCAGCACGCCGGGGTGCTCTCCGGGCTCGGGAAACGTCCGCTTGCAGTTCCGCCCGTTGGCGCCTCCCCGGTGCCACTTGCAGAGATCCCCACTGAGGATGTCCTGGATGTGCTGCACGATGAGGTTGATGGCCACTGCACGGGACAGCGTGAGGCGGTGAGCAGGCCTCGGGAGGGGAGCTGGGCCCGGGGGCGGGCTGCAGGGGAGGGCCATGTTCTTGGTCTGACCCTGGCTAGCCCCTCCCTGCCTGCCTTACCCATGTTGTCCACCCCTCGAGGGATGATCACGTCTGCGTACTTCTTGGTCTGCAAGGCAAGGACGCGGCGTCGGGCAGTGCAGACAGGGCACCCCAGCCTCCCCCTCGCACTGGCAGCTCCTCTCCCTGGGCAGCCACCCCCATCCCAGCCGTGGTGTCCCCCCGGGGTGGGAGGGCCCAGGCCAGGCCGCTCAGGCCTCACTCAGCGCCGAGGCCCAGCACAGCAGTCACCACCAGCCCTGCCGAGGGTCCCGGAGTGGGAGGCGGGAACCACCCGTCCACTGCTCGACACAAACGGAACGCGAGGGAGTGGATGTTGGGGATTGAAAACAAGTGACCTTCTGGGGCGGCGCCAGATCCATCCCGCGCCTGCCTCCACCTCCCCAGGCACGCACGGCGGGGGGAGGCCAGGACCCAGCTCGGCCTTGGGGGGCTGGCGGAGCGGGCAGAGGGGCCCCAGCAGGCCGGGCAGGGGAGTGACCGCCCGGGGCCCGCGGACGCACCGGCAGGCAGAACTCCTCGAAGGCTGGCTTCACGAAGGTGGTGTACTGCGTGAGGATCTGCTCCAGGTCCCGGCCGCGCTGCACGTCCCGGAGCACTGCGCGGGGCACGCAGGGGCCGTCAGGCACGGGGAGCCCGGCGCCCGCCCCCCTGCTCCCCGCCCGCCTCACCTCTCCTCGACAGCCGGACGTCCGAGTCCGTGTCCACGAACAGGCGCAGCCGGAACATGTCCCGGATCTCGTGGCTGTAGAACACCAGGATGCCCTCGAACAGCACCACGTCAGCGGGGTACACCACGGTGGTCTCCGGCAACCTGTGTGGCGGGCCAAGACGTGGCCGGGCGGGCACCGCGCTGGGGGGTGGGGGGCACTAGCGGACCCTGCCCCGCTTACCTCGAGTGGGTCACAAAGTCGTACGTGGGAACTTCGACGGTTTTGCCCTCCACGATGCTCTTCAGCGTCCGGAGCATCAGGTCGTTATCAAAAGCATCTGCAGGGCGGCGGGAAGGCGCGATGCGGGCACCAGCCACAGCGCCGGGGCCCCCGGCCTGAAGACAGGGCCCTCTGCCGGGCAGCAAACCCGCCCCGAGTCTCAGGGCCGTGCCCGCACGGGGGGCACAGCGGAAACACGCAGCAGAGGCGGGAGGGCCCCGCCAGGAAACACCTGTGCCTGGCAGTGGCGCCAGCAAGGGCTCTCGGGGTGGGGCTGTCCAGATCACAGCGGGGCCCAGTGTTCCCGAGACCCTGCCCCGCCCTTGGAGGGCTCACCCAAGGGCTCGCCTGTGCCCAGAACGTTCTGGAAAGCCCCATTAAGCCCCACAGGAGCCATGCCAGAGGCGCTCTAGACAGCCTCAGGGATACTTGTCGCTGGCCTGGAGAGATAAGGCGGCGGGCGGGCAGGGCGCTGGTCGCGCAGGTCAGTCACGGGGCCCCTGCGGGCCCCAGCAAGAGGCATCCCCGAGCCCCCCACCCCTCCCGCCGCGCCTACCTGGGTGGTCGAAGTTGTACTGGCCCTTGAGAGCCTTGGCCTTCTGCTCGGCCGTCAGCACCTTATAGAAGCGGTCCTGGCTCAGGATGACCAGCTTGCGCTGCCGGTGGTCCACCTCGTTCTGGCCCAGCAGCTCCATGATCTTCTCGCACACCGTGGACTGGGCGGGCAGAGAGGCTGGGCAGGCGGGCGGGGCGCGGGGGTCGCGGCGGGCGGGGGCGCGCGGGAGAGGGTCGCGGCGGGCAGGAGTGAGGGGGTCGCGGGGGACGGGGACTCGCGGGCGGGGGTCGCGGGAGACTGGGGGGGGCGCGCGGGCGGGGGTCGCGGCGGTCGGGGGTGCAGGGTCGCAGCGGGCGGGGGCGCGCGGGAGAGGGTCGCGGCGGGCGGGGTCGCGCGGGCGCGGGGGGGTGCGCGGCGGGCGGGGGTCTTGGCGGGCGGGGGCGCGGCGGGCGGGGGCTTGCGGGCGGGTGTCTTGGCGGGCTGGAGCGCTCGGGCGGGGGTCTTGGCGGGCGGGGGCGCGCGGCGGGGGTCTTGGCGGGCGGGGGTGCGGCGCCCGGTCCCCCCGCCCCCCGGCCCTCACCTTGCCGCTGGCGGTGCCGCCGCTCACCCCGATCAGGAAGGGCCGCTGGTGAGGCCGGTCCTCCTCGGGCGCCGCGGGCTCGCCGTCACCGCTGCCCGAAGCCATGTCCAGCCCCGCTCGTCCGCATGGGGCGCGCCCCGCTCCCGCCGCGCCCCCCGGCCCGCAGCCGCGCCGAGTCGGAGACGCCCCCCCAGCACCACTTCCGGGAAGCGCGCGGCGGGCGCGCGGGGCACGGCGGGAGTTGTAGTCCGCGGGCTCGCGCGGGGCGGGGCGGGAGTTGTAGTCCGCGGGCTCGCGCGGGGCGGGGCGGGAGTTGTAGTCCGCGGGCGTCGCGCAGCCAGGGGCCGGGCCGCTGTTCCGTCGCGGGTTCTGCACCTGGGCTGCAAAGGACAAAGGCCACTCAGGGTGACACCCGGGTGCAGGGGTCTCCGGGCACTGGGCGCTTTTCCCCAGCAGAGGCGGATGCCCTCGAAGGTTCCCCGCTCCCGCCTCTCCGGTGCCTGGGACACGCCCTGCCCCCCACCGTCGCCCCTGCCCCCAGACTGCGGGGTCGGGGAGCGGACAAAGGTCAGGCCGAGCTGGCACGTGAGACCCCGGCCACGTGACCGGCATGAGCCGCGGACCGGTGCGCTCCTCTGCCCCGCCTCCCCGGCCTCGCGCGCTCTGCCCTCCGCGTGGCCGCCGGGTCGTCGTGGCGCTGACCCCTCACCCCACGAGCCCTCGGTGGCTGCCCCGGCCCCTGGGCAGGTGTCACTCCTGACTTCAGGCCCCCACGGAGGGTAGGTGAGGGGCCGTTTCCCAGGGCCTGATCACGCACACGGGCCGCCCGGTCCCGCGGTGCCCACGGGTGTGCGTGCGCGGAGCCCAGAGCCGGGGCCCGGGGGTGCCCCGGGTCAGCAGAGGGAGGAGGTGCAGGGCAGAGCCCAGGCGCGTGGACTGGGCACCGGGAGGCCCGTGCGGGGCGAGGCGCCGGCTCGGGAGGGTCAGCCCTTGGTGGCCGTCCCAGCCGGGGTCCGAGGACGCAGCCCGCCTGCCTGAGGCCGGGAGCCTGTGTTCCGGGTCCTGTGTTCTGGCTGGGCCCGGGCTCGCCGGCGCGGGGTTTTGGCGGTTCTAGCCCAGGATGATGTTGGTGGGCCCCACGGGTGGCGTATGTGAGTCGGGAAGAGAACGACGGGCCCTGTCTCCCCAGCCGCCACTGCCACCCGGGATGCAGGGTGGCGGAAAGGAGTATTTCAGGAGTAGGCAAGCAGTGAAGCAAATAGATTTTATTTGGAGGTTTTTTTAAGGTGGAGAGAGAGAGAGAGAGAGAGAGAGAGAGAGAGAGAGAGAGAGAGAGCGAGAGCGAGCGCCGCACTCAAGAGAGAGCAACACCGGCTTCTCCAAGGGCGGAGAGAGCCCTGCACACATCCCAGCATTAGGCATGAAAGTTCACATCTCAAGAGGGAGGTACGGGCAACACATGTGCTCCAGCGCCACATGTGCTCGGCCACATGGGCGCCAGCAGCACATGGGCTCGGGCAGAGTATGCGCGCCCTTCCTCTGTTCAAGGTGGCCTTGATAGGGTTTCTCCAACCTGCCCCCACGTGGGGCTTCTTCCCAGGTAAGGGTCCGTTGCTAAGGAGGCTACCAGGGAGTTTGGGAGTGCTGATGGTCTTCTTTGGGCTGCATCACTGTCACTGTCACTGTCACTGTCATCCCGTTGTTCATCGGTTTATTCGAGCGGGTGCCAGTAACGTCTCCATTCGTCCCAGCCCTGAGATTTTAGCAGTCTCTCTTTACTTGTCTTTCCCAACGATTGGAGGCTCTTTCAGCGTCAGGGGAATGAGACCTGTTATTGTTACTGTATTTGGCATATCGAATAAACCATGGGGAGCTTGCCCAGGCTCTTCTGTATGGGCGGGATACTCGTGGTAGCTTGCCCGGCTCTCCACGAGGGATGGAAAATCACTGTATCACTGTCATCCCATTGATCGTCAGTCTGCTCGAGCGGGCCCAGTAACGTTTCCATTCATCCCAGCCCTGAGATTTTAGCAGCCTCTCTTTACTCGTCCTTCCCAGTGGTACATCAGAGAATACAAGCAAGTATGCTAAAACCAAACACGTGTGTGCTGCTTTAGGCACATCAGCGGGCTACACTATAAGATGTTGCGTGGCTGCTTCGAGGCTGCATGCTCCCGGGAGCTTTGTTTTATATAGTCTCTGGATCTTGGCCGTTGATGGGATTTGTGGGTGTCACTGCCAAGCTACTGGAAAATGGGGGGGTCTGGGTGGAGGAGGCCCACCCAGATTTGGGCTAAATCATCATCATCATCATCATCATCATCATCATCATCATCATCATCCCGTTGATCATCGAATTTCTCTAGCAGTCTCAGTAACGTCTCCATTCGTCCTACCCCTGAGATGTTAGCAGCCTCTCTTTCCTCGTCCTTCCCAACGGTGCTGCATTGGAGGTCTTTCAGGGTCAGGGGAATGAGACCCAACTTGTTACTGGTTTTGGCATATGAATACGCCTTGGGGACCTTGCGAGGCTCTCCCATGTGGGCAGGAAACTCGGTAGCTTGCCAGGTTCTCCCAGAGGGAGATGTAGGCTATAAAACTTTAGTGATTCTGGGCTGAATCACTGAAGTTAATCAGATTGAGGGAAAGGTCCCAGGGAATTCGAGGAATTTCCTTCATGGGGAGGGTCCAGTCTCCTCAGTGTCCGCTGCTCAAGGTCTTCTCCGTATCCACAAAGTGGATCAGCCTTGGAATTTTCCTCCCAGAAGGGTTTTTTTTGTTTTTTATTTTTGCATTTTGGGTCACACCCAGCAATGCACAGGGGTCACTCCTGGCTCTGCATTCAGGAATCACCCCGGCGGTGCTCAGGGGACCATATGGGATGCTGGGATTTGAACCCGGGTCGGCCGCGTGCAAGGCAAACGCCCTCCCCGCTGTGCTATCGCTCCAGCCCCCCCCTCCCAGAAGTTTTGCTGCCGTTTCATCGTCCAGGGCTACCCTGTCTACCCGCCCAGTTCAGGCAGACCCCGCAGCTGCTCGGAGTCAGTCCCAGCACGCTGTATGGTCCCCTGACGGTCGCCAGGAGCCAGCCCTGAGCACCACCGGGTGTGCTTACCTCCCAGGCTTACCTCCCAGCCCCTCCCCCCGCCCCCCGCAAAAAAAAAAAAAAAAAAAGAAAATCAAGGGGCTGGAGAGATAGCACAGCAGGTAGGGCGTTTGCCTTGCAAGCAGCCGACCCGGGTTCAAATCCCAGCATCCCATATGGACCCCTGAGCATGACCAGGAGTAATTCCTGAGTGCAAAGCCAGGAGTAACCCCTGTGCATTGCCAAGTGTGACCCAAAAAGCAAAAAAAAGAAAATCAAGCTAGAATCGTATCAGTCAATTCACACACAAAGAAAAGAGCGTGTAAGGGGCGGGAGAGAAGCCCTCGGCGTGGGCCCCAGCCAGGTGTGACTCTACCTAAGGGGTGTTGGGGGCAGCTTCGGGGCCCTGCAGGGTCCTAAGGACCACTGAGCTGCGGTACCCCAGGAGCGGCCGGACCCTGGCCGGGAGGTGGGTCATGCAGCAGAGAAGGCGCTTACCTAGAACCCGGCTGGGGGCAGTGTCCAGAGCCCCCGCCAACCTCCCTCCACCCCCAAGAGAACCTGCCTTTTTATTTGGGGGTCACCCCCAGCGACGCTCGGGGCTTACTCCTGACTGTGCCAGGGACCCTAGGGGCTGGGAGGGGCGGTATGGGGTGCTGGGAGCCAACGGAGCTGGTTGCATGCCCGGCAAGCGCCTCCCCCCCGCCCCCCTACTGTCTTTTTTTTTTTTTTTTTGCTTTTTGGGTCGCACCCGGCGATGCCCAGGGGTTCCTCCTGGTTCCGCTCTCGGGAATTACTCCTGGCGGTGCTTGGGGGGCCGCTATGGGATGCGGGGATGGAACCCGGGTCTCCCGCGTGCAGGGCGGCTTCCTGGCGGCGGCTCTGGGCCATCCGCGGTCCAGGTGCTGGCGGGCAGGGCGGGGTGAAATTCTACCAACTCTGTTTTTCCAGGACGCCGACCAGGTAGGACGCGCCGCGGGCGCGGGTGCGAACTCGGGCCGCCCGCGCCGCCGCCGCCGCCGCCCCAGGCCCGCGGGACCCCATGGAGCTAGGTGAGCGCGCGGCGGGACCCCCGCGCCCCCCGGGGTACCCCCTCCCGCCCCCCTGCAGCCGGGCGGCCCGGGAGGCGCAGCCAGGTGCGAACTTCGGGCAGCGTCGTCCCACCCACCGCGCCCCCTCCCCGCTGTGGGGGGCGGCCTCCCGCGCCCCTCTGCCGGGGGCGGCGCCCCCTGTCCCCAGCCAGCCCCCCAGGCCCGAGGAGGAGGAGGAGGCGGGGCGGGCGGGGGGGGGGGGACACCGGGGCTTCCCCAAACCTGGGGGGTTGCATCTGGGTTTTTGCAGCCGGCTCCCCGCCCCCACGCCCCCACGCCCTCAATCCCTCCCCCCAAAAAACACCCCCGCCCTCGCCCTCCCCCCTTTCCTGGCTGGAATGTCCCGGCTCAGGTGTCCCTGAGGCTCAGGTGCCTGGTTTGTTGACTCTGGGGCGGGACCGCGGCGGGGACAGCTGGCGACAGTGTCCGCGCGCGGGGCTGGTGGAGGGACCCCGTGAGCCCCAGTGTCGGGGCGAAGGCTGAGTGCTGTGTGGTGGCCCCCCAGGGCTCCGCGGCCTCTGTGCTGTGTCCCCTCCCCAGAGCCCGCTCACTCCGAGGGTACTTAGCCCCCGAGACCCCAGGGCACCCCTGGAAGGCCCCTTTTAAGTGACCCTGCTTTTTCTTGCTTTTGGGGCCACAGGGTCACTCCTGGCGGGCTCTAGAGACCGTCAGGGGTGCCCGGGATCGAACCCCAGTCGGGGCAGGAAGGAGGTGCCCTGCCCGCTGTGCTGTCTCTCGGGGCCTCCCTGCCACCCTTGGTACTGCCCTGGGGCTGCCCGGGCCAGCGCCGCCTGTGGCCTTGGACTCTCCCCCCCTGAGCCCCGGGGGTCCCATACTCCCTGCTTGGGGGCTTCTGGGTTGGCGCCTGTGGGTCCGTCACCAGCTCCGCGTGGCTCTCCTGGGACGCCCTGGCCCTGGCCGCTGGCAGCGCCCGCAGCTGCCCAGGGCCTCGAGGCCGGCCGGCTGACCCCTCTGACGTCTCTCGTTGCCCGCACTTGGCTTCCTGCCCGTGTTTCCTGTCTTCTGTTTTGCCGCTGACACTGTGAGGCCCATTTAGATATTACATTTTTCGTTTTTGGTGTTTTTTTGCTTTTTGGGTCACACCCGGGGATGCTCAGGGGTTGCTCCTGGCTCTGCACTCAGGAATCAATCCTGGGGGTGCTTGGGGGACCCTGTGGGGTGCTGGGAATCAGACCCGGGTCGGCGGTGTGCAAGGCAAACGCCCTCCCCGCTGTGCTGTCGCTCCAGCCTCCCCCACTCAGATACTATGTGTCTTAGTTGGAAGACTCCACGTGGGGCTGGAGAGGGCTGCACGGGCTCCGGGGCCCCTTCACATGCCACTGGCCCGGCTCTGCCTCCAGCGCGGCTGGGACATGTGCTGAGCACGGGGCTAGGAGTCACCCAGTGTTGCTGACTGGGGTGTGGCCAGAGCGAGAGTACAGCGTTTGCACACGGCCAGCTCAGGTGTACCCCGGCACCCCACAGGGTCTCCTGAGCTCCACAGGAGTGATTCCTGCGTGCAGAGCCAGGAGTGACCCCTGAGCACTGCTGGGTGTGGCCCCGACTCCCCCACCAAAAACGACTTCATTCCTTTTCTTTTATTCTTTTTTTTATTATTTATTTATTTATTATTGCTTTTGGGGTCACACCCAGCGATGCTTAGGGGTTACTCCTGGCTCTGCACTCAGGAATTACCCCTGGCAGTGCTCAGGGGACCATATGGGATGCTGGGATTTGAACCCGGGTTGGCCGCGTGCAAGGCAAACGCCCTACCTGCTGTGCTATCGCTCCAGCCCCCCCTCTTTTATTTTTGTAATTAAAAAAATAATGTTGGTGCCGTGCCCCAGGATACTCAGGGCTTACGCCTGGCTCGGCTCTCAGTGTTCGGGGACCATATGGGGTGCCAAGGGTCGAACCCTCTTCAGCCTTGTGCAAGGCCAGCGGCCTCCCCGCTGTGCTTTCTCTTCAGTCCTGGTTCCTTTTATTTTGTTGTGAGTTTGGGGGCCACCCTCGGCAGTGCTCAGGGCTTCCTCCTGGCTCTGTGCTCAGGGATCACTCTTGGAGGTAGGTGCTCAAGGGAGCATCTGGGGCTGGGGCTGGGGTGAGCTGAGTGCGGGACGATGCCCCCGGCCTGTCCATCGGGTCCTGTTTGGTTTCTTTGAAAAGGCCTCACTCGGGGGGCTGGAGCAATAGCACAGCGGGTAGGGCGCTTGCCTTGCACACAGCCGACCCAGGCCGACCCAGGTTCAATTCCCAGCATCCCATATGGTCCCCTGAGCACCGCCAGGGGTAATTCCTGAGTGCAGAGCCAGGAGTAACCCCTGTGCATCGCCAGGTGTGACCCAAAAAGCAAAAAAAAAAAATTTTTTTTTAAAAAAAAGGCCTCACTCGGGCACTGGTGAGACAGGCCAGTGGGTAAGGTGCCGGCTTGGCCCACAGTCAACCCGGGTTGGATCTCTGATCCCCAGCATCCCGTAAGGTCCCCCGAGCCCCTCCCGGAGTGATCCCTGAGGGCCGAGCCAGCAGTCAGCCCTGAGCACCGAGCCAGCAGTCAGCCCTGAGCACCGAGCCAGGAGTCAGCCCTGAGCACCGCCCCGCCTGCCTCACTCCCGGCAGGGATCCTGCCTCCAGGCCTTCTCTGTTCTCCCTCCCGCCGCAGTTGGTTGCAGTTGGTTGCAGCACCCGGCTGTCCGGCTGCCCGTGGCTCCTTGCGGGGTGAGAGGCCGGGCAGTGCTCCTGGGGGTGTTGGCTTTTCCGGCATCTGCGGCTGGTTCGGGGCCACCGGTGCCAGCCCGCCGGGAGCGGCATTCGCGGTCTCGGCCGGACCGTCGGCGTCTGGGTGCTGGGGGCTGGGTCTGTCCCTGCCCCAGGGCGGGGGCTTCGCGGCTTCTGTTCTCCCTGCCGCGGTGGGATGCAGCGGCTGTTCCCGCCCCTTCGAGCATCCCGCCGCGCCGGCTCCCGATTGGCTCGGCCCCGTGACGGGCTCTCCGGAGAGCCTATCGGGGGCTGCTCTGGGCCAGTGCTCCTTCCCCGGCCCAATCAGCGGCGGGGACGGGCCGCGGGGCGGGCCGGGGGCGGCCCCGGCTCACCCGCCCCTTCCGTGTCTCCGCAGGCGCCGACGCCCAAGGGGGCGGCAGCCCCGAGGCCCCCCGGGACGCAGCGGGCCCCGAGCTCCCGCAGCTGCCGCGCCGCCCGCAGCTCCTGGACGAGCGCGGGGACCCCCCCGAGCCCGCGGCCGAGGGACCCTCCGCCCAGGCGGCGGGCGGGGCCGGGCCGGCGCCCAAGGGGGCTGTCGGCGGGGCCCCCCTCGGCTGGGTGGGGGAGCCCCCGCCCTACGCGCCCCCCGACCCCAAGGCCGTGCAGCTGCTCTACCCGCCCTTCCCGCCGGCCCCGGTGCTCTTCCCGCCGGCTGCGACCCCCCAGGCCCTGTACCCGCCCGCCCCCGCGACCCTCTACCCCGCGCCGCCGCCGCCGCTCTTCACGCCCTTCCCGGTGGTGAGTGAGGCCACGCCGAGCCCCCCGCCCGCACAGCCCCCCGCTCGGGTCCTTGGCTTCCTAGGAGTGGGGACATTCGAGCGGGGTTCTGAGGGATGGAGAGGAGTTTTCCAGCACGGCAGGGGACCCGCTGCCTGTGTGTGCAGGGCATGGGGAGTGCCAGGCAGGGGGCATCCACACACGGCCCGGGCCTCTAGGTGGGCAGTGACTTGGTGAAAAACAAACAAGCAAACCCCAAGCCCCTGGGTGCCCCTGGGGAGCTTCCAGACCACCCCAGGCAGGGCCCAGGGCCCGAGGCAGCGGGGAGGGGGGCCTGGGGACAGATGGTGACCCTAGGCCAAAGGATTCATGGGGTCCGGGGCGGGCAGAGGCCGGGGCGAGGGGTGCCTTCCTGGCGGGGTCCTGGGGGTGGGGTGCCCCTCACCCGCCTGGCTCTGCCCCGCAGTACGGCGGCCCCGGCCCGGCGGAGCACAGGCCCCTGCCCAAGGACTACATGGTGGAGTCGGTGCTGGTGACGCTCTTCTGCTGCCTGATCACCGGGCTCCTGGCCGTCGTCTACTCCCACGAGGTGGGTGGGTGGGGAGCACCCCTCCCCCTTGCGGGGTCTCTGCCGCCCGCACCCAGGAGGGAGGGCCCGGGAAGGGGGGGCCCAGGTGTGCTCGTGCTCCCCTTGCTGCGAAGGTGATGCCTGCTGGGAACGGCCCCGCCCTCGCAGGCCTCTGAGTGTTGGTGCAGGGTTCGAATCCCGCCTGCCCGCCTTCCCTCTGTCCACTCCTCTGCCAGCCGTCCACCCCCGACTGTTCATCCACCCCTCCACTACCCACCACCCACCCACCCACCACCCATGTGTTCATCATCATCCATCATCCTCCCTCCACCATCCGTCCGTCTGTCCGTTTGTCCGTCCGCCCACACACCAGCCCCCCTCCGTATCTCGTGGCCTGCATCCGTCTGTCCTTCCTCCCGAAGGGTCAGGTGGGGCCGCAGCCCTGACGCCCGCATTGGCGAGGGTAGCGGGGAAGGGGCCACTCTCAGGAAGCCCCTGAGACCTCGGCCTGTCTGTGAGCTCTGACCCCAGCGAGGGCTGCGTGGCCCCTGACCACTCACCTCGCCTCTCTGTGGGGGAGGCTGTGGCCCGCCCGCCCACCCGCCCGCCCGCTCACACCCCGGCCGTCTCGTTGCAGACCCGCGCGGCGCTGAGCCGGGGGGACATGGGCCAGGCCGAGGAGGCGTCCCGCAAGGCTCGTGGCCTGGTGCTCTTCAGCCTGCTCTTCGGGGTCTTCGTGTCCGCCAGCTGGGTGGTCTACGTGATGGTGGCCCTCTACCTCCCCTGAGCCGCCCGGCCCCGCCCTGGGCGCCACGCCTCGCTGCCCGTGCCCCGACACGGTGACCCCGGCGCCCGCCCTCCAGCCCCTGGAGCGGCAGGCAGGGTCTGGGCCCCCCCAGGGTTCCTGACCGCCCCCGCCACACTGGCCCCGACTCCCCCCTCTGGGCCTGTGCTCGGCCGTGGTCGGGTCTGGCTGCGGCCCCTCGACTGGGCAGAGCCTGGATGTGGCCCCTTCCTCAGACCCAGGGGCCACGCCGGGCTGTGCCCAGGGCAGACCCTAGGGGCCTGGGGCTCAAACCTGACCCGACACGGGTCAGCTGTCTGCACATCTGGCCCAGACTCACTGAAATTCTAACAGGACAGCTTAGCTTTTAAAGGGGGGTAGAGGGGCCGAGGCGGCAGCACAGCGGGGAGGGCGTTTGCCTGGCACACGGCCGACCCGGGTTCGAGTCCGCATCCCGTATGGTCCCTCAAGCACTGCCAGGAGTGATTCCTGAGTGCAGAGCTAGGAGGAAGCCCTGAGCATCGCCGGGTGTGACCCCCCAAAAAAACAAAAAATAAAGTGGGGGTAAAAATATTTCTGAAAGTTAAGGACCACTGGGACCCAAGATAGCAGAGCAGGGAGGGCGTTTGCCTCGCGTGCACCTGACCCGGGTCCAATCCCCGCTTTCCACACGGTCCCCGAGCACCGCCAGGAGTAACCCCTGAGCATCTCTGGGTGTGACCCGAAAAGAAGAAAACAGTGAAGGGCCAGAGTGCTAGCCCAGTGGGTCGGGCACTTGCCTTGCACGTGGCTGCCCCATAGTTGACCCCAGGCACCTCCTGTGTTCCCTGGAGCACTGTCGGGAGGATCCCGGAACACAGAACCGGAAGTAAACTGAGCACACTGCCAGCTGCGGCCCCAAAGAACGAACAAACAAATTCACAAAAATTATGACGGGGACCAGAGAGAAGGTCGGTGGCACTCGTCTCGCACGCGGCTGGCCCGGCCCCCCTCGAGCCCCCCTGGACGTGCCCCCAAACTGAACAAGACATGAGCGTGGAAGGAGGTCGGGTGTGGTTAGACGGCAGCACGCTGGCCTTGCACGACGCTGCCTCTGGCCAGTCCCGGGCACAGTGTCTGGTGCCGGGGCCCGAGCACAGAGTCAGGAGTAGCCTGAGCACTGCAGCGCTGGCTGGCCGGGAGAGTGGCTGAGTCTCAGGGCGTCGAGAGAGCAGGCATGGGAGATCCCCTCTCAGGGGGCTGCGGACGCCCGGGGGCAGGTGACAGCTCCCCTTCGAGAACCCTTGGTGAGGACAGTGACGTTGGGGCCACTCCTGGCGGCTCCGGGGATCGAGCTCGGGTCAGCTGTGGGAAGGCAACGCCCCCCCGCCCCGTGCCCTCACTCCAGCCTCAGCTTCCCAGTTTCTTACGAAGAAATGATTGAGACATTTTCTTAGTATCCCTGGTGCTTCCTTTTATTCTTGGGGAAGGGGAGCCCCACCCAGCGATGCTCAGGGCTGGGGGTTCCTGTGCTGCAGGGATCGGATCCGTGATGCCTTCTGCAAGGCAAAGTGCCTTCCCCGCTGTGCTGGTATGTGATTTCTATGTGCTCTGTGTTGGACAGCTGGAATGTGTTCGTGTCAGCCTGCTGGTAAATACACTTGGTTTGTTGACTTTGCTCATTGACTTTGTCTTCAGCTCATTTTGGGGGGGAGGGGGGAGCCGTACCTGGCAGGGTTCAGGACTTCCTCCTGCCTCTGTGCTCTGGGAGCACTCCTGGCAGGGATCAGGTGCCGGGGACTGAACTAGGTATGACCATGTGCAAGGCAAGTGCCCTAACCACTATGCCATCCTTCCGGCCCCCCTGGCAATGTTTCAAAATTCATTTCCTAACTCTGTTCATGCCTGTAGAACTTTCTACTCGCTCTGTGCTATCAACCTTATTCGGGCTGATTTGTCTTTCTCTAAGACCCTCTGTGTTCTCTCCTGCTTCCCTCACCTGTGGGCTGGGGCAGTGGCGGGTGGAGGACCCTGAGCTCACATGGAGGGAAACGCGGAAACGCGGAAACATGTCTCCTCCACACCCCGCCGGCCCCCATCGGGAGTTTCCTTTTCGCTATGCCTGGATGTTAAAGTTTATTGATTACCTTCTTTTATCCATAGAGAACGTTGTTTTCTTTTTTGGGTCACACCCAGCAATGCACAGGGGTTACTCCTGGCTCTGCACTCAGGAATTACTCCTGGCAGTGCTCAGGGGACCATATGGGATGCTGGGAATCGAACCCGGGTCGGCCACGTGCAAGGCAAACGCCCTCCCCGATGTGCTATCGCTCCAGCCCCTTTCCTGCCTTTTTGAGCCACGCCCAGCGGTGCTCAGGGCTTCCTCTTGGCTCTGCACCCAGGGATCACGCGTGACGCTTTCAGGGGACGCCCCGCCTTATGGGGTGCCGGGGATCCAACCCGGGTTGGCCACATGCAAGACAAGCGCCTGTCTGCTGGATTAACTGCTCCCGCTCTGTGAACGGGACACTCACTCCTGAATAGAGCCTCCGAGGGCCGGGGCGACGGCACACGGGCTCCTGCGTGGGCTTGCACACGGAGCCCGGCTGAAAACCTGCAGTGCCCAGGCCCCAAGGGTGCCCTGAGCACTGGCGAGCACTGTGTATGGTGCTGCGGTCTCGTGCACAAGGCAAGCCCCAAGTGCATGGAACTGAACCCTCCTGGCCCGGCTTCCTGACGGGTCCTGCGGGACTCGCTCCCTCGTGCTCAGGGGCCGGGCGGGAGGCTGGCTGGGGCTGCGTGTGGAGAGGTCGGCATCTTGTGCATCTTTATTTCCTTCTGGCTTTGGGGTCACACCCAGGACTCGTCTCTGACTGCAGCTGGGGGGCCGAGGGGGCGCGGGGGATGGAGGCAGGCCGGCGCCCTCCCCGCTGTGCCGCGTCCCGGCCCCTTTGTGTGTCTTTTTCTTTTCACTGTTACTGAGCTCGCGCAGTCATGGCTGCGGTTGGTCTGTGTTGGGTCCTGCGGGCCTCCGCGTGTCAGGACTCCGGCACCCGCCAGGCCTGGGGCTGGCCAGACCCGCTGGCAGTTCCACCGGCTTTCCTGAGGCGTTTTGGACCAAGGATGTAAGATCAGAGATGGCAGAGTCTGGGCTGGAGTACAGGACAGCGGGACGGGCATTTGCCTTGCGGGCAGCTGGCAAGGTTCAATCCCAGCATCCCATGTGGCCCCCTGAGCACAGAGCCGGGAGTGAGCCTGAGCACAGAGCCGGGAGTGAGCCTGAGCACAGAGCCGGGAGTGAGCCTGAGCACAGAGCCGGGAGTCAGCCCTGAGCACTGCTGGGTGTGCCCCCCAAACAAAACAAAACCCAATTAAGAAAGTCTCTCCAGAGCAACCAAGACAAGCCAGGGACGCCCGTGGGTCAGGCCCCGCCGGGCCTGGCGTCAAGTGCGCCCCCACCCGCAGCACTGAACAGTCGGGCCCTCACGGCCACGCTGGTGTCCCTGGGACTGACCATTCGCAACACTGGGTGCGGCCCCTATTTCCCTCATCAGTTTTGTTTTGTTTGGGGGCCACACCCCGCAGTGCTCAGGGCCGACTCCTGGCACGGCTCCGGGGACCCCTTCCCGCTGCCCCCACTTTTAAAAGAAGATACAGAAAGTGCATTGACCAAGAGATCCAGCCGTTTCCTCCTCTCCTCCTCCTCCTCCTCCTCGTCCTCGTCCTCTTCTGTTTCTGTGGCCACGCCCAGCTCTCCTCAGGGCCAACTCCTGGCTCTGCGCAGGGCCCACTCCTGGCGGCCCCGGGACCTTGTGTGATGCGGGCCCTTCCTGCTTGCTCTGGCCCCGATGCTACCTGGGCCCCGACAGTGCTCGTGTGGGGGCCGTATTTCCGGAGAGTGTGAATATGTATTTCCACTTTTCCTGTGTTTTTCGGGCCATGCCTGTTGGTACTCAGAGGCCATTCTGGTTGTGCTTAGGGTCCATCTGGGGTGCGGGGGTGGTCTCTGCGTGATGAGGTAAGCGACACCCCCTGTCCGGCCGCCCCTGCGAGGGGGCTGTGGCCGGCAGGACACGAGGCGTCCCCTAAGCCCTGAGCTGTCTGCGGCCTCTGCAGAGGGTGCTTGGCGCTGGGTGCCCATGCGTGCCGGGCCGTGTTGTGGCACCTTCCGGGGTGCTGGCCCGCAGTGTGGGGGAGCGTGGGCAGGGGGGGGTTGGGGACGGAACTCAGAAGCTTCACCCAGCCAGCCGCCTGCTCCGGCCCTTCCCCGTCCCCTCAGCCCGCGGCTCTGCGTAACCCCCGGTCGGCACCCAGGGAGCTGCACCCCCTTCTCCTGAAAACAGAAAAAAGATCATTTTTCCGCGGCGTCACTGTGAGTCCGCGTGCGCTGCTGCACCACCCAGCCACACGCACTTTCTTCCCTCTGCAGTTCCGGGGATCCAGCCCAGGGCCTCACGCAGCACGGCAGAGCGCTAACCACTGGGCAGCATCCCTGGCCCAGCAGGTTTAATCTGGGGGGAATGAGGCCTCCTAAGCAGGGACCCCTGCCAGCGAGTCCTGGCCAGCTGGGTCCGCGGCTTCCTGGGAGGGTTGGAGGATGCGGTACTGTGGGTGCTCGGGGATCCCAGAGCTGCCAGAGCCCGACGGTGCTCAGGGCTTCCTCCTGGTGGGCCGGGGCCAGGGCAAGCACCCCACCTGCAGTGCTCCTCCTGGCCTCTGCCTTGCCGACTTGTTCCAGGCTCTCTGAGCAGTGCTCGGGGGCTTCCAGCCCAGTGGGTTTGGTTCTGGGGGGGTGGAGCCTCCGGGAGGGGCTCAGGAGACCTGGTCGTGCAGAGCGTGGACCCCCGGCCCAGCCCTGTGGAGCCCCAGGACAGCGACAGGCCGTGGCCAGTGGCTTTCTTGGGGCTCGAGGGTGAGGGTCGGGGGGCACACCTGGTTCATGTGGAGTGCTGGGCTTGAACCCTGGCCGGCTGCACGCAGGGCAAGCGCCGTCCCCGCCGTGCTGTTCTCCAGCCCTTCGCGCCCTCATTCTAATCGGAAGGGGGCGCTGCGGACTCCCGCACCCGCACGCCTGCCTGCCTGCAGGGCAGCCGAGCAGACGAGGTTTGCTTTCCACTCAGGACTTTTTGTTTTTTTTTTTAAGACTCGTTTTTAAAAATAAGATTTGAGGGCTGGAGCGGTAGGACAGCGGGGAGGGCGTTTGCCCTGCACGCGCCCGACCTGGGTTCAGTCTCCCACATCCCATAGGGTCCCCTGAGCACCACCAGGGGTAATTCCAGGAGTGACCCCTGAGCATCGCCGGGTTGTAGGAGAACACGGGATTTGTCCTTCAGGGAACTTAGGTTTATCAGGTTACACCCATCACAGTGCTCCCGAGTCACTCCCAGTCCTTTGTTATCTGTAAACTCTCCCCTGCACCCTCCTCCCCAACCACCTTTTCCCTAATCAGATTCTGTTAGCTTGTGAGATCAGATCCTTCTAAGGACCCTGGACTTGTATTGTAAGTTGTGTCTTTTGCATAGTTTCACCTTAAAGCAAGTCCTGTCTGTGTGGACACAGGAAGACAGTTAATGTTATGCTCTTGTAACTTGGGAGTTGACTGACTCCGAATAATATTTACTCCTGGGCATCTGCTTTCTCAACTCAGTTGCTTTTTTTTTTTTTTGGTTTTTGGGTCACACCCAGCGATGCTCAGGGGTTACTCCTGGCTTTGCACTCAGGAATTACTCCTGTCGGTGCTTGGGGGACCATATGGGATGCCGGGGATTGAACCCGGGTCGGCCGCGTGCAAGGCAAACGCCCTACCCGCTGTGCTATCGCTCCGGCCTCCACAACTCAGTTGCTTTTAGTTCCTCCTCATCATCATCCCGTTGATCGTCGAATTTCTCGAGCAGTCTTAGTAACGTCTCCGTTCGTCCTAGCCCTGAGATTTTAAAAGCCTCTCTCTACTCGTCCTTCCCAATGGTGCTGCACTGGAGGCTCTTTCAGGGTCAGGGGAATGAGACCCATCATTCCCCTAGGTGCTAGGTGTCCTTAGTTCCTAGCACCCCAAAAGCAGCGTCCCGACGAGGGACGGAATGGACTCAGGGCAAGCTGTGAGCTACCCAGGCATTGAAATGGGCCAGGCTAAAGCGCCACAATACTCAACTGTAAGTTGAGAGCATGGTCATGGACAAATGCTGTCATGATCCAAAAGAGACTAGGACCCTGCTGGGGTTGGGAAGACTAACCTGGCCTGAGGACTGTGGTCTGGAATATGTAGTGAATGTCCTCAGGATATATCTCTTAACTGTGTTCATACAGAATGGCATTGCTAGAAATATTAGAAGCAGATCTACTACAACTATTTAAGTGGGTTACTAGCTGGGGAAGGAAGAAAGCGACACACCCTGGATGGGATCCCGCCCTTGAGCGGATCTCCTAGTAATCTGGAGTAATCTCCTTAGATGAGATTTTGTTAATCTCCTGGAGGAGTGGTCTTACCCCTCTTTGTTGATTTTTTTTTTTTTTTTGCTTTTTGGGTCACACCCAGCAATGCACAGGGGTTACTCCTGACTCTGCACTCAGGAATTACCCTTAGCAGTGCTCAGGGGACCATATGGGATGCTGAGATTCGAACCTGGGTTGGCCTCGTGCAAGGCAAACGCCTTCCCCGCTGTGCTATCGCTCCAGCCCCCCTCTTTGTTGATTTGTTAATGTTCAACCCACCTTTGTGTCACTACCCTGTCTGATTGCTGTATATAAACTAAGACTGTAAGGGAAGTAGGGGAGAAGACACAGAAGCAGAGCACAAGGCGAAAAAGAATCAGGGAGTCATCGGAGCCAGAAGCAGGGGAAAGAAAGAGCACAGAGAGTGAGAGTCAGAAGTGAGAGCGAGAAGGGTGACTTGAGAGAGAAGCAGGAGGGAACAGAGACTGGAATAAACCAATTGAGGCCGACCACCCTGGCCCTCCTTCCTTCCTTCCTTCCTTCCCCCGCCTGTCGCCATCGGCCTCCCCGGGGTGGGGGAAGCGGCGTGAGACTACCGAACTCGGGTGGCGGGGGAGAGCGCCGCTGTCCTTTGTGAATACACACCAGGTGTGACCCACAAAAAGAAAATGAGATTTGAACTCAGGCCTCGCCGCTCTGACAGGTCCCAGCACAGTGAATCCACGCGGTGACCCCCCCCTTCTCAACTTGTTCTGGGGCCGCACCCAGCAGTGCTCAGGGATTGGGGCAGGGCTGGGGGGCCACACGGGGTGCCGGGGACTAACCTGGTCGGTCGTGCCCTCCCCACGTCCTCTGCTGCCTGTCCCGGTGCCTTCCGTTACCCGCAGTGGGGAGCACTGGGCCCGGAGTAAAGCGGGAGCCTCAGTGAGGTGGTGACCAGCGCACGTGCGTTTGCCGAGTCCTGTGTCTAGTGTGGCCCATGGGGTGTCGCTCTCCCCTGGGTCTCTGTGCCGTCGGGGTGGGGGGGAGGAGGAGCCCCCGTCTGTGGCCTCTGGGCGCGAGGAAGCCCTGTTCGGCCGGGTCCTGGTTCCCATCCACTCCTGCCTTGGGCCACTGGGCACTGTCCAGGCTCTGTCCCCCGCTCTGGCATACTGGCCCGCCGAGACCGCCTGGTGCATGGGCTCCAGGCCCGAGCCCCCTACCTGGGGCTCCCCTCGTGAGGGCTCCTGGGATGGAGCACTCGGGCAGGAGTCTGCCCTCTGCGGGGGACCCCTGACCTCAAGCCTCACCCACATGCAGCTGGAGGATGCGGGGGCCGGGAGCTCGGGCACCAGGGTCAGGGTTCTGCCCGGCCGGGTCCCAGGCTGCTCTTTGGCCAAACGGGACAATTGCAGACAAGGGTAAACTGAGGCACGCCCATGACCAGTGAATGAGAAAGCAGACGGGGTCAGTGCCCCGTGTGATGGCGGGGCCCGAGACCAGGCACTCAGGGCGCACGGGGCAGCTTCTCCGTGACGGGGACGCCGCCCGGCACCCTGCCGCCCTGGGCCCCAGACAGCCTCGTGCTGTTTCCGTTGGCACAGTCAGCGCTCACTCCTGGAGGTGCTCCGGGGATCCGACAGAGTGCTGGGCGCTGACCCAGGGGCCAGGTGCAAGGCACGTGCCCTCCCGCTGTGCTGCTGCTCCGGCCCCCCGGAGTTTAGCGTAGGGGGCGGGTGAGGGGAGCGGCCGGGACTCGCGGGGGCACCTCAGTCGCTCAGGGCTCCCTGCTGGAGGGGCTCATGGGGGCCACACGGGTGTCCACGTGCGAGGCCAGCCCTCCCCTGCGCCGTGCAGGGTGGTCTGGAGTCGGGGCCCCGAGCGTGGGGGAGCAGGTGGGTGGACACGGGGCCAGTGCTGAGTAACCGTTTATTCGCCATCTGTATAAAAGTCACACGTCTGAAATGTCTGCATTCGCTCCCGGCCAGGTGGGTGGGGTATATTACAACGGAACCTGGGCGGAACCGGCCACGGGCCACGGGGCCTACTGGCCCCGGGCAGCCAGGAGGCGTGGGGTGGGGGCGGGGGACGGACGTGGTCAGCAATAAGTTAAAGATACGCGGCCCGTGGCGTCGTTGCGCGGGGCCGGCCCCCCCAGGGGTGCGGGAAAGGCACCGCCTGGGACCCCCGGAGCAGCGGTCAGCGCGGCTGGGCCTGGCGGGGCCCGGGTGGGGAGGAGGGAGCTTGAAATGGGAGGACTTCCGAAAGCAGATCCAACTAACCACACAAACACGGCCAACACCCCAGACGCTACACACGCTCATTAAATAATAAAGTGACGCGCGGCCAGGCGGGCCGCCCCCCGGCCCCTGCCCCCTGGCCGGGCCACGCTGCTCGCGGCCAGCGAAGGGCGCCCGGAGGCTCTGGGGCTGCTGCTGGCCTCTCTGTCCTGGCCCCGGGGCCGAGGGGGCACGCGCAGCCCAGCCCCCGTGGCCCATCTCCGATTGTCAGCCTTGGCGGGGAGGGCTCGGGGGTCCGGGCAGGGCGGGGCCGAGCTGGCGTTTAAGGCACACAGCAAGCAGGGGCCCGCGGCCCTCGGGTGCCCTCTCGGTGTTGGGGGGGGGACGGTGACGCCAGCCGGGGTGCCCAGCGCCTTCCTGAGGGACCCCGGCCCCCCGTCCGGTGCCCGGGGGCGCGTCCTTTCAGCAGCTTGGGGAGGGGAGAGGAGGATGTGGAAGCGGAAACAAACCAAAACCAAACCACCGTCCGAGGGCCGGGGCCGCGCCCTGCCCGCCTAGGTCTTCTCCTCGCGGTCTGTCTTCCTGCGGGCGATGTTCCGGGGCTTGATCTTCAGCGACAGCTCCCACAGCGCCTCCTCCGCCAGGTGGTCGCTGAAGTCGTTGAAGAAGCTGATGACGTCGTCGTTCCTCCGGATGTCGTAGTGCCTGGGGGTGGCGGGGGCGGGGCGGGGGTCAGTGGCCCCT
This sequence comes from Sorex araneus, assembly GCF_027595985.1. Lineage (NCBI taxonomy): Eukaryota > Metazoa > Chordata > Mammalia > Eulipotyphla > Soricidae > Sorex > Sorex araneus. Next base: position 2,596,147 of record NC_073302.1, on the reverse strand, counting down.
GCCCGGCCTGGCCCCGCCCGGCCTGCCCACCCGCCGCCCGGGCACTCACGCCTGCTGGAAGCAGCGCATGCTGTCCAGGATGTTGAACTGCTGCCAGCGCTTGGAGAAGTTCACTTTGCCGTCGATGTAGTCGGGGTTGCCCAGGTGCACGAAGGTCAGGTCCTGCAGGATGAGGCCCCTGCGGGGAGGCGCCGGCTCAGCCCACAGGCCCGCAGCGGGGCATGGGGGGTCTCCCGCGGAGTGGGGGGGAGGGCCGGACTCACAGGTAAGGGATGCAGGGCGGCTCCACCTCGGACAGGGCGGCCCGGTAGGCGCGGAAGGACGACGAGCTGTCGATCAGCGTGCAGTACTCGGCCAGGCCCTGGGGGGGGGGGCCGGAGCCCGGGTCAGGCGCCCACGCCAGCCCTGCCCCTGCCCTTGCCCCGCGCCCGCCCTCTGCTCCCCGCCCACCTCCGACGTCTGCTTCTGCCACTCCAGCCTGCGGATGGGCGCCGAGTCCAGCGCCGAGAGGATGGCCAGGTACGAGTTGAAGTTGTTCAGCTTCCGTAAGTGCTGCGGCACGAGCAGGCGTGGTGAGGGGCGGGGGGCGGGGGGGTGTGGAGGAGGGGGGTGGGGAGGGGCGGGGGGCCATGCTGACCTTCATGATCTTGATGAACTTGAGCAGCAGCCGCTCCCGGTCCTGGGCCTTCTCCTGCAGCATGATGATGGAGCGGACCCTGCGGGTGGACAGGCTGAGTCCGGCCCGGGCCGGCCCGGGCACGCAGGGGCCAGCGGGGAGAGAAGGGCTTTGCCGGGCCAGGAGCCCGGGGTGGCCCGAAACAGGGCCGGGCACAGGGCCTTCTCTGGGGAGGTGACCCCTGGCCTGAGCTGCTCCCCGCCTGCTGACGGGCACAGGGACGGGTGGGCAGGGGAGCGTGGCAGAGGGTAGCCCACACACCCATTTCCCTTTTCTCTGTCCCGTGGCGCGGAGCCTGAAACCAGGGCCTCACGCCTGGCAATGCCCACCACCGCCCTGTGCGGCCGTGCCCGCGGGGCCAGAGACCCAGCCCAGGGCCTCACACGTGCCAGCCGGGCTCCACCACGGGCCCCTCAACTGCCCCGAGGCGCATCTTCACTCTGGGGCTTCGGGTGTCATTTAGACCTCGGTGCCGAGACCCCTCCTGGCGGGGCCTCGTGCCCAAATGGAGCCAGGACCAAGCTGGGGTCGGTGTGTGCCAAGCAGTGTCTCACCCCTGCACTGTCTCCCGGCCCCAGGGCCAGCCCCCCCACCCTGCCCCACTGAGCCTCACCCCTGCACTGTCTCCTGGCCCCAGGGCCAGCCCCCCCCCCGCCCTGCTGAGCCTCACCCCTGCACTGTCTCCCGGCCCCAGGGCCAGCCCCCCGCCCCGCCGCGCCTCAGCCCTGCCTCACCAGTAGGACATGTTGTTGAAGTGCTCCGTGAACTGCGTGAGGTTGGGGCTCTTCTCCTCATTCTGCTCCTTCGCCCACAGCAGGACCTCGGGGATCTGGGCAAGGGAGCCAAGCGACAGGGCTGCTGGCGGGGCCGCCCGCGGGGTGCCCCGTAGACAGGGCCGGGCCCGCCCGCAGACAGGGTCCCACCTCGATCTTGTAGAAGAGCTCGGCGTCCAGCAGGGTGAGCTGCTCGGCGATCTCGTGGCTGTGGAAGTCGTGCAGGGTCCCCGGCCTGCGGGACCCGGGGGGAGCCTGAGCACGCGGCCGCCAGGCCCACCGGGCACTGCGGGGCGACCCCGGGCCTGCCTCCCGGAGCCCCCCGCGCCCCTGCCCGCCGCGCTCACCTGGCCGCCACGCCCCTGGCCGCCAGCGGCTGGTCGGAGTGGCCGCAGCGCAGCCGCCGCCTCTGCTCCACCTTGTCCAGGATGTTCCGGCGGAGCACGCGGGCCAGGCTGAGCTCGCCGCTGCACACCAGGCGGAAGACCAGCTCCATCAGCAGCCGCAGGATCTCCTCCGTCAGCTCCACGAGGCTGCGGGCCCAGGGGCGCATGAGGGGCCTGGCCGCGGAGGGCGGAACCTTCTGGAAGGTCTCGCTCCCCCCAAGCCCGGCCGCTCACCAGAGCTCGTCCACCACCCGCACCAGCACGAAGAAGGTGTTCTTGCTCACGCGCTTCTTGAAGGTGTCGGCGAAAGCCGAGAATTTCTCGTAGGTGGGGGGCGGTTAAGGAACCGTCACCTGGAGGGTGGGCGCCGACCCAGCCCCACCGACCTGGCCCCCGGGCCTCGGCCCCGCGGCCTCGGGCCCCTCAGTGCCCTGCCGCAGCCACTGCAGGGATGCCGGGTGGCCGGCACCGTCTGCTCTCTCCACCAGAGCCGCAGGGTCACTGCCTCCTCGGGGCCAGCGAGAGGCTGTCACGGGGGACACGGGGTCACCCCCCGGGGACGCGAGCTCAGCCGGCTACAGGGTCGAGGCCAGCGGTTCACCCCCGGGAGCCCGCGTGCTGCCACCAGGGATCCCGTCCACCTGGTCCTGTGTCTGCCACAGGCACCTGCGCGGGTTCGAGTGTCTGCCCTGGGGACTGTCCTTGCAGTCCAGGGGCCGGGCTCTGTTCTGCTGTCCAGTGCCAGCCGCCGGCCAGCAGGTGGCAGCCACGGGCCGAGGAGCAGAGGCTCCCGCTGACCCGGGAAGAGGGAACTGGTGCCCTCGGCCGCCCCTGGGGGAGTGACGTGTTGGCTGCAGAGGCTGCTCTGTCCACTGTGGGCTCCGCCCTGCCTCGGGCTGGGCCACCTCAGCCCCGTGCCCCGCCCGTCCCTCGCACGAGCCCCCTCCTGCTGCTGAGCTGTGGCAGTTGGGCACCCCACGCCAGGGGCCCAGCCGGGACGGCTGAGCACTGCAGGACCACATGGCTCCGCATCAGGCGGGGAAAGTTCTGGAGGGTTCTGGAAGGTTCCGTGGAGGGCTGAGCAGGGAAGGATATCGATACTGCAGCTTCTTGATGAGCTCCTCGGGGGTAATGAAGGTTCTGTAGGTGGTCAGGAAGGCCTCGCAGTACAGCACCAGGTCTGCAGGGGGGCGGGTGTCAGCCCAGGCCTGGCTGTGCCCGGCCGGAGCCCCTGAGCCCAGGGCAGCTCCACACCAACCCCCTGATCTGGGCACCGTCAGGGCAGGTGGGGGAGGAGGGAGGGGAGGGCCTGGCAGAGGTGTGGGCACAGGTGTGGGGCCTTCACTGGCGAGGAAACTTCCAGACGGCGGGAGGGCTGAGGGGAGTCTCGGGGGCTCAGAGTGCCCGCCCGCCGGGAACTGTCCCCCGTCTTCCCCAAGTTCAGCGAGACTGGCTACTGCTCTCGCGCTTCCTGTGAGACTGACATTCCCAGCTGGCCCTGGGTGACACCCTCGGGGCCCCACTGCAGGGGCGGGGCGAACGGGTGGGGCCTGCAGGCTCAGGGGCTGCGGGGGATGGGGCGCTGGCACGGGGCCCAACTGCCTCAGCGTCCCCGGAGGTGCCCACACTGGCCTCGTGTCCACCCACCTTTCCTGTCCGTCTCGGTAGCGTGCACCAGCAGGATGTCCCCCGAGCCCCCTCGCACGTCCGGCCCGTCGTCACCCTGCGGGGACAGCTGGGTGTGAGGCGGGTGCTGCTGTGGGAGGGGCTCGGCTGTGACACACGTCCCCGTGGCCTGGGCTTCCCCATGGGCGCTCTGCCGACAACGCCCAGGCCTGCTGGGGGGGACAGGGCATGGGCAAGGCCACAGGTGCCCAGAGCCCCTCGGCGCCCAGAAGCAAGGCGCTGACCGGGCGTGGCGGGGGCTACCCGGGGGGTCCTGTGAGTCCCGGCCGTGTCCTGCCTCCTGGAGCCAGCGTGGGGCGGGGCCGCCGTGCCCACCGCCTGCTGTTCCAGAAGGAATTCCAGGTGTGGCAGCAAAGGCCTTTCTCTGCACAGGGCACCACCGCCCTGCTCCGGGGCCTGAGACAGGCGCCCGCCCGGGGCCCCAGCGCTGCCCGCCCTGCTCCGAGTCACCCGGGGACACAGGCTCAGGGGCATGCGCAAAGGCCCACGCGTGAGTGCCACAGCAGACACGCCTGCAAGCTTGAACACAGGCACACACGGGCACCTCCGCTCACGCACAGTGCTCTGAGGCACGTGCAAACACGTGCTAACACGCAGGGAGACGCGTGTGAGGCCGAGTGTGCTGAGGGCCACGTGGGCTTCTCCTCTGGCACTGCCGTCCCGTCAGCTGGGGCTCAAGCGTGCCTGGAAGTCACCTGCTCCCCAGGACCCTGCGGTCCCCGCTCTCTGAGATGCTCCGCCCTCGTGCCGCCCGCCGGGGCGGGGCTCACCTCCTGCTTGAGCGTCAGCCTGGCCATGATCTCGCTGTGGTCGATGAGGGACAGCTCGTCCACCTCCTCCTCCGACTGCGCGGACTCCCCGGCGTCCGGGGACGAAGGCAGCCTGCGAGGAAGGCTCGCGTGGGCCCCTGTGTGCCGGCAGCCGCGCACCCGCCCACCGCGGGGAGCCCGGCCCCCTTACCTCTCCCCGCCGTCTCTGCCTTCCGTCCCGGCCGCACCGCCAGCCGACGCGGGCCCTCGGGGGTGTCCGTCCCTCGCAGCTGGGGACTCCTGAAAGGACACCAGGGCTGGTGGGTGACGGGCCCCGCGGGGCAGGAGTGAGGCCAGGCGGGCCCCCGGGGCGGGGGTCTGGCTGGGGGAGGCGTGGAGGGGCCCAGCCCTGCCCTGCCCACAGCGAAGGGCCGGTGCTGCCCCCTATGCCCCCGTGGTGACCCCAACGCCTCTTTCGGGTGGAACATCTCCGGGCCCTGAGGGCGCCTGCCCGGCTGCGCCCACTGGCCGGCGTCACCAGGCACGGCCACACGCACGGCCACGCGCCAGCGGGCGCCAAGGGCCCGCTCCTACCTCACGGCTGGCAGCCCGACGCGCCAGCCCATGCCACGCCCACCCACAGCCTCGCCTCGGCGGGGACCTTGCGCGGGGCCAAGCGGGGAGGCCCCGAGAGGCCCCGGGGCTGCTGAGAATGGGGTGGCCGCGGGCAGGGGCGCAGCGGGGGCGGGGCCCACTGAGCACTTGTCCTGCGACGCAGGACGCCGTGCCGTGCCCTGGGGGTCCCTGGGGAGCCTGGTTTGTCGGGGCTGCGCCTGCAATGCTCGGGGTGGCTCCTGGAGGTGCTCGCGAGGGAGCACCTGGGGATGGAGCCTGGGCCGGTGACATGCAAGGCCGGTGCCCGCTGTGCCCGCTCTGGCCCTCGTCTGCTCGGTGCACGGTGCTGGGGATGGGGCCCGGGTCCGCCCCAGCCTGACCTCCGAGGTCACCCCAGTGGCGGTGACCACCCTTTCCACGGGCCACCGGGTGACGCCAGGGAGGACCAAGTCCCTGTGACCTGCCCTGGAGAGAGGGCGGGCGGACACGGGCATGCGGGGCGGGGGGCGCAGGGGAGGGGCGCGCACTGCGGGGAGGCCCCTCAGCCCCAGAGCTGCCTGCCCCGGGCCAGCCTGGGGTGGACAGCCCAGCGCGGAGCACCGAGAGACGGGCAGCTGCCCGCAGAGCCCAGCTGGCCCCGGGCACCTCTCCCGGGGGCGGGGGAGGTGGACGCCCCCAGCTGCTGCAGGGGGGCCGCGGGTCTGCTTTGCAGGAAGACGTCACGTGGGGACGTCGGGGCAGGCTGGAGCAGTGGCCGCGCCACCCTGGGCTCCGTCCATGCCGCGCCGTGCCCACGGGACGGGAGCAGCTGCCTGACGCCCACAGGGCCACGGGAGCACCAGGGAGGACGACAGGAGCACAGGGACACACACGGCGCGTCCACCCAGGGCGGGCGGCGGACTCCGAGGACACTCGCCACCTCCTGCCTCAGCTGACCCCGTGGGCCTTGGCCTGTTGGCACCACAGCGACCACTCACAGAGACGACACTCGGCATGTTCTCCCTCCGCTAACACGCCCCTCCGCCGAGGCGTGGACAGGCCACAGCAAGCGCACAGCACTTTCCACCTCAGCCAGCGACGGGCCGACAATCCACGGGGACACTCACAGAGCACTTTCCACCTCAGCTAGCGACGTGGCCAACAATCCACACGGGACACTCATGGAGCACTTTCCACCTCAGCCAGTGATGTGGCCAACAATCCACACGGGGAGACTCACAGAGCACTTTCCACGTTAGCCAGTGACGTGGCCGACAGCCCACAGGGGACACTCACAGAGCACTTTCCACCTCAGCCAGTGACGCGGCTGACAATCCACGGGGACACTCACAGAGCACTTTCCACCTCAGCCAGCGACGTGGCCAACAATCCACACAGGGAGACTCACAGAGCACTTTCCACCTCAGCCAGCGACGTGGCCAACAATCCACACAGGGAGACTCACAGAGCACTTTCTACCTCAGCCACCGACGCGGCCCGCGATCCCGGTGTGCCGCCGTGGCCAAGCACTCCTGGGTGAGGCGCTCGAACACAAGGTCCAGGCCGGGTGGCGCGGCCCCGGCCGGCGCTCCCGAGGGCGCCCGCGGGGAGGGCAGCGTTGCGTTCTCACCGGAGGCGTCGGGGGCGCGGCAGAGAGAGAGGTTTCGGAGGGGAGGCAGACAGCGTTCCCGCGAACGGTGCTCTCCTGAGAAGCCGAGAGGGGCCCGTCGGCGGTGCTGGCGGGCAGGCCGGCCGCGGGCCCCGCCAGGTCAGAGCTGCGAGACGGGAGGACAGCGGGGAAGTGCGGAGAGGAGGAGGAGGCGTGCGGCAGGCAGGGCTGCCCGGGCGCCCGGCGGGGCGGCACGAAGCCCTGCGAGTAGGACCTGAGCACGGACTTGTGCTGCGGCGGCAGGGGGGCGGGCGGGAGAGACACAGAGGGGCGGGCGGGCAGGCGGGGACACAGACAAGAGAAAGAGCCGTTAGAGAGGCGCCAGCAGCTCGCAGTCGTCCAGCAGGGGCCCGGCCGACGCCCCTCCCGCCCCGGCCTCCGCCAGGCCGCGTGCCGGGCCGGCTCACAGCTTCCCGCGGAACGAGGAGGCGTCGCTGTGCCCCGATGCCAGGGGTCACCCGAGTCTCCCTCCCCCTCGGAAGCCCCCACTGCCCCGGGGCAGCGAGTCCCGGGCTCCTGGCCAGCTGGGCCGCGTCTCGTCTTGTGGGTGGACGCGCCCGAGACCCCCCAGAGCCCAGGAGGAAGGAGCAAGGGCCAGGGCACACGACAGCAAGTCACGCCAAGTGCCCCCGGAACGTGGGGCGGGCTGAGCCTGAGGGGGCAGCGCCCCGATGCTGCTGGCTCGGGCCCGGGCTCCACCAGAGCTCTCCTGCGGGCTGCCGGCTGGGGGGAGAAACACGCTCCACACTCGAGCGGGGGGGCCCGGCAGCCGGAGGGGGGGTTTGTGTCCGCGGGGCTGAGCCCCTGCAGGCACAGGCCTGTGGGCAGCGGGTGGACGCAGGGCGTCCTGGGCTCCAGCACTGGGGCGGGGGGCGGGGGAAGTGTCCAGGCCACGGCCTGGGCGCCCCTGCCCTAAGGATTCGGGCTCGCGGTCAGGCTCCTTCCAACAAGCCTGGTCTCCCCCGAGCCCCCAGACCCAGCTGCCCCCTGGGAGGGGGACGCCGACTAGTCACAGCCCGGAGTGTATTTTAGGGGCTGGCAGGTGCCGCCTGCGTGTCGGAGGGGCCGCGGCTGCCCACAGCGGTTACTCACGGCCAGGGCCAGGCCACTGGGCGAGGGCCTCGGGGGGCAGTGGCTCTCCCCGGGGGGCTGGGGCGGCTGGGAGAGCTGCTGCTGGGCCCCACGCCGGCCAGCACGGAAGGAGCAAGCCCGGCCAGCGGCCACCGAGGGGCTGGGGGGACGCGGCAGGAAGCCCCTCACTGGGGGGGGGGCGAGACCAGAGCAGGGGCCACGCAGATCCTTCCCTGGACAGGCAGGGGTGGGTGACCCCTGTGGTGAGCGGGGAGACGCAGGGAGGGGGCCAGGCCGAGCTGTGCCCGCCCACGGTGCACGGAGACTCTCTAGGGAAACTGAGGCACGATTCGGGCCCCTGGAAAGCAGAGCCTCAGATGGAAAGTTCCGGCCTCTCAGTCCGACGGACATTCCACTCAATGGGGCTATCGAGGAGCGCAGGGGTCCTGGACACCGTGGTCACCCAGCGGAGCCGGACCCCGCCGGGCCGGGCCCTCAGGCCTCCGGGACAGCCGGTCAGCAGGCCGGGTGCTGAGTCACACGGGGAGGGACGACGCTCAGGCCGGGCCCCTGCCCCTGCCCCTGCCCGCGCTTCCGTCTCCCGGGAACCACGGGACACTCGGCCGGGCGCAGGGCTTGAGTTTGGCGGGATCTGGCGCCCAGACCTGTCAGGCCCGAGCTCAGGGGCATGGCCGCCGGGACACATTCTTCACTCCGCCGGCATTGCCTCTCCCCTCCCGGCGCCCGGGGGACCAGGTGCAAGGGAGGCCCAGAGGCAACTGCCTTCCGGAATATTCCAGAACTTCCTTCTGGAACACTCCTGGGCTCGTGTGCTGCCGAGCGGGAAGGAAAGGCTGTCAGCAGCCGTCCTCCGGGGGCGTCAGGGGGGCCGTTTGTCTCTCAGGGGCCCCTCCCGGAGAGCCACTTCTGGAAGCCCCTGGGGAATTCTACCTTCAGCGAGGGCGAATTCTAGGTCGCAGGTTGGGGTTGGGGAAGAAACGTCTCCTCAGGCAGCTCCGCACCCAGAACCACAAGGTTTTTGTTGGAAACAACTTTCGGGGCTGGAGCGACAGCACAGCGTTGGGGAGGGCATTTCCCTCGCACGCGGCTGACCCAGGTTCAATCCCCGGCACCCCACAGGGTCCACCAAGCACCGCCAGGAGAGCCAGGAGTAAACCCTGAGATCACTGGGTATGACCCAGAGGAAAAAAAATGTTTTAAAATAATTGAAAAAAAAATTTTAAATAACTGAAAACACGACTTTCCTCGGCCACCGGTTCCTGGCTGATCCTCCTCTTGCAAAGCCTGATACATTCTAGAAAATTCTGCACATCACAGCCCCGCCTCCATCACACGGGCTCTGTGGAGAGGGTCGGTCCAGACCCAGACCCCAGACTGACCCTCCGGCCTGGCCCGTGTCTGGGTGGGGCACGGCGGCCCTCAGCCTCGAGTCTGGGAGACGTGATGGACACGCTCACGCCCACCACTCCGCGGCCCCCGTGGAGGCGAGTGGCTGGGCTCCCGCTCCTCGGGGCTGTCGGGGGCCAGTCAGGGGCCCCGGGAACACGCTTCAGTGCCCGTGGGCGGCCACTCACCCCCAAGGGCGCTGGCCCCCAGCCCCTGCGTCTTCTGAGCCGGGGAGCCCAAGCACGTCGGGAGTGAGGAAGTGGACGGTGGGCAGGAGGGAGGGGTGGACGGTGGGCAGGAGGGAGGGGTGGACGGTGGGCAGGAGGGCAGGGGTGGGGGTGGACAGTAGGGCAGGGGTGGAGAGCGGGCAGCCAGACTCCTGGCTCGTGCAGATGGCAGACAAGGAAGGTGGGTTGCGGGGTCATGGACAGATGCGTGTGACTGGGGGGGTGTTGGTGGGAGCAGAGGGAGGTGATGGGGGGCCCGGCTCCACTCAAGGTTTTGAGGGTGCCCAGGCGCTGGAGTGCTGCTCGCACTGCACGGCGCCCCCTGCTGGACACAAGTCCCCTGGGCTCTGACAGAGGGTGAGGCGAGGGAGGCAGAGCGGGGGTTTGGGCAGCCGGGAGAAGCCCAGGTCCCGGGAACGAGGGTCTCAGTGCCCGCAGGGCGGAGGGTCCTGGGCGGAGCACACGGTGGCCGGCTCAGGGTGGCGCTGCGGTGGGGGGCCTAGGTGGGGGTGCGGGGGGACGGAGGCTGCCCCGGTGCCCAGGAACAATCCTGAAGGCCAGAGGGAGAGGCCGGGGGGACCGAGTGACAGGCGTGTGGACGGACCCCGGGCCGGGTCATGACGGGGAGTGCGAGGCATCCACTCCCAGCCCGGATGGACAGGCCGGGCCTGCGGGGACAGTGAGGCACACCCACTGCAGGGCGCCCAGCCGCCGCTGTCCACCCAGGGAGAGTGGCCACAGCGAGGCGGCAGTGGCGGCACGCTCCACCCTCCCCGGCCCCCGAGCACCAGCCGGTGGCGGCGGCGGCGGAACTCACCGAGGGCACGGCCAGGGCGCCATGCCGGCTGAGAAAGGAGTTAGAGACGGACGCACTGAGGCCCGGAGCGGCACTGCCGTCCTCGGGGCTGAAGGCCACTGTTGTGTAGGAGACAGAGGAGAAGGAAGAGGCAGCATAGGAGGCCTGCTGGACAGAAGGACAGAGGGAGCACAGAGGGAGGACAGAGGGAGCACAGAGGGAGCACAGAGGGAGGAGGGGAGGAGGGGAGAGCAGAGCAGAGTCAGGCGGGCGCGGGCGGCCCAGGTGCCGGAGGCCCTCGCGGTGCTCCAGGCTCACAGACGCTGCTGGCCGGGGGCAGCTGGACTCGGCCGGAGGGCGCGAGAGAACAAGCGGAGTAGACACAGCGGGGCCCTCGCCCGGAGCCTCCGGAGAGGGGTCGGTGGCCCAGACGCCCTCAGCACAGCCCGCCTGGAAATGTCCGGACACGCCCCCTCCCGGGTCTGCAGCACTGCCGGGGTCCCCCAGCTGCAGGAGCAGGTGGGTGCAGAGCGGCCCCAACCTCGGCGAGTCCCTCCGGGGGTCCCCGGAAGAGCTGGGCGCAGGCCGGGGTGCTTGTGGGGGACAGGGCGGTGAGGGCCGAGGCCCGGGGTCCTGTGAGGCTCCCCCGGCCAACAGCCCCGCCTCAGCCCCGACGGCGCCACGCTGCCTGCCGGCCCCCGTGGAGGAAGGCTGGGGCGACGGGGGGGTGTCCGGGGCCCCCAGCGTGGCCAGGGCACGTGTGGGTCCCCTCCCGTCCAGCCTCACGCGGGGTCCCCAGAGCAAACGCTCTGGACTGGCCACTGCTGGGTGAAGCCTTCACGTGCTCTGAAGCCAGACCCTGGCCGCGTGTGGGTGCGAGGGCCGGTGAGTGACCCCGCGCAGAGTGCAAGGAGCGACGAGGCGGCAGCGGGCACAGGGGCGCTGCCTGGTGCCCCCAGACGGTCGCGGTGCCCGGGCGGCGGCTGCTCCCCACGCTGACGGGCCTGAACCCCCGCAGGGGTCTGCCGAGGGGCGGGGGGGGGAAGGGGGGGGAGGATGGACCCCGGGGAGGACCCTTACCAGCTGCCGCTGCTTGGGGGGCAGGGCGGGGGGCGGGGCCAGCTCCTGGGGGCCGTCGCCGCTGAAGGAGTCGTTGAAGCCATAGACCTCCATGAGGTGCCGGTTCTTCTGCTGGTACACGTGCTCGCTCTGCGGCGTCTGGTAGAACACGGACGGCTGCGGCTCCGAGTAGTCCTCCAGCAGCTGCATGTAGGCGAGCACTGCGGGCACGGGGCAGTCAGCACGCGGGGGCGTGGGGTTGGCCCCGCGGCAGGACCCGGGCAGCCTCGGGAGCCCTCCCCGGGGCGTCGTGCCCTGCGGGGCTGACTCGGGGGCGCACAATCCCCCCGAGAGCCTGCAGGGGTGCCCTAGGAGGACGAGGGGACCCCGCCCAGCCCGCCCACAACGGCCCGGGCCCACCCACACCCCCCATGGCCCGGCAGGCGCCTGAAAAGGCGCTTAGTCCTGCTCATGCCCCAGCGTGGCCCTGGCTGCCTCCAGCCCGGCCAGGCCCCGCCCCCGGCCCCGCCTCTCCAGCCCCGCCCCGCCATCCTGTGCCCAGGTCAGGCCCCGCCCACGCCCCGCCCACGCCCCGCCCCCTCCACGCCCCGCCCCGCCGCCCCCGTGCCCAGGCCAGGCCGCCCGGCCCCGGCCCCGACTAACTGTGCTTGTTCTTCTTCTCCGGGAGGGGCGGCGGCTTCTCGGGGTCGCCCGTGGGCTCCAGCACCGTGAAGTCGCCCACGAACTCGGCGGGGCTGGGGGCCGCGCCCTGCTGGAAGGGGGCCACGGCGGCGAAGGGCGGGAAGGCGCCGGGGCTGTGCAGCTCGGCCTCGGGGACGTTGTCGTACTGGGACGGGTGGCGCTCGCAGGCCGCGCGGCCCCCCGAGCCCTCCGACGTCTGCGAGGCCGCGCTCCGGCGCTTCTTCTGGGGCAGGGCCGGGGGCAGGTCGGGGGGCAGCGGGACGCGGGGCCCGGGGCAGGGCGGGCCGGCCTCCCCCGAGGACTCGGGCAGCGGGCTGAGGCCGCAGGCCGCCTGCGGGGGCAGCTGGTCGGCGTCGGAGAGGTCCTGCTGCAGGAACTCGTAGTCGGGGTCGTAGTGATCTGCGGGCGGGCGGGCGGGTGAGTGGGTGGGGGGCCCGGCCGGCCGCTCCCCCCGGGGGGCTCTGGGGGGCATCACTCGGCCCCTCCCGCCCACGTTCTCGCTTAAACACGGAAAAGGGAAAGCGCGTCCCACTCGCAGGCCCAGGACCGGTGGGCGACCGGCCATTCCTGCGAGCCTCTGCCGGGCACTGATGCCCCCCCACCCCCACCCCCCGCTCTTTCCAGGGGCCCAGCCCGTGGCCCAGCCTGTGGGTCAGGCTCTGAATGTCCCGAGGTTGGTGCACTGGTGAGAATCCGCTCAAATCTCTGACTGCGTCCCCAGGTGAGCCCAAACAACAGTGCTCCTTGGCCTCTGGGCTCTCACTGGATTTGGGGCCACACGCAGTGGTACTCAGGGCTGACTCCTGGCTCTGTGCTCAGGGTTCACTCCCGGCTCTGTGCTCGGGGCTCACTCCCGGCTCTGTGCTCAGGACTGACTCCTGGCTCTGTGCTCAGGACTGACTCCCGGATCTGTGGTCGGGGCTGACTCCCGGATCTGTGGTCGGGGCTCACTCCCAGCTCTGTGCTCAGGGCTCACTCCCGGCACTGTGCTCGGGGCTCACTCCCAGCTCTGTGCTCAGGGCTCACTCCCGGCTCTGTGCTCGGGGCTCACTCCCAGCTCTGTGCTCAGGGCTCACTCCCGGTGCTGTGCTCAGGGCTCACTCCCAGCTCTGTGCTCAGGGCTGACTCCCGGCGCTGTGCTTAAGGACCCTCTGGGGTGCCGGGGATATAACCCGGGCCGGCCCCAGGAAAGGCAAGGCCCTCCCTGCTGTGCTGTCGCTCCGGCCCCTCTGTGCTCAGCCTCCTGCCAACTGCTGAGTTGGGCACAGGGCCCCGCCCAGGGGTCCCCAGCCTCCACCCCGCCCCCGCACCCCTGCTCTGATGTGAGCAAAGGCCCCAGGGTCCGACCCAGCGGCACAGGCCCCCTGCCCCGCCCCGCTCACCGAGCGTCTCACAGCTGGTGTTCCGGGAGCCCTGCCCGCTGTCCCGGTCCAGCGAGGACAGCTGCTCGTCCGACTTGCTGAGCTTGCCCATGCTGCTGCAGGGGGAGAGGCGCGGGGACTCGCCCCCGTACGAGTGGCTGCCGCCCGACAGCCGCCGCTGCGCGTAGCAGTCCACGTCGAAGTCCTGCGGGCCGAGACGCCACTGGGGGCAGGGCCGAGGGGCGCCCCCTGCCCCGCCCCCCTCGCAGCCTCCCTCGCAGCCCTCCTCTCTGGGCGCCCCCCGCCCCACCCCCCTCGCAGCCCCCCTCTCTGGGCGCCGCGCCCCCCCGACCCCGCCCCCCCCCCCCGCAGCCTGTCTCCGGGCGCCGAGCTCCCCCACCCCGCCCCTCGCATTCTGTCTCTCCGGGCGCTTCGCCCCGCCCCGCCCCACCCCCCTGGCAGCCCCCCTCTCTGGGCGCCGAGCCCCTGCCCCCCCCCCGCCCAACTGGCCCCTTGCTGGGCACTGCAGCCTCGGGCCCTGCCCGGTGGGGTCTCTGTGCGCGGCATTACCTGCCTGTTGATGCCGGCCGGCAAACTGGAGCCGCTGGTGGCCCGGCTCATGGGGGCCACGACGGCCACGCGTGTTGGGGACGGGGCCGACTGGCGCTTCTTGGGCGGCAGTGCGGGCGGGGGGCTGCGGCAGACGGAGCACGTGTCGGCCACCCCCAGGAGGAGGGCCGGAGGGAGAGACAGTGCAGGCGGGGGGATCGGGCGGGAGCGAGTGGCCGCCCCTGGGCCTCCCCGCCCGTCCCCCGCTGCCCAGCTGGGGCCCGAACAGGCATAGGCGCGGGCGAGTGCAGGTACCTGTTATCCACCACGCGGATGCCGGGTAAGGGGGGCTTGGGGGGCGCGGCCTCCCCGTCCACGGCGTCGGGGAGCAGCTCGGGGGGCGGGGACAGGCTGGCCGTCTTGTTCAGGATCTCCATCTCCCGGTCAGTCAGCGGCAGCTCGGGCTGGCTGCTGGGCGCCCAGGGCGAGAGCACGTCAAGGCGGGCGCAAGGCCGGGGCCCCTCTGGCTGCTCGCGGACACCATCCACGCAGCCACCCCACGGGGGCCCTCAGCCCAGAGGGGCAGAGGTCCTGGGACGTGGACGTCCCACCTGACAGCAGGCGCTGGCCGTGGCTGCAGTGTCCACGGGACCTCGGAGTCAGTGCTCCGGGCTAAGCCACTTTCCACCCGAGAGGGGCCGCGAGCAGTGGACCCCGCGCCCGCCGCGCTGACCAGCACCGGGGAGCGGGCAGCACTCACCCTTCAGACCTGCAGGCCGGGGGGCTGGGCTTCGCCGGGCTGGTGGGGGACGGGTGCCCCTGCTTCTCGATGGTCAGCTTGACCAGCTCCTGCCCACGACGAGAAGGGCTGTGAGAGCCGTGCCCGCTCCTCCCCGCGCCCACTCCACCGACACGAGCAGCAGCGTCCCGGGGCACACGGCAGGGAGGGGCAGCGGCCACCAGCCCCAGTGCCCACCGCCCCGCAGAGACGCACTCTGGGGCCGAGAGAGACGGTCCAGAAGGAAGGACGCGGCCCGGGCTGGCCTTGGGGACGGCCAGGTCGGTGGGGCACAGCCAGAACGGCTGGCCGGGGGCCTGGCTAACGCACAGCAGAGAAATGGCTTCGGAAATCTCCTCCTGAGAGGCAGCGGGGCAGGGGCGGGGGCAGGGCGAGAGACGAGCCCCGGCCCTGCCCACGGCACTCCTGCTGCGGGGCCGAGGGAGCCGGACACGCACCGCCCTGCCCTCCGGCCGGCCGGGTGGCCGCGGCCCTGGAGGCCCGCACGCCCGCCCCGACAGGGGAACAGTGGTCTCAGCCAGTCCGCAGGCCGGGCACGCGGGGACACCCACACGTCTGCACGCAGGCTCCTGCCCTGCACACGGGAGCCCGAGTGCTCCTCCCCGGGGCACCAGCCTCCCGCTGAGGGGCATGCGGGGTGGGGGGGGCACTGGGGCCAACTCTTTCCCTGTGGGGCCGTCTCCGGTCTGTGCTTCAGGGTCAGGCCCAGCAGTGGGGGCCGTCTCCCCCAGGCCCCCGCATGCCCCCGGCGCCCAGTGTCTGTTCCGGAGGTCATGAAGGAAGCGCCCAGGGCCAACAGCGACCCGGACTCAGAGCACCGAACCCCAGGCCCCGAGCAAGACTGAGCACCAGGCCCCCAAGCTACGGAACACAACACTCCGGAACAGAACGCCAAGAAGCCACGCACACACATGCATGCACACACACAAGCACATGCACACATACACGTGCATGTGCGCACACAATACACATACACATGCACACACTCACACACATACACACACAATCATGCATGCACACATACACTCACATAAGCACTCTCACACACATACATACACGCACAATCATGCATACACACACGCACTTTTGTACACACATGCATACACAAGTACACACACATGCGCACATGAGACACAAGCGACACTGAGCCTCTCCAAGGATGGCTCACCAGAACGCAGCCCGGGCCCCCGACGCCCATGCTCTTCTATGAGGACTGAACCTGAGGATGGTGTCATGGACGGGCGCTGGGGCCCCGAGCTACAGAATACAACACTACGTAACAGCAGTCCTCCAAGAAGCCACGCACACACACACACATACACGCACACGCACACGCACACACACACGTGGTCACGGAGCCCCTGACAGTGCCGCACAATGGCCCTGCCCGGGACAATGATGACAAGCTTGCGTGAAGGCCAGCAGCACCCAGGAGAGACGCCTCAGGGTGGGACAGGCCCGGCGCCGACAGCCGCAGACCAAAGGCGGCTCTGAACGAGGCCCGCCTCTCAGTGCTCGCCGTGGAACAGCAGCGATTCTTTACTGGGCGAGTGACACCAGCTCCCACGGGGTGGGCTCGGACGTGACTCCTGGCGTGCGGGGACTGAGGTGGGCGGGCTGCGGCCAGGCAGACGCCTCACGGCCGGTCTCTTCAAGCCTGTCTCCCTCGAACACGCATCTCCCTCGTCTCGTGTCTCGGGAAGTCCATGTTCTCTCCTTCTTTGGGGGATGTCTGGAAGCCACACCCGGTGGTGCTCAGGGGCTCCTCCTCGGGTGCTCGGGGGCCATATGGGGTGCCGGGACTGAACCCGGGTCAGCCACGCCCCCGCTGTGCTGTGGCTCTGCCCGCATGTTCTCGCTCCCCTCGCGGGTCCCTAAGCACGTGTGAGCCAATAAACAATCTTTTCCACCAAACACGAAACAAAGACAGCAGCCCGCCCGAGCCCGTCTGCACAGGCCGGTGTCTCTGTGCTCTGTGCCCTGTCACTGTGAGGGGACAGCGGGGGGGGGGGACGGAGGACGGGGGAGGAGCCACGCTGCTGACCGGAGGATTCCAGGGATTCTCCGAGAAGGCGCGGGGCTATAATTAGGACTCCTCCCGCAGAGGCAGCTGTGGGCCCGCCCAGACAGGCACCGAGTGCCCCCTGCCGGGCCCGCCGCAGCCCGTCCAGCCCCGGGCACCGCCGCCAGCACTCCCCACCAGCCCCGGGACCTGCGGGACCCCCTTGGCGCCACAGCACACACGGGGGCGACCGAGTGAAGGAACCCCGCGTGGGGACCGGGCTTGAGCCCCCCGCTGTGCGCCGAGGGCTGGGTGGGCCCAGCAACCCCCGGGTGGGCTGTGGAGACCTCAGGGCTAGAGCAAGGCTCGTTCTTAAAGAAGCCAAACAAAACCCCAGTGACAGGCGGGAGCCTGTGGGGACGGGAGGCCGCAGCGTCCCCTGCCCTCCGCCCGGTCCTGCCCGGGGGCCTTTGCAAGCAGGGGCGTAAGATCGCTGCCGAGCTCAGCCAACGTCTGAGGCGGCTCGAGGGTTGCCAGGAAGGAGGACGGGGCTGCGAGTGTCGGGGTGCAGACGGCCGCCCAGGCTCTTCCGTGCCAGCCCCGGGGGGTGGGGGCTCAGCCACGTCTGACCAGCAAAGCGGACGCAGGGGCTGCGGGAGGCTTGCGTGGCCTGCTGGGAGGCAGCCGTGAGGGACGGAGACTCAGCAACCGTCTGGGCCCTGAGGAAGAATTCCTGCTGAGCCTCTACGTTCATCTCGAGGGACAGCCCCGGGGGCCACGAGTGGCCGAGCTCAGGGGTTCAGGGTTCAGGGATCACTCCAGCCACGGGCGAGGGACCCCGCGCAGAGCCAGGGAACAAACGGTCACCCGAGGCAGGGCAAGCACTTACTTCCTGCACTGCCTCCGAAGCCCGGCTCAGGGCCGACTCCGGGCTCTGTGCTCGGGGATTACTCCCTCCTGATGGTGCTAAGAGAGTCTCTTCTCCCGCGCCTGGCTGTCTTCCCCGGGGCCCCTCGGAGGGGGTGGGCTTCAGTTTCCCTCTCCGCCCCAGCAGACTCCCGCGGCCAAAGACCTCTGGAGCTCAGCCACAGCCATGCTCAAGGCCCCTCTGCACACGTTTGGACGAGCCTCACGCATGAAGGAACTGCAGAGGAACCCAGGTGTGCGGGACCCAGGGCTGAGACCTCCAAGCCTGCTCGGATCAGGACTGGGCCTCTTCCACCCAGATTCCCCATTTTCCAGTAGCTAGGCGGTCACACCCAGGGACCGCCCCTGGCGCCGTGTAATCCCACCAACGGCCAACACCCAGAGACTACAAAACCAAGCTCCCAGAAGCGCACGGCCACTTTGCAGCTGTGCCACATCTTACAGCCTAGCTCTCCCTCTGGGAGAACCTGGCAAGCTACCGGGAGCTTCCTGCCCACATGGGAGAGCCTGGCAAACTCCCCGTGGCGTATTCATATGCCAAAACCAGTGACAAGCTGGGTCTCATTCCCCTGACCCTGAAAGAGCCTCCAATGCAGCACCGTTGGGAAGGATGAGGAAAGCGGGCTGCTAACATCTCAGGGCTAGGGCAAATGGAGACGTTACTGAGACCGCTCGAGAAATTCGACGATCAACGGGATGATGAGGATGATGACGGTGCCAAGGGAAACACACGGGTGCTGGGACCAGGTCCAGGCTCACCGTGAGCAAAGCAGCACCCTGCCCACTGGACCATCCCACTCACCCCCAGTCCTTTTTAAAACGCAGAATTATTTTTCCCTTTTATAATTATTTCTTTCCTTTTATTAAAAACATGTTTGGGCCACACCTGGCTGTGCTCAGGGGGCTGACTATGTGAGGCGCTGGGGGTCGAACCCAGGTCAGGCCAGAGCGAAGCAGTAGACTTCCTATTCTGATTTTTTTTTTCTTTTTGGGTCGCCCGGCGATGCTCAGGGGTTACTCCTGGCTCTGCACTCGGGAATCACTCCTGGTGCTCGGGGGACCCTATGGGAGGCTGGGACTAGAACCCGGGTCGGCCGCGTGCAAGGCAAAGGCCCTCCCCGCTGTGCTGTCCTCCAGCAACTCTCTGATGTTCCTCTGGCCTGATCTTCCGGGTCAGTCTTTCAGCAGGGGCGGGGCCCCAAGGGACACAACTGTCACTGCCACATGCCTGGGACAGCCCCGGGGCCACCCCCGGCCCTTGATCAGGACCGTCCCTAGCAGGACAGCCCCGGGCTGACGGTGTGCAAAGGGAGAATCTGGCCTCCCGGCCCTGTGGCAGACACGGGCCCACGCGTCACCCCCAGGCTCTGAGCACTGGGTCAGGGCAGCCAGGGGCTCCTGGACTCAGCCGAGTCTGTGAGACGAGCCCTTCTGAGTGGGCGGTGGGCGGCGAGCACCGAGAGCGGAGCCTCCCCAGGTCGGCAGTGGATGCCCCAGGAGTGTTGGGTGCGTGTGCATGTGTGTGACGTATGTGTGTATGCATGTGTGTAATGCCGTGTGTGCATGTATGTATGATGCCATGTGCAATGCATGTGTGTATACATGAGCATATGTATGTGTGTGATGTCATGCGTATGACTGTCAAAGGGCTAACGCATGTGTGTGTGAGACTGTGTGCACGCACACGTGTGTCTGAGCATGTGTGCAGCGGGAGGAAGGCAGGGCAGAGGTGTGGGCGTGGAGGCAGAGCGCGGCCTCTGTGTGCCACACAGCCGGGTCCGAGCTGCGGTGGGCTCAGAGGAACGGGGCAGAGGCCCCAGACCCTGCTGGGGTCACATCGGGCGCCTGGTGCTGGACAACCTGCCCGGCAGGTCGTGCCCTGCCCCCCGGCTCTGGGGCTCCCGGAATTACACTCTCACCACACCCAGTCTCATACATACACACGCCACACGCACTCGTACACCCCCAGTCTCATACACACACACGCCACACGCACTCGTACACCACGCCACACGCATCACACTCCCACACAGATTCACACACACACTCCCACACACACACACCCACATACGCCCACATTTACCTCACACGTACTCCCACCCCTACACAGTTACATAGTCACACACACACACACACACACACACACACACACACACACACACACACACCGCCACACTCCCTCCCCACACTCACACTCACACGCACTGGCTTGAACAATGTCCCGACCCCGCTGGGCCCCTGGGGGGCGGGAGCCGTGGGGGGGACGGGGTGCCTGGGGTCCGGGCCCAGCCGGCCCGTCTGCCCGTGGCCGGCACGGGTAAGGGCGTGAGGCGTGAGTGGGGGCTGAGTGTCCCACCCCGGCCCTGCCCCCCGCTGCCCTCCGTGTCCACACACAGCCCAGGCCTCACTCCTGCCGTCACGCCGCTGACCACCAGAGAAGGGCCCGCCCGCCACGCTCCCGGGGACGGGTGCCGCCCGGCCCCACCCCTGCTGGCCACAGGGCGGGCGCCCTGGGCACAGAGAGCAGGGCAGCGACCCTGGTCCTCGCACAGACCAGAGAGGCCCCTGGACCTGACGAGCTGCTGGACGCAGGGCAGCGGGTGCGGTCAGGCCCCAGCCCGGGTCAGCGCAGCCGTGGGGGCTGGGCAGAGCAGCGGGGCCCCCAGAGGGCAGGGGCTGCCGCGCAGCCTCCGCTGAGGACAGCTGGTCCGGCAGCGACGTGGCCACATGGGCCGCGCCTCGACCTCCGCTGGACACTGACCCTGCGGGGTCCCGGCTCCCTCCCAGAGCTCCTGCAGTGCCCAGCCCAGGACACGCGTCCAGCACAGGGGCCCTCGGGCTCACGGGGGACAGGGCCCCACGGGAACAAGGCGCCTCCCAACCCGGACCCTGGGCACACTAACCACCGAGGGGGTCGGAACCCGGCGGTTTGGTCCGTGCCGGTGGACTCAGCCCGCCGCTGTGACCCCCCCCGCCAGCTCTCGCCCGCTCACCGGCGCTCCCCCCACGACGCCGCGGTCCCGCCAGGCCAGAGGAAGGCGCACACACAGACGCAGCCCGCCCTGCCCGGGAGACCGAGGCACGGGCAAAAGCCCAGCGTACCTTCACTCCGTCCAGCACTGCCTTGATGACCCCCTTCACGCTGGTCACCATGTCCTTGTCGTCCGAGTCCACGCCCTCCAGCATGACCTGGTCGGACCAGCGGATGAGGTTGGCGAGGCTCTGGTACACGCGGCTGTAGCAGGAGGACAGGGCCGAGCTGCGGGAGAGGCGAGAGGCGCGTGAGCACGCCTGGGCGCGGGGGTCAGCGCGGGGGCCACAGCCAGGGAGCCGCCTGCCCCCCCCCGCTCCGAGGGGGGTGGTGACACTCAGGGGTCACTCCCGATTCTGCACTCAAGACTCACTCCTGGCGGTGCTCAGGGGACCCTGTGGGATGCCAGGGCTCGAACCCAGCCGACCGGGTGCAAGGCAAATGCCCCCCCCCTGCCCCGCTGACTATGGCTCGGGCCGCTCTCCCATTCTAATCAAGATTTTCTTAGGGGTGGGGTGGGGGTGGGGTAGGGAACACCCAGCAGTGCTCGGGTTTGACTCCTGGTTCTGTGCTCAGGGGTCACTCCTGGGGGGTGCAGGGGACTGAGTCCAGGTCAGTCCCGTGGGGTAAGTGCCCTCCCCACTGTCCTGTCTCCCCAGTGCCGAGTCATTCCCTGTGTCGTGCTGGAGACAGAGAGAGAGAACGTGGCGGGCACGGAGCCCGAAGGTGTAATTTCCCCAGGTGGTGGCCTCGAGCACCAGCAGGAGAGGCCCGAGCAGCTCTGAGCGGCCCCAGCAAGACACGGTTTCAAGACAAACACGGTAAGCTACGGTGAAACCGAGCTGGAAGTTACGCCTTTGGAGCAAAACGCCGAGCCACAGGATGCCGGGCGGGAGCATTTCGGAAGCAGGGAAGAAGGACAGGCTCTTCCGGGAGACCCCAGAGCCCCGAGGGCGCCGCCGGGAGTGGCCCTGAGCACTGCCAGGTGTGGCACCAAAACAACAACAGACACACAAGAACCAGAGGCGGCCTGGAGGGCTGGGCCGGTCGCGGGGGCACAGCTGCTGCGGGGGAACCGTCAGTGCGGGTCCCCACGGTACCCCACAAACCACACTCCGAGCTCCAGGATCTGCGTGTGGGTCTGTATGTTGCTCTCGGTGTCCACCTGCACAGGACGGCGACTCCCTCTGGCTCTGTGCTCAGGAATTACTCCTGGCTCTGTGCTCAGGAATTACTCCTGGTGGTGCTCAGGCACCATATGGGATGCCAGGAATCGAACCCTGGTCAGCCGCGTACAGGGCAGACGCCCTCCCCCCTGTGCAGCCCCCGGACGGTGACCTTCTCTGATGCCCCGGAGCCCTACGGCCAGGCCACTTGCTGCTCCCAGACACAGAGGGGAAAAGATCCGGCCGGGAGCCGGCCCTGAGACGGAGCCTGGGTGGTGCCCATGACTGGGCCGAGCTCTGGCCGGGGGCAGCTGGCGGGGCCGGGTGGGGGCGCGAGCTTCCTGGAAATCAACACTGTTTACTCTCTCTCCCAGAATAAACAAACTGCGCTTCCCCGCCAAGAGCCGGGGCACTTCCTAAGGCCTGGCTGCAGTGGCACAGAGAGACGTTTGTCCCCGGAGCCGGGAGGGCGGGAGCCAGCGGGCCGCGGAGGGACTCAAGCAAGGCCCCCGCTGGGCTGGGCTGGCCAGGCCCCCGGCCACTGCTTTCCTTTCCGGCCTCGCACACAGGCCTGGGGAGGAAACGCCCCGCCCTGGCGCGGCTTCTGGGGTGGCGCCGGGTTCTGGGGGTCAGTGCCCGGGCCCCGTGGCATGGGGGGGCAGGGGGGGGCGCGAGCGAGGGGCGTCTGGGGCGGGCGGCCTCACCTGTGCTGGATGCGGGGGTCAGTCTGCACCAGGGGCAGGATGGCCTCCAGCACCTTGCTGGCCGAGCCGGGCAGCATCTCCAGGACCTTCTTGTCGATGGCCATCTTGTCCACGATGGTCTTAAAGTAGCGCAAGGCACTGACCACCTCCTTCTCCTTCTCTCCCAGCCAGCTCTGGTTCTGAAAGGGAGTCCAGGCGTGAGGGCGAGATCACACGGCGCGGCTCGGAGGACGGTAAGACCCGACTCCGTCCGTCAGCTCAGGGTTCGGCGTGTGGAAACTGAGCCCGGGGCCATCTCCCCAGGGCCAAGACCGCCACGTGTACTCGGGCCCAGGGAAGTCCCCGGAGTCCCCCCACAGGACAGCAACTGGACACCAGCCCCCGGGCACAGTGAGGCTGCGTGAGCTGGCGGCTGGGGGGAGGGACCAGCGCCCCCGGCCCACAGTCCCCGCCTCTCGTGGACCCACCCAGGCGACCTCGGGACAATGACCTGCATCTCCTCAGGCCTGGGGAGCAGCGGGCACAGACCAGGAGGCCATGGAGGTGGCAGGGGCTGACCATCCTGGTGAGGTGGGTCAGCTGGCCGCAGCCGGGGCCCCTCGGCCCTCGGGGACACCCATGTGGGCGGCAGGTCAGCGGCCCGGCGGGGCCCCGCCCCCTTAGCCCAGGGCCCAGCTGGCTGGCCAGGAAGGGAGATCAATAATGACCTGTAACATGGGCAGATTCGGAACTAGGCCATCTACTCGAGTGGCCTCAGTCCAGGGCCAGCCCAGGGGGAGCGGGGGGGAGGGGGGGAAGCGCCTTCCGGTTCCTGGGAACGCAGGAAACAGTCCAAAGCCAGCCATCGAGGAGGAGGCTCTCTAGACACGGCCGGCCGAGAAACGTCCTCGGGTACGCAAACATGACTCCTAAGCGGGTGACGGCTCTCAGCTGCAGCTCCTCGGGGCCCCGGAGGACGGGCGCCAGGAGCGAAATAAAATACCCGAGTGGGCTGGAGCGCCGGACAGCGGAGAGGGCGCTCACGTGTGCCAGCCTGGGTGCCATCCCCGTCACCAGCCAGAAGAGACCCCCGAGCACAGAGCCGGGAGTAAGCCCTAAGCACCGCCAAGCGGAGCCCCGAACAACAAACGGACCAACTAAAGCCCGGCAGTGGGGGCTGGGGAGACGGTGGAGGGGCCCGCGCCTGCTCGCGGCAGCCCGGCCTGGCCGTCCCTGGCACCACGTGTGGTCCCCAAGCTCCGCCGGAGCACAGAGCCAGGAGCACTCCTGCTGCTCCCGCAGCCCCTCGGGACAGAGACCGCCGGCGGGGTGCGGGAAGCGCAGGCCTGCGGGCACCCAGAGAGGCCAGAGAACGTGCAGTGGGTGGGCGCAGGGGAGGGGCTTCGCTGCAGGGAGGAGCATCAGAACAGGCCGCGTCTAGCGGGACGGGGGGACGGGGCGGCAGGCCCCCGGGTCGAGACCCGCCAGTTCACAGCCCTCACACCCACTGGGCGAGCGCACGCTCCGGGGGCGGCAAGGGGCGTGGGTGGGGGCACCTCCCTCCCGGCCCCGGCCCCCGCACGGGTGTCGGCTTCCGACAGAGCACCGGGCCGTCCTGCGGGCTGGGCCGGGCGGAGGGAGGGGGCCCAGCACCAGGACACCCCCACGGCGGCTGGGGGGGATGAGATGGAAAGTTCCGGAGCCGTGGGGCTGCAAGGGTCCTGGCGAGACCAGCCTGGAGTGACGGGGTCACGACACCCTCCTGTCGCCCCGGAGCCAAGCGCCAAGGGCCCAACAGACGGGGCCGGGGAACCGCCGGCCAACACCCCTGGACACCTCCCCGCCCCCTCCCGCCCTTCCACTCCCTCTCTCCCTCTCTCTGCCCTTCCCCCCTGCTCTGGAGAAGCCCCTGCTCTCTCTCTCCCCGGAACATGTACTTCCTCTCTCTGTCCCGTCACACCTAAGTAAATTCCATCAATGAAACCTGTCTTGGGCCCGAGGGACAGTACGGCAGGAGGGCGTTTGCCTTGCATGTGGCCGGCTGGGGTTCAAGCCCCGGAACCCCCGATGGGACCCCAAGGCCCTGCCAGGAGGCAGCCCTGAGCACCGCGGGCCGAGTGCCCGGGACCGAGACTGGACGAGAGGGCGAGGGCTGCGGTTTGCTTTCTCTCTGTGATATGTCAGAGTCGACACGGAAACAGAGCCGGGTGCAGGGCGGGTGTGCAGCTGCGGCGTGGCCTCCCCGAGGGCCGGGGGCTGTGGGGCCCGTCACCTGCAGCCGACGTCATTTGCTTGCCTGCGTAGCGGGGTGCAGTGGGGAAGGTTCTATCTGAGCAGCAGAGGGGAGAGAAGCTGCAAGATCGGGGACACGGGCGCACGCGGCTGCCTCCCCGTGCCTCAGTCTCCCCTTCTGGGGGCTGCAGGGAAGGACAGGAGGGTGCAGAGCACCTGGCACTGGCCCGGGGGCTCGCTGGGGGCTGCCTTGGGGCATCACCGCGGCTGACACTGACGGCCCTTCCTCCTCCTGTGTCCAGCTCCTCTCAGCAACTGGGACCGGCTGAGCTAAGAGCTGCCCGGCGGCCACCAGCCCCGGCACGGGCGGGGCTCCTACTCCTGCCCCGGGCCCGCTGCACACAGCGGTCCTGCGAAGGGCATTTTCCGCCCCCCCGCCCGGCCGGGGCCGGGCTCTGGCGCCGCGTGAAGGCGAAACCCCGCGGTTCTGGGCGTGGCACTGACCTTCTGCCTCTGATCACTGGCGGACATAAACTCTACTGCCTGCGGCTCCAGGTCCAGGGGGGGGGCGCAGCGCTCGGGGAGGGGTCTGGCTGCCGCCTCCTGGAAGAGAGGAAACCTGGATTCCTACAGCGCTGGCGTCGCCGGGCCTCAGGGACGCCGCAGGGGAGGGGCTGAGCGGTGGGACCCCGAGCGGGACGGCCCTGGCTCCCTCTAAGCTGCCTGAGAAGCCCAAGACGCCCCCCGGACCCCTGGACTCCCCCCCGGGAGCGGGGCGGTGGGCCGCCTGCCCCCGCGGGCCGGAACCCCGTCGTACTTTGTTTACCGGCTTGTCGGGGATCTTCACCGACACCTCGGCGGGCTTCCCCTTCTTGGACGGCGTCCGCTTGATCTTGGGCGAGTGGAACTTGTCCATGAGCTTCATGGTGAAGGACGAGAGGTGGGAACGCTGGGAGTCTGGAAGCAAAGGGGCCACCGTGAGGTCGGGCGGGAGGGGTGCAGCGAGCCGGGCGCCCCCGGGCCTGCGTGCCGGACCGCACCAGGCCTTCTGGGGGCCGCCCCGAAGGCACAAGCACTCCGGACCCCGGGCGCCTGGCCCCGATGCACCGAGAGACCTTCCGCCGCGGCCGAGTCCGGCGCCTGCCCCACTTGGCCACGTGTTCCCACGAGGGCCGGGGACCCACGGCCCCAGGGTCTGCGCCCGAGCAGCACCCAGGGAGGGGGCCACGGGGCGAGGGGCTCACCGTGCGCCCTGCCGGGCTCGGTTCACGGTCCCACGGCCACAAATGGTCTCTCGAGTGCAGCCAAGTACAACCCAGAAGCCCCCCAGGCCCCCCAAATCCCCAAGCCAGGAGTCAGCACTGCTGGGCCCCAAACACGCGTAAGCACAAAGTCAGCGTATTTCCGTAAGCGGAAATGAACAACCCGCAGTGGGCCCGAAGGAGGCGTCGGCTGCAAAGGCAGGAAGGATGAAGCGACGTCACAACCCACACCTGGACGGCGACTCTCCTCAGAGCCACCGGGTGCTCCTGAGCAGGCCACAGAGGGCGTCTCGAGGGCTGAGAAGACTCAGGACAGCTGAAACGACGCACCCCTCAAGCAGGCGACACCCGACACCTCCGAGACCCCCAACTGACTTTTTTTTTTGCAGAAATGGCGAATGAGATCCTAAAATTAGACCAGAAACACAGGAGACCCTCCCAAAATGCCTACAAAGAGATGGGAAAAGAACAAAGCTAAAGAACATACTTCTCAATTTCAGAACTTCCGGCCACAAAGTTAAGCCCCAATAATCACGGCGGAGGGGCTGGAGCGACAGCACAGCGGGGAGGGCATTTGCCTTGCACGCGGCTGACCTGGGTTCGATTCCCAGCATCCTATAGGGTCCCCTGAGCACTGGCAGAGGTAATTCCTGAGTGCAGAGCCAGGAGTGACCCAAAAAGAAAAAAAAAAAAACTCCCAGCAGCACCTGAGGAGGAGAAGGCGGAAGCGGGACCCGGCACGGGACCCAGCGCCCGGGAGCAGCTGATTCAGGACGGCCAGGTGTGCTGGGACTTTTTTTTTTTTTTTGCACGTGTGAAACAAGAAGGATTTTTTCTTTCTTTCTTTCTTTTTTTTTTTTTGCTTTTTGGGTCACACCTGGCGATGCACAGGGGTTACTCCTGGCTCTGTGCTCAGGAACCACTCCTGGCGGTGCTCAGGGACCATATGGGATGCTGGGATTTGAACCTGGGTCGGCCGCGTGCAAGGCAAACTCCCTCCCCGCTGTGTTGTCGCTCCAGCCCCCTGAAACAAGAAGGATTTTTGATTTTGCTTTGGGCCACACCCAGCAGTGCTCAGGGGTCACCCTGGCTCTACACTCAGGAATTAACCCCTGCAGCATTGGGGAACCGCACCGGACACAGCGATCGATCAAACGCGGGTCCGAGGGCGTGCAAGGCAAACGCCCTCCCCTCCGGACTAACGCTCTGGCCCTGAAACCAGGAAGTTTATTTATTAAGACACACTTAGACCGAGACGCATGTCTGAGAGGGGAACCGGGGCTTCTCCCGAGCAGAAACAAGCGAGGGCCGTGTGCCGGGAGGGCGAGCCGGGCCGGGCACTCTCGAACCACTCGGGCCGACGCCAGGGCACGAAGCCGCCTCTGGGCTCACTCGGACACACAGGCCAACCCTGGCGGACCCAGGCTACGCGCAGGAGTCACAGCCGTGAAGCTGGAGACGAAAACACAGCGGTCAGCCCCGGGGCCTGCTCTCCAGCCCCAGCTCGGACGGCCACGTGACTCCCAGGGGGCCCGTTCAGCTGCACTTCCTCCAAAATAAACACACCGTGCCCCAGAGCGACACCTTCGAGCCGGTGAAAAGAGAAGTGAGAGCGGGAGAAAGTGCCTGCACACCAAGGCCAGAAGCCGGCATGCAAAAATGGCTGGCGAGAGCCTGCAGTTAGAACCGGAATGGAAGGGACCCCGAAAAACAGCGTGCGGAAGGAACGGGGCTGGGGGGCCAGAGCAGGGGGGCAGCGGCAAAGGCGTCTGTCTTGCCACAGTCAGCCGGGCTCCGATCCCTGGCGTTCCTTGAGCACCGCCAGGTGTGGCCCAAAACCCGAGAGAGAGAGAGAGAGAGAGAGAGAGAGAACAAGAGTTGGACGATGCATTGATGCATTTCAATTTCGAAACTGAGCGCTTGGCACTCCAGCAGCCAAACATCACCTGCTAAGCAAGGGCCAGAGGGCCACAGGGGGGCGCCACGCGCTGGGCTCGAGCAGGGAGGCAGGGGCCATCCTTGGCACAGGGTCCCAGGGCACTCAGGGGGGCCACCCCAAGCAAAGCAGGCGGGGCCCAGGTGCAGGGGAAGTGGTGAGCGGAGGGGACGGACGCCGTCTGGACACGACCTCACAGCCAGTGCTCGAGCGGAAAGGGGCAGAGGGCAGCACTGCGAGGCCCGCAGGAAGCACGGAGAAACGGAGCACTGCTCGGGACAGCCCCAGGCAGGGCCCAGGAGAACCAGGCCCATCACCGCAGGGCCCCCAACCAGGCGCATCACCGCAGGGGCCCCAGCCAGGCCCACGCAGCCAGAGGAGGAAGTATAATTTTGCAAGAGAGAGGAGGGAAAAATCCCCTGGGCAATCACATGGGTGACCCTTGAAAACAGGCGCGACGCGGGCGGCTAGCGGCCACATTGCACAATTCTGTCTGTGAAAGGTCCAGAACAAGCAAACTACGGGGCTGAAAGTCAAGCAGCGGCTGCCTGAGGCTGGGGGGCTGGGGGGGCCGGGAGGAAGAGGCTTCTGGGGGGAGGGGCCGGGGGTGGGCAGCGCTCTCACATCAGGACTCAGCCTGCACCTCACACCCCAGTGCTGACCAAGCCCCCTGGAATGGCCCCCAGCAGCCGCCCCACGCACTGTCCCGTGGCGACTCGGAAATCCCGCGCCACCACCAAGTGCTCGCAGGCCTGGACAGGGCCGGCAGGGAGAGGGCGGGCCGGGGCTCGGTCTCCGCAGTGGCCCTCGCGGGCGCCTGGACTGTGCGCGGAGAAGGTGCTCGGTGAACACTCCTCCAAAATGCACAGGTCAGTCGACGGGAGCCCCCGGTCCAGGGCCCAGAGTCTCCACCCCCCCGCCCCCCCCCCCCCCGCCTCGCCCCCACTGAAACTCCCTCCTCTGAGCAGGAAGAGGCTGGGAGATAAGCCCAGCCGAGAAACGAGGAAGCACAGCAACTCCAGAAAGCCACGACGGCACGGACCGGACAGCCGAGTGCGGGGTCACACACCACCAGCCAGAGACAAGCCCGAGCAGCACGGCTCAGCGGACCTGCAAGGTCACACGGACTATGGACACGGGCGGGAGAACACGACAGGGAGGGCCAGGGCAGGGCCAGGAAGTGACAAAGCACCAAGGAGGGTCGGCAGCACCACACACACATGCCCAGACACATGCACGCACACACAGAGACATGCACACACACACACAGACATGCATGCACACACAGAGACAAACACACACACAGACAGAGACATGCACGCACACAGACACATGCACGCACACACACAGAGACATGCGCACACAGAGACAAACACACAGACATGCACACACAGACACAGAGACATGCACGCACACAGAGACATGCACACACAGAGACAAACACACACACAGAGACATGCACGCACACACAGACACATGCACGCACACACAGACACAGAGACATGCACGCACACAGAGACAAACACATACAGAGACATGCATGCACACACAGACATGCACGCACACAGACTTGCACCTCACACACACACCTCAGATACACACAGACCCACAGAGACACACAACACAGATACACATACCACACACAGAACACACATAATACACACCTGTACCACAAACACTGTACACAAAGACATGCACTGCGTACAGCACATGTACGCATGCACCACAGACTCACACAGATGCATCAAGACAAACTCCACGCAAACACCAAGCAGACACACATGAAGCACACAAAATACACACCGCACACACCCCACAGACCACACCCCATGAGACAGATATATAGACCGAGTCTAACCGCCTAAAGATACTCAGACAACGCCCCCCCACGCGCTCGTCCGCCGCAGAAGGCGCTGCGGCGGGCTGGTGTCAGCGCGTGAGGCCCCCTGCCTTCCTCTCGAAGGGCGGTGCTCCCGCCTGTTTGCAGAGACCCCGAGAACTGCATTCAGAGAGGCTGGGAGGCCACACGCAACCTCCGTAGGCTGAGGCCAACCAAGTCCCCACACACAGCCTTCAGCCAGGAGGGGACACTCACAACCCAGCCTGGGAGCCACCTGTGCTGTGCGGCTGAGTGTGTGACTGAGGCCCCGGGCGTGTGTGACTGAGGCCCCGGGCGTGTGTGACTGAGGCCCCGCGCGTGTGTGACTGAGGCCCCGGGCGTGTGTGTCTGAGGCCCTGAGCGTGTGTGTGACTGAGGCCCCGGGCGTGTGTGACGGAGGCCCCGCGCGTGTGTGACTGAGGCCCCGGGCGTGTGTGTCTGAGGCCAGAGCGTTGTGTGACTGACGCCCCGGGCGTGTGTGACTGAGGCCCTGAGCATGTGTGTGACTGAGGCCCCGGGCGTGTGTGACTGAGGCCCCGGGCATGTGTGACTGAGGCACCGCGCGTGTGTGACTGAGGCCCCGGGTGTGTATGTGACTGAGGCACCACGTGTGACTGAGGCCCCGGGTGTGTGTGACTGAGGCCCCGGGCGTGTGTGACTGAGGCCCCAGGCGGGTGTGACTGAGGCCCCGCGTGTGCGACTGAGGCCCTGAGCGTGTGTGTGACTGAGGCCCCGCGCGTGTGTGACTGAGGCCCCACGTGTGACTGAGGCCCCGGGTGTGTGTGACTGAGGCCCCGTGCGTGTGTGACTGAGGCCCCGCGTGTGTGACTGAGGCCCCGAGCGTGTGTGTGACTGAGGCCCCGGGCGTGTGTGTGACTGAGGCCCCGGGCGTGTGTGACTGAGGGCCCAGGCGTGTGTGACTGAGGCCCCGGGCGTGTGTGTGACTGAGGCCCCGCGCGTGTGTGACTGAGGCCCCGGGTGTGTGTGACTGAGGCCCCGGGCGTGTGTGACTGAGGCCCCGGGCGTGTGTGACTGAGGCCCCGGGCGTGTGTGACTGAGGCCCCGGGCGTGTGTGACTGAGGCCCCGCGCGTGTGTGACTGAGGCCCCGGGCGTGTGTGACTGAGGCCCCGGGCGTGTGTGTCTGAGGCCCTGAGCGTGTGTGTGACTGAGGCCCCGGGCGTGTGTGACGGAGGCCCCGCGCGTGTGTGACTGAGGCCCCGGGCGTGTGTGTCTGAGGCCAGAGCGTGTGTGTGACTGACACCCCGTGCGTGTGTGACTGAGGCCCCGCGTGTGTGACTGAGGCCCTGAGCGTGTGTGTGACTGAGGCCCTGCGTGTGTGACTGAGGCCCTGAGCGTGTGTGTGACTGAGGCCCCGGGCATGTGTGTGACTGAGGCCCCACGTGTGACTGAGGCCCCGGGTGTGTATGACTGAGGCCCCAGGCGTGTGTGACTGAGGCCCCGGGCGTGTGTGACTGAGGCCCCAGGCGTCTGTGACTGAGGCCCCAGGCGTGTGTGACTGAGGCCCCGCGTGTGCGATTGAGGCCCTGAGCGTGTGTGTGACTGAGGCCCCGCGTGTGTGACTGAGGCCCCGAGCGTGTGTGTGACTGAGGCCCCTGGCGTGTGTGACTGAGGCCCCGGGTGTGTGTGACTGAGGCCCCGGGCGTGTGTGACTGAGGCCCCGCGTGTGTGACTGAGGCCCCGAGCGTGTGTGTGACTGAGGCCCCGGGCGTGTGTGTGACTGAGGCCCCTGGCGTGTGTGACTGAGGCCCCGTGTGTGTGACTGAGGCCCCGGGCGTGTGTGACTGAGGCCCCAGGCGTGTGTGACTGAGGCCCCGCGTGTGTGACTGAGGCCCTGAGCGTGTGTGTGACTGAGGCCCCGGGCGTGTGTGACTGAAGCCCTGAGAGTGTGTGTGACTGAGGCCCCGCGCGTGTGTGTGACTGAGGCCCCGCGCATGTGTGACTGAGGCCCCGCGCGTGTGTGTACCGTGACGGGAGGACGCGGCCCTACACGGCTGCGGCTGCGCAGGTCTGGCCCTGCAGAGACGGAGCCTGCCGCCCCGCCGGTGCCTGTCAGCCTCTCTCCCCGCAGAGACCACGGCTGCGCTGTCTGCCGCCCCTTTCCTTCTGGGTGTCCGAGGACAGCGTTTCCTCCGGGGGGATGCGACAGGGTCCCGCCGGGCTCTGCTGCAGGAGCGGGCCTGGTGTTCTCTGGGCGCAGGGCTCTAATGCTTCCGTTTCAGTGCCATGAAACCCCTCATCTGTGACACCCCCGGGAGGGCCCTCCAGCTGGGAGCACTGCACTGCGAGCCACTTTTCTGCTTTCACAGCCCCCTGAGAACACCTGCCGTCCTGTCGGCCTGGGCCGTGGCGACCTCACCGTGCTGCGTGCTATGGACATGACTGAGGGGCCGCCCGCGGCTGTCCAGCCCTCCAGGGCCACTTCCGAGGGGCCCCGGCCAGCTCCCACGCAGGGACAAGGGAGACCAGAGCCGCTCCCAGGCCTGCCTCAGCTGCGCCTCCTGCTGGGCTCTGGGGAGCTTCCCGGTGGCCGGTGGGCTCGGCAGCCGGGGCAGGACCCGCTGCGGTGCCTGTGCCGGGACGGCAAGGAGAGCCCGCGGCGCGTGTGGCTTCCCCGGCCACCCACGCGGGACGGTCCCGGGGGTCGCACCCCTGCAGGCCGCGCCAGAGCCGGCCCACCCTCCCCGCCCCGCGTCGCCGGGCCTCCACCGCCTCTGCTGCCGAGGACAACTGTCGGGCCAGCTGCCCCCCACGCCCCGGCGGCAGCTGCGAGCCCAACTTAGAGCCCAACTTAGCCGCGGCTCCTGTCAGGGCCGAATCCTGCCCCGGGCCGGGGAGGCCAAACAGCCCAAAGTCTCCCGAACGGGGGACCGAGAGGAACACCCGGGCCGGCCGTTCCCGCCCCCCAGGCGTCTGGACCCCTCCAGCCCAGAAAGGGAACCCGGGAGCCCCCAGGGCGCTGTGAACACAGGGGCGTCTGCCCGGGCTGTGGGCACGGGCAGCGGCGGGGTCAGGCCCCCTGGCCCCCTGGCCCCCTGGCAGCCCAGGCTCCTGAGCAGGCGCGGGGCGCTCCCGGCTGCCCGTGTGAGGCGAGTCGCCAAGGCCGAGGCTGGCTAGCGGCAGCGTTACTGCCATCTGATAACACGGCCAGGCTCTGCCAACGCTTAATAAGGCGAGAGCTAAAAATAGTCCTGGGCTCGCGGGCGGGCGGAAAGCAGCCTGGCGGAGCACTCCTCTCCGAGTCAAAGATCCTCCGTCCGCTCCTGCCAACCCACTGACGAGACTACACAGCCCTACTGGGAGCTCACACCCACAGACGAGACCATGCAGCCCTACTGGGTGCTCACAGCCCACAGACCAGACTACACAGCCCTACTGGGCGCTTACAACCCACAGACGAGACTATGCAGCCCTACTGGGCGCTCACATCCCACAGACCAGACCACGCAGCCCTACTGGGCGCTTACAACCCACAGACGAGACTATGCAGCCCTACTGGGCGCTCACATCCCACAGACCAGACCACGCAGCCCTACTGGGTGCTCACACCCCACAGACCAGACCACGCAGCCCTACTGGGTGCTCACACCTCTCTTACAAGGTCGCGCAGCCCTCTCTTACAAGGCTGGCACCCACAGCCCTCTGATAAGGCCAGTGCGGTCCTACTATGTGGCACCCACAGTCCTCTGATGAGGCCAGTGCGTCACTTGGCAATGTCCAGTTTGGGCCCTACTATGTGGCACCCACATCCCCGGTGCAGACCTACTCGGTGCTGCTCACCCACAGGTGTGGCTGCCAGCAGCCCCGGCACACAAGACGGTCTCTCAAGGCGGGCCGGAGAGCTGGGCAACAGCCTCCTTGGCCTCTCTGTCCACCCGCCTGGGCTGGCCCGACTGAGACCCACGTGTGGGGAGGGCGGCCGCCCCTCCTCCCAGCCACACAGGAAGTGGGTCCCGCCCGGCCTGTCCCCTGGGTGGAGCTGCAGGGAGGGCTGGTGGCCGTGGACAGGCGCCTCAGGCCCCTCACCCCAGCACCGTCACCAGGAAGGCGGCCGGGACAGGTGGGCGGCCGCCGCGCAGGGACCCCAGCCTACGGCCGCTCCCTGCTCTTGGCTGGGTGCCACGAGACTCCCCCGTCAGGTCTGTCCTGGGAGTGGACAGCCGCGTTCCCGCAGCCTGGACGGGGACGCTGGGCAGGCCGGCCTGCAAGCAGGGCTGAGCACTGGACAGGGGCACCCGGGGCCTGCCCACCGGCAGGGGGGAGGAGGACGCGGGCACTGGCGTCTCCCGGGCAGACCACTCCCAGCACCCCACGGGGGGCAGCTCTGGGACGGGCGTCCCCAAGGCACATGCGGTCAGGGGTGTGGCCAAGCGGGACACCGCCCGCACCCACTGCCAGCGTCTGGCCAGCGGGTGAGGCTGCAGCTGCCCGGGCGCCCACCACCTGCACCAGGCCCCGGCAGACAGGTCCCCCGCGGCCGCGTCCCTCCACAGACCGGCAGGTGGTCTGGGGGGCCTGCCTCAGACAGCAGCCCGCGGCCCCAACACACACACGCACACACACACACACGCGCGCACACACGTATGCACACACACACATGCACACACACAAACACACACACGCACACACGCGCGCACACAAACACACAAACACGCACACACACACGCACACACACGCACACACACAAACACACACACATGCACACACACGCACACACACGCACACACAGCTGGAGCAAGAGGCTGCCAACCTGCTGTGCGCTGTCGCCTCTCAGTCGGGACGGTTCCCGGCAGTGAGCCGTCCCCGTGCTGGGCCTGGGCCTGAGCCAAACAACATTCCTGCCGCCCCCTCCGCACTGCTCCTCAGAACTCTCCGGAACCCGCCGCGCCCTCAGGAGAGACCCACCCGCTCCGCTCCGCCCTGCAGTGCTCGCAGCAGGTTCCCTGCGGCCCTGACGTCGCCGGAAGCCGTGGGGGAGGCCCAGCCCTGGGTGTGCCCAGCCCTGCGTGGGGGTGGGGTGGGCTCGCTCGGAATCCAAAGGCCCCGGGTTCGGGCACTGGGGGCGGCCAAAAGGCAGAGGGCACGCCGGGCCCGGGTCTGAGCACCCCACGGAGAGTGTCCACGAGCACTGGGCCGTGGGCCCCCAACACCAAAACCTAACCAGGACGCTCAGCTCAGGGCTGGGGGGCAGCAGGGGAGAAAGCAGGGGGGGCGGGGACGGGACAGGGCCCGGCTCGGGCGGCCACCCGAGGCGGGGAAGCCAAGCAGCCGACCGCAGGCCACATCCACCGCGCGGCGAGCGAGCACACAGGAAGGAGCCGTGCCGGGTGCCGAGACAGCCCCGCTGGCGGCCCAGCAGCGGGCCCGGCTCAAGGAAGAGACGTGCTGGGGTGGCCTGCCGGGGCCAGAGGGGGACCGAGCGCGGGCCGGGGCAGAGGGGCCTCGGGCCGCCCGTGACCACAGGCCCTCGTGGCAGCGTCACGGACACGCGGCGGGCGGCCACGCGGCCTCGGGAACCGGAGCTCCGGCAGCAGGGTCAGCTGCCCCCGTCTCGCTGGCACTATGGCCCGGGGCCTGGCGCCGTCCGGCCTGCGGCGTGCCGTGTGCAGAGCGGGCACCAGCACCGGTCCCCATCCCGCCCGCCTACCCCGGGCTCTGTGGCCCACGGCCCCTCCTTGAGCCGGAAGGGCGGGGTGCAATCTGCAGGGGCTGCCGAAGGCGGG
Organism: Sorex araneus; assembly: GCF_027595985.1. Lineage (NCBI taxonomy): Eukaryota > Metazoa > Chordata > Mammalia > Eulipotyphla > Soricidae > Sorex > Sorex araneus. Next base: position 2,560,783 of record NC_073302.1, on the reverse strand, counting down.
GAGGGGGCTGGGCGGGGGGGGGGGGCGGAGACCACCACGGGCAGGGCCCGAGGTCTGCCTGGAGGAGGCATCTGAAAACCAGGGCCAAGGGCCCAGGGCTAGGGCTAAAGGGGATCCCCATGTCCGAGGGCCCTACCTGGGAGCCAGAAGGGGGCGCCCCCCCCCCCCCGTGAAGGACACCTCAAAATGGGCCCCTCCACACCTCCCGTCCGAGCTCAGCCAGACACAGGAGCAGAGGAGCAATGATGTGGGGCCGTCACCTCTGACCCGCTCACTCTGGCCTTCCTCAGGGGGCCCCTCAGGCCGGGCGGGAGAGGGGCCCGGGGAGCCTCTGGGGAGCAGAAGGCAGAGAACCAGCCCCAGCCAGGGCCCGGGCACAGCCACACACACCTACTCACACAGTCACACAGACTCACAGCCACACACACCTACTCACACAGTCACACAGACTCACAGCCACACACACCTACTCACAGTCACACACAGACTCACAGCCACAGCCACACACACAGCCACACAGTCACACTCACAACACTAAGCCACAGTCACAACCACACACTCACAGTCACAATCACACACACAGCCACACACTGACACGATCACAGTCACACAGTCACAGACTCACAGCCACAGCCACACACACAGACTCAGTCACACACAGTCACACTTTCACACTTTACACAGCCACACACACTCTCGGTCACAAGTCACACAGTCATACACTCACACTCACAGTCACTCAAACACATGTACACACAATCTCACACACAGCCCCAGAGCGGCTCGGGCGGGCCGGCAAGAGGAAGCCAGGCCCGGAAGGCCGCCGGCCCCCCGCAACCAGAGGGGGTGAGACAGGCGGACGCTCAGGGCTCCTGCGGACAGGTGGGCCCCAGCCCCGAGCCACTGCAGCCCGGTCACCCCGCACTCGCCCCCAAACCACCCTCCCCCGCGGCCGCCCTGCAGCACCTGGAACCGCCTCTGCGGGCCCAGTCGCTGCCCGGCACTGCCGCCCGGTCCCGACCCGCGCGCCCCACGCCCCACGCACACACTCTGCTCCCCGTCCCGTCTGGAGAGGCCGCGCAGAGGGGGGCGGAGGAGCACAGCTCCCTCCCTGCTGTCTTCCTGCCCAGCACAAACACAAGTGACACGTCCGGGAGGGACACAGGAAGCGCAGGAGCAAAACAAGGGCTGAGACGCGCTGACGGGCGAGGCCCCTCCAGGGCGCGGGCAGCACCCAGCCACACCGGCCCGTGGGGGACACCTGGAGCAGCGCCCCGAGCAGGGAGGGGAACGCAGGGGAGCCCCTCCCCGCCCGGCGCCCGGCTCAGCCCGGCCCTGGGTGCGGGAGGGGCGGGGGGACACACAGGCCCGGCCTGCGCCCACCACAGCCCTCCGCGAGGACGCCCAGAGTGACGCGCGGCAGACGCGGGGCAGACGCGGGCCCGGGAGCTCAGAGCAGCTGCCTGAGGACGCGTACGGCCGCGCGGGGTCCTGAGCGAGCCCCAGCTCTGGGCTCTGGGCCGCGGGGCGGACGGGTCACCGCAGAGCGGCCCCTGCTCCTCCACCCCATGGCACAGGCGCCCAGCGCAGCCACGAGGGACCCGGGCCACAGACTCCCTGGGGTCTCCCCCTGCGGCCGGCATGGCCCCCCCAGCAGCACGAGGGCGGCTCTGGGGGCCGGGGGCTGAGGCCGATGCAGGGTGGGCACAGGGACCACCGGCGGGGACGCCACCTCAGGCCTGACCCCACCCGGACCCCCGGGCCCCCTTCTTCACGCAGAGGCCGCGCGACTGGCCACCGGGGTGGATGCCACCACGGGGAGCACCAGCCCTGCCGCTCGGGGACGGTCAGGAGTGACCGGCGGGCCGGCGACTCACGGTGTGGCCGGGGGGTCCCCGAGCACCCCCAGGGCCAACGCCGAGATCCCAACTGAAGGGGGCCACAGCCCTGCCCCGAGCACAGAGCTCCCGTGGGAGTGGGGGCCCCGGGCAAAGCCCCCGCCCCACCCACCCCTGCCGGCCCCGCAGACCCAGGCGGCGAGGGAGGCCCGAGAGCCAGCCCCCCTCTCACTCGCTCTAGCCGCCCCCACCCCGTCCTGGCCTGTCCACGGCGCAGGCCTGCCCCCCAGCCCTGAGAGCTTCCTCCTCTTCTTCCTCCTCCTCCTCCTCCTCCTCCTCGGCCGCCATCGAGGCACCGGCTCGGGCGCTGGCCAGGTCGGGCCTTCCCTGCCCCTCCCTGGGAGTCGGCAGCCCCGGGCACTGGCACCTTCCCACGTGCTCCCCGCTCACCCAGGCACAGGCGCGCGGCTGGGGTGGGCCCTCCTCAGCCCGAAGCCCACCTCGTCCTGGAGACTCACGGCCCGGCGCCCTGGGCCAGTGGCAGGGCCTCCCGCACGGGCCTGAGCCGGACGGGCGCACGGACACTTGGGGCCAACAGGCTGACTCAGCCCGAAGCCCGTCACATGCTCCTGTGACCCCAAACACACACCCCCGCAGCCCACCTCCGGCCCCGCCGGCCGGCCCGTCCGTGTCCGTCCCCTCGGCTCTGTCTGGGCCACACTCGTGAGGAACCCGCCCGCAGCTGTCCCCTCCCCGTCCGGCCGCCGCCCTGCGCCATCCACCGAGCACTGGCCGATCTGGCGCAAGCGGCCATGTCCCGCCGTCCCCTAAGGCTGGGTCCAGCAGGGTGCCCAGGGCACGTGGCTGAGTAACGCCGCAGAAACAGGGGCGGCCTGTCCCCTGGTGGTGCTCAGGGCGGACCCCTGGCTCGAGGACGGGGATCACTCCTGGCACTGCTGGGGGGTCCCGGGGGGCCCCGGGCAAGCCCCGGCCCGACGCCCTGAGGCCTCCCCGGGCCCCGCTGTCACGTTCTCATGCAGGAGCCTGGATAGCCGGTGACGCTCCTGGTATCTTGGGGACCAAATAAAGTATCTTTATGGGAAAAAGGCCCCCCAGAAGGTCCCCGTGGCTGCGGGTCCCAGAGCAGCCCTGCCCCTGCCCCGCCGCTCCCCTCCCCCACGCTCCCCGCTGTGACCTACACCCGCAGGCGAGCCCTGTCTCGGGGCTTTCATCTGCGCGTCCCTAATCGTGGGGCGCCGGCTCTCCCGTGCCTGCGAGCCCCATACGGCCTCCGGGCGCAGCTGCGCCAACCTCCGTGCCAACCTGTACTGTTTTATGGGGCTGTTTGTCTCGCCGAGCGGCCAGGCGCTCTCCTGCTGGTATTTTCCCTTTAGTCCAGAGTCTGACTCGGGATGGTCCACATCCCCCTTCGTCTGGGGCGGGGGGTGCTCAGGAGACCCGGGCGTCCTTGCCACCCCGCGCTGGGCCGGTGGCTTAGGGGGGAGCCCGGGACACGGCTCTAGGGCCATGCCCGGCGGTGCTCAGGGCTGACTCCCGGCACTGTGCTCAGGGCTGACTCCTGGTGCTCGGGGACCATGTGGGGTGCTGGGGACAGACCCTGGGTGGGCCGCGTGCAGGGCAGGCACCTTCCAACTGTGCTACTGCTCGGCCCCCAGTTCAGTTTAAGGAGCCCCCCACTGCTGACCCCACTGTGACCTCCTGACCGAGCGGCCTGACACGCCAGCGTGCTGCCAGGGCCTGAGGGAGCAGGACACCTGCAGCGGGCAGGGCCCTGCCCGGCCACCCAGGCTGGACACGGAGGTCTGGTACCTCCCCAGGAGCAGGGCGGCGTGTGCGGGCAAGCAGAGCCCCTGCGAGGGTCAGGCCGGCGGCCGTCCACACCTCTGGCCACGGGCTCCCCCGGGGGGGGGTCTGTGCACCCCAGAGGCTCCCAAACTTCGTGGCCTGCCACCCTGTGTTCAGGAAAAAGGCCCAGGGGTCCCCCGGGCAGCTTCCGTCTTCCCTGAAGCGGGTGGCAGCAAGCGCCCCCGAGAGCAGCCCCCGCTCTCGAGCAAGGCCCGAGCCGGGCAGCGCCGTGGGACTCTGGGCAGGGCGGCCAGATGAGCCTCGAGGCTGTGGCCGGCACCATCGTCCCAAGAGGGGGGCCGGCCTGCCCCTCCCCTGAGGCCACCCCGGTCCCTGGGGAGCGTCCGGCCCGGCCACCCCGCCAGGGCTCACTCTCCTGCCGTGCCCACTGCACGGGGCGGAGGACCGGGAGTGCCCACCAGCTGTGTCCAGCCTCCTGCAGCCGTCCCCCCGCAGGCCGAGGGCGCGTCTGACCTCCCCTGGCTTGGGGGCCTGGCAGGGCTCAGGGGCCCCTCCTACAGTGCTCGGGGACCCGGCGGTGGCAGAAGCGGAACCCGGCATCCCGCAGGCACCCTGCCCCAACCCTTCGGCAGACCTGGGCACACGGGCGCGGGTGGGAGCCCCGTCTCAGGCACGAGGCCGCGTGGCTCAGCCCCCCTGCCCTCTGCTCAGCCAGCCCCGGGGGCGTGAGGCGGAAGGACCCCAGGGGCACTGAGCCGCCAGCGCCCAGGGGACGGCGGCCCGGGAGCAAGGCCGTGCGGGCGGCTCCCCTGGGGCCCGCAGCCAAGGTCACCTCGTATGCCACACGGCTCTGCCAACTGGACCTCGCTGTGCCCCTAGCCTGCGAACCCGTGACCTCTGCCCTCCGGCCACCCTGGCACGGAGGCGCCGGCAGGGCCCAGGCGTCCCCAGAAGGTAATCGGGACACTTCGTCAGGAAGCGGCTTCCGGCTGGCGCGTCCGTCCGCCAGCCCCTGCTGCGGAGTGGCCACGGGACGCTGCGGGGCCTGAGACCACGGCGACACCCTTCTGCAGCTGGGAGAGGGACAGCCAACACGGAAATGTGTTTTCCGCATGTTCCCAGGGTAAACGTGCCCCAAAGCCAAAGGCTGGGCGAGATATTGTTCTAAATTTGGAAATATCTGATGACCAAGCAGAGTTTCCTTCCCTTTTCTTGCCCACACCCACAGCAACGCCCTCCGCTTCTCGTGAGAAAGATTCCTCTACGCTTAGGTCTTCCCCTTCCTACATCTGAGCGCTCAGAGCACAGACCCCGGCTCAGGGGAGCGGGGGACGCGGGCGACCCGCTGCCTCGCAGGGCGTAGGAGGCGTCACCGGGGCCCCTCCCGGGCCCGCACTCCATGGCGCTCTCCACGCGCTAGTCCGTGGCCCCTGGTGGCCCTTGGGGTTGGCAGCCACCGTCAAACAACGCCAAGTCAGAGCCAGAAACCGCGCTGTGGGGCCATGGCCGCGGCCGGACGCCGTTGTGGCTCTCGCTCTCCCGAGCGTCTGGCTCCTAAGCGACACGAGCCCCCGCGGCAGAGCGACCTTGGCGCCTCACACAGGCACAACCCCGGGAAACGCCGCCGGAACATTCTGGCAGTGAGAGGGCGCCCAGGGGCTGGGGCTGGCTGAGCCCTTGGCCTGCGGGGTCTCGCTGCTGCCCGCGGCCTCTGCACGGTGTGCTCGGACAGGGCTGGCGTCCCCCCACCTGCTCCCTCTGCCCCGTCCCCCTCCCGGAGGGAGCCCAGCGCCCAGGTGGGGAGCGGATGGCCTGAGAGGAGCCGTGGAGGGGAGCCGCGCCCCCGGGAGACAGACGGGTCCCCAGCGCGGCTCCCGGCCTCACCTGCCCGTGCCCTCCGCCCTCACGAGCTCATCACTACGACACCAGTAAACAGAACCGGAGTTTTATGGGAAACAATTCCAGAATGGAAACACTCCAGGCTGCTGTGCCGCGCTCACGGGGAGCGGGTGCGTCACCCCTGAGTGTGACAGCTGCCGGCCAGGGCAAGGCCCGGGCAGGGCCTCAGGCCCCGGAAACCGCCCGGCAGAGCCACAGCCATGCGCAAAGCTGGCGGCGCCCACCCAGTCGCCATCCAGGGAACGATGCTGCCCCGCACGGCAGAGAGAGCGTGGCCGGCCCCGCGGCCAGCAGCCGTGAGGACGCCCGGCGTGGCCAAGGGCCGACACAGGCGAGCAGAGGCCCAGTGCGAGCAGGCGCGGCCTGAGGGAGCCAGCAGCCAGCGCGGCCGAGGACGGAGATGCTCGACACCCCCCCCCCCCACCAGCATAACAACCTTCCGATCAACATGAAACTCCGCCCGGCCTCAGCGAGGCCTCCCTCCCCGCCGTGTGCGGTGTGCCCAAGCCCGGAGCCTTCCCGGAGTCTCCCACAGCGCCTGGAGCCGGAAGCAGGCGCAGGAGTCGGCCCTCGAGGTGCCCCCGACCAGACGCCTGCGGGCACACCCCAGCCCCAGGCTGCAGTTCCCAGGGGTCACAGGGCCACACGCCATGACTGGGGCCGTTCTTATTGCCCGGGAGACTTCTGTCCAGGCTGGAATGACCTCGACTCCCTCAGGAGACCCGGAGGGCAGGGCCAGCGGGGGCCGCGGGAGCCAGTGTCCGGGACCCGGCTTCCCTGGGTGGCTGCCCAGACCCTGGCAGGTGCTCGAGGCTCGGTGCTCGGGCGCGGGCACACCCTGGGGTTCCAGCCTGCTAGAGCCCCAGCCCCCCGCGCCCGAGCGCCCACTCGGCTCCAGAGCCCGCCTGGGCCTGCACGGCGGGCACAGGGCACACGGGGGCGGGTCCTGCAGGAGGCGGAGGGAGGGCGCAGGGTCCCGGCAGGCCCAGCAGTAAACACATCAATAAACACAGGCCGGGGAGGCGTAAGGAAGGAGATGCCACGATAACAACAGTCACGCGAGGCCGCGAGGGCAGAGAGCAGGTTGCTGAGGGCCGGGCGGTGCCGCCTCCGCCCGCTCGCGCTGGCACCATGAACGCCCCACACTGACCGGCTGGCAGGAGCCCGGCCTCGAGCCCCGGGGCAGCTCTGGGTTTCCCCCGTTTGGGGTCTAAGGGTGGCAAAAAGGAACCAAAATGTGAGAAGGGCAGGCACAGCGGGGAGGGCGCTGCCCTGCAGGCTCCGGGCCCGGGAGTGAGCCCTGAGCAGGGCCAGGAGGAGGGGTCTGGGCCCAGGGCGCCCCACACCGCCCCCAGGCCCAGGAGGGCGCGTGTCTGAGACGGAAGGGGGCAGGCGCCCAGACGCAGTAACAGGGCGAGCACCGGCCACGGCCCCGAGGCAGAAACGCCACGATCCCCGGGACGGAGGGCGCCGTCTCCGCCTGCCCGCAGGGGGTCCGGGCCTCCCGGCCTCGTCAGTGCCCACCGTCGAGAGACTCACCGGGTTCCCCCAACCCCGCCCACACCCGCGTGCCTCGCTGCCACGTGGACGGTGGAACCACCCGTGCAGGAGTCGGTAAACCCCGTCGCAAACACGCCTCTAAAGCCCAGGTCCCCCAAACCCAGAGGTCGGACTTTTTAGTGACGCAGCCTGTAGGTGGTCCCGGGAGGGGGGGCTACCGGCACGCCTTCCGCCCAGGTAAGATCCGGAGCTGCAGCGCGACAAACGGACCCTCTGCCCCTAAAGACTGTGACCGAGAGGTCTTCTAACCCATCTTGGCACCCAGAGCGGCTTCTTGCAGAAATGCACCCAGACTGTGAACTGGGCTAAACTATCAGAAACCCAAAACCACGCGGCCGCAACAGCGGCCACGCAAACTCAGAGTCTTCACTCTCAGCAATGAAGAGAAATTAGTAAATGATGCCTTTCAGCAGGCCTGACTGTTGGGGGAAAAATTCCAAACAATAATAGTGAGTTCTCTATTGAAATATTGAATGCATTCAAAGTATAGAGAGAATAAAGTGAAGATCATTAGCTACTTAGGTGGGGGGTATATCGGGGTTCTTGGTGGGGGAACAGGTGCACTGGTGAAGGGATGGGGGTTCAATCAGTATATGACTGAGACTTAAACCTGAAAGCTTTGTAATTTTTTTCACGGTGATTCAATAAAATAAAAACTTAAAAAATTTAATTTAAATTTAAAAAAAAAACCAGGTCCCCCAACTTCAACCACCGTGAGAGACAAAGGGGGGAGCCCCCCGCCCCCACGGGCCAACAGTGCTGCTGACCTCGAGGGGTCAGGGCTGGGAGCCAGGGCCCTGCTCTTCGCCCCCAACTTACTGCGGCCCCGACACTCCTACCACCGACAGGGGCCCCGCAGCTCCCCGAGTCACCAGCCACGGCTCCACAGAGAGCAGGACCCGGGCACGCTCTGGACCCTGGTCGGGACCCTCAGACTCGCCGCTGCGCCCCCCCATACGTGTGCTCTGCTGGCTCCTGCTCTCACGCGCCTCCCAAGGTGGGCTGGGCGCCCCACGGGGACACGCACTGCCTCTCCCCACGAGGCGGTGCCCGAGGTGCTGACCAGCGCCAGGGGCTCCCTGGGGGCCGGAGACCCCGCAGTGGCACCGAGGAAGGGCTGGATCCTGACCTGTGTCACCGACAGGGAGCGTCCTGGCCGTCCAGGGGGTCGTGACCTGCAGCTGGACTTTCATGTTCCAGTCAGCAGGTGAAGTGGACGCGGGCCCGAGTGACCGGCTCACACTCCGCCCTGCAGCCAGGGGCTCTGAGCCTGCCCACTGTGGGGGTCCGAGAGACAGTCCAGCGGGAGGGCGCCTGCCCCGCACACAGCGCCCCGTACCGTCCCCTAACGCCTGCCGGAGGGACCCCCGAGCACCGCCGGGTGTGGCTCAAGAGACAGAAAGAAGAAAAACTGAGTAATAAAAATCCTCAGGGATGGAGGAACAGGACAAGGGTAAAGCACTGACTGGAAAGAGGCTGACCCAGGCTCGATCCCTTGCACCCCAAGGGGTCCCCAGGGCCCGCCAGGCCCGACCCCTGCGCGCAGACCGGGAATAAACCCCGAGCACCGCTGGGTTTGCCCCCCACAGAAGCAGCAGCACATCAGCCTATTCCTGCTCCGTGACGCGGGCAGGCGGGTGCTGGCGGACGTCCACTCACACAAGCCTCGGGGTCGGCGTGACACCAACACGGGCTTCCCCGCCACTCACTGCCCCCGCCAGGGGACGGTCACAGCCCTACACGCCGTCCACTGCCATCCAGCCTGGCCCCCGGGCCCCAGCGTCTCGGCCCCGCCTCCCCGCCCGCAGACCCTCGCCCACGAGCACCTGCTTCCCGTGCCCGGCCCGGCCCCTGCTGGCTTCCACTCCCTGCCCGGGGGCAGCAGCTCGAGCCCAAGCTGTCCCGGAAGCCTCCAGCTCCTGGGCCCAGGCCGCCTGGAGGGCTGGCGTGTTCCGGACAGCCCGTCCTGCCCCCGGGCCCACTGCCCCTGGCCCTCCTCACCTTGCCTCCAGGGGCTGCCGGGGCTCTGCCTGGCGGGCGTCTGGGCCTCGGCGGCATTGCCCATCCTAGGGCCGGCCCGTCCCAGGGGCCCAGGGCCCTCTCGGAACCGCACCCGAGGGCCGCGTCCCCGCTGGAAGGGGCGTCATCTCGCGGACATCCCCAGGCGCCCGCGGGAGCCCCGCAGACCCGCTCTCCTCCCCACGGCCGCCTCTGGGCCGCGCTGCTTCCTGCCCGCCTGCGGGGGGGGGGGGGGGGCAGGAGGCCGGGCTCTTACGCACGGGAAAGCCGGAGCCTCTGAACACTGCTTCCTCGGGCGGGGCCTCCAGGGACAAAAGCCGGGTAAGAACGGGCAGAGCCGGGCCGGGCCGGGACCCTCGGGAAACCCTTTCTCAGGGCCCTCCTGCTCAGACCCCGGGAGTCACGGGAACCCAATTCGTCCAAGCAAACCACCGACTCCTCTGACGCCGAGTTCCCAAATGAAACAGCATCAAAACACCCCTGCAGCCCCGTGTCCTGTCGGGAGGAGGGGGAAGGACGCACTCAGGGGTGCCGGGAGAGAAAGGGGGTGCGGGATGGAGGTGCCCGGTGCAGCCTCGGGGCCACAGCCCCCCAAGCCCCGCCTCACTGAGGCTGCAAAGTGCCTTTTTCTCAGCTTTTTGGGTCACACCTGGCGATGCACAGGGGTCACTCCTGGCTCTGCACTCAGCAATCACTCCTGGCGGTGCTCAGGGGGTCCTATGGGATGCTGGGAATCGAACCCGGGTCGGCCGCATGCAAGGCAAACGTCCTCCAGCCCCCACAAAGTACCTTCTGCACAGAGCACTGAGCCCCGCGTCTCTCGGAGAGGAGGTGGGCACGGGGTCGGCCCGGGCCAGGAGCCCGCGGGGGAAACAGCCCCGAGATGGGCAGAGCTGCTGGCTCCCCTCCGACGCCTTCTGCCACTCCTGCAAACAGGGCTCCTGCCTCAGTGTTCCCGCCCACCTGGGGACCCTCTGCCAGCCCGGCAGAGGGGCCTGGGCGGGATCAGGCTCTGCCCGACGCCGGCAGGACCTTGGTGCGGATTTAGCCGTTACACTTTTGTCATCTTCGACGGTGACATCGGTCTTAGTGGACTCTGGTCGTGGGGTCCAGGGGCCCGGGACCCCCCGAGCACGATGGCAGGCAGCTCGCCAGCAGGAGGCCCTCAGAGCCGGACACAGCCGCGCGTTTGGTGCACGGCCGTGCCTGTGAGTGTGAGGCGTGCCAGGCCGGCCCCTCGCCCCCCAGAGACCTCAGCCTGGCAGGGCCTGCAGCCCAGATATCGGCACAACCCCAGGGCCTCAGATTCTGACCTGACCATCTAGACAGGACTTCTCTTTGGGGGCCACACCCGGCGATGTCGGGGCTCACGCCTGGCTCTGCACTCTGGGAGCACTGCTGGTGGTGCTCGGGGGGACCCAATGCGGTACTGGACATGGCACCCGGGCCACCACACAAGGTAAGCGCCTTGCCCAGCCCCCAGCTGCCCCCACGGGGTCAGCGTCTGAGCGACTGAGCTGGGACCGCGTCCTTCCACGAGAAGCATCTCCCCAGGAGCAGAGACCCCCATGGCTGCACCTCACTGGCTCCGCCCACCTAAGGCAGCTCTCGCTGCGGCGAGCGGGTGGCCAGACGCGGCAGGTGCGGAGTGCCCGGCACAAGAGCCTGCCCCCAGGGGCGCCGTGTAACCGGGGGGCAGCAAGCTAGAGGGACAGTTACAGGCAAACGCAGGGCAGGCGCAAAGCCACGGCCCCTCAGGCCCGGGGTCGGGAACAGGGTCTGGGCCATGAATGAGCTTCCTGCAGGCCAGCCCCCCGCCAGGCTGCAACCCCCCCCACGGAGCCGGAGTCAGGGCCCCCGGCAGGCAGGTGGGCTTGGCCCGGCTCAGCACAGCCACCTCCTACCTAAGGGTCGACGCACCCCGACGGGTTCCCATGACAACGTGCAGTGCCCAAGACCTGACTGCCCCACACCAGCCAGGCCCTTGGTCTAGGTCAGTCGTTCAGTCGCTGCCGCGCGGGAGGGTGCCAGTGTGGACGGGCTCGGAGCCTAGAGAAGCGGACCCACCTCCTCGGAGAGCCCCAGAGACCAGCCTGGGGGAGGGGCTGCCAGCGGCACAGCCGAAGGGGCAGCAAAGGCCATGCCACGTGCCTCACCCTCGGCACAAACGAGCATGCGCGGGCCTCAGGGTCTGTACATCAGGCCACGGGTGTCGGGGTGGATTCACACACCAGCCATGAGCTCACGGGCCTCGAGGTGGATTCATACATCAAGCCATGAGCGTTGGGGTTGGATCATACATCAGGCCACGAGTGTTGGGGTTGGATCATACATCAGGCCACGAGGGTCAGGGTTGGATCATACATCAGGCCACGAGGATCGGGGTTGGATCATACACCAGGCCATGAGGTCGGGGTTGGATCATACATCAGGCCACGAGGGTCGGGGTTGGATCATACACCAGGCCATGAGGTCGGGGTTGGATCATACACCAGGCCACGAGTGTCGGGGTGGATTCACACACCAGCCATGAGCTCACAGGCCTCGGGGTGGATTCATACACCAGGCCACGAGGTCGGGGTGGATTCATACATCAGGCCACGAGGGTTGGGGTTGGATCATACACCAGGCCACGAGGTCGGGGTTGGATCATACATCAGGCCACGAGGGTCGGGGTTGGATCATACATCAGGCCACGAGGATCGGGGTTGGATCATACACCAGGCCATGAGGTCGGGGTTGGATCATACATCAGGCCACGAGGGTCGGGGTTGGATCATACACCAGGCCATGAGGTCGGGGTTGGATCATACACCAGGCCACGAGTGTCGGGGTGGATTCATATACCAGCCATGAGCTCACAGGCCTCGGGGTGGATTCATACATCAAGCCATGAGCGTTGGGGTTGGATCATACATCAGGCCACGAGTGTCGGGGGGGATTCTTACATCAGGCCACGAGTGTCGAGGGGGATTCTTACATCAGGCCACGAGTGTCGGGGGGGATTCTTACATCAGGCCACGAGTGTCGGGGGGGATTCTTACATCAGGCCACGAGTGTCGGGGGGGATTCTTACATCAGGCCACGAGTGTCGGGGGGGATTCTTACATCAGGCCACGAGTGTTGGGGGGGATTCTTACATCAGGCCACGAGTGTTGGGGGGGATTCTTACATCAGGCCACGAGTGTCGGGGGGGATTCTATATCGGGCCACAAGCGCACGGGCCTCGGGGTGGTTCTGCACATCAGGGCCAGCGAAAGACCAATGATGACAGATGATGCGGCAGAAGTGGGGCAGAGACCAGGTTTGTTCCCGGCGCCTCAGGGCATGCTGAGCACTGCCACGTTCAGCCCAGAGACGCGAGCACAGCCAGGTGGTCCTGATGGTCCCGGCAGCACCACGTCCCTGGGGCAGAGCACATAACTGTGACTGGGGTGGCCAAGAATCAGCGGGAGGGGACCGAGCCCCGCCGCACCACTTGGGGGTGCCCTGCACATCCCCTACTGCCGCCGAGAGACCCCAGTGTCAGGGCAGAGACGCACAGAGCCACGTCCACGTGTCTGTCCCACGACCGTCACTGTATGTCACGCCTGTGGACAGCGGTTGACCACGAGAGGCTGGGACGGGGGCTGGTGTCAGACACTCCGGAGAGGGTGTATCTGACACCAGCGCCTGCGCCCCTGCAGGCAGGCTGGGGAGCCCACCTTCTCCGGGAACCCCTGAAAAACGGGGAGCCCTGGACGCGTATGGGCACACCCAGGCCACCGGCCCTCTGCAGCACACAGGCCAGAGCGGCCTTGCGGGGTGCAGGACCCCCATGCGCCAGCCTCCCCCCTGCCCCCTGTATGGGAGCTTTGTCCCCCCGGCCAGGTGAGCCCCCCGCCGGCCCGTGGGACCCCCCTCCAGGCGGCCACAGCGCAGGGAAGGAGAGCAGGCAGGAACCCCGCGGGCACAGCCACCAGCGCCCCCCTCAGCCCACCCACGGGGCCCAGGGCAGCGCTGGGCCATCCCCGGCCACGGCGTCCCCAGGCCACACTTGGCGCTGGCGGGTGTGGGGAGCCGGCAGGGGTGGGGGGACGCGGGGAGGAAGGCCCGAAGTGGCCACTTCCGCTCCGAGCAGAGACAATACGAGGAAGCCTGGCCCTGGAGAAGGTTCCAGAGGGAGTTCGGCGCTCGAGCACACAAAGGGCAGCCTGAGAACCGGCCCTGGGCCTCCCCCCCCCAACCTGCCCCCCTCGGGAACCTCGGGCCGCCCCAGGGCAGCCGCCCACGGGAGGCGTCGCCCCGCCAGGACACCGTGCAGGCACTCACCAGGGCCAGGGGCGCCGAGAGGGTCGCCAACAAAACTGACTCGGGCAGAGGGAGGCCCCCCGCCCCGTTCACAGCAGGGGTCCCTTCCCCTTCGGCATCTCCTCTCCTCTGCAGGGCAGGGAAGGGAGGGCTGGGGCAAGCAGGAGACTCAGGGAGGGAAGTGGGGTACAGATCATGGACTGAGGCAGGGGTGTGGGGAGGAGGGCAGGGGGCGCAGTGCCCAGCTCAAAGGTGCTCTGGAACTAGGGCGTGTGGGGAGGACGGGCCAAGTGGCACCTCCGCAGAGTCTCAGGCCGGGGCAGGCGGGCTCGGGTGCCAGGTCAGGGGCGGGAGCGGAGGGCAGAGGAGTCTGCCCTACACGCAGTCGGCCCCTGGTCCCCGAGCACTGCCTGTAATGATCCCTGAGCACAGAGTCAGGAGTCCGGCTGAGCACAGCTGGGTGTTTTGCACGGACCCGAGTCCCAGCGCAGATGCTGCTTTCCGGGTCTGTGTGGCGAGAGTAAGGGGGCAGCAGCCCTGCGTGGCCCCGGGCTCCCCCCGGCTGGGGGCTGCTCCCCCACCCCTCCCGCCCCGCCTCCCCCCTCCCCCCGAGTCACTTTGTTTCGTGTCTGTTTCTATCGTTACAGAACCTTCCACTGGTCTCTGTAGACAGGATTTTTTTTTCGTTTTTGTAAAGTTGTTCACGCTGTTTCTGGGATCACGGGCACCAGGCAGCAGCCGTGACCCCGGTCCCCCGAGACCCCGCCCCCTATCCGTGACCCCGCTCCCCACCGTGACCCTGACCACTCCCCACAGGCCAGCCAGGTCCACCACGCGGTCGCCCCTCACGGTGTACGGCCTCCGTCCCTCCCACCTTTCTGCGGGGGGCAGGGGTGCTGGGGCCACACCCGCAGTGCCCATACTCCTGGCTCTGTGCTCGCAGGGAGCCCTGGCGGTGCCCGACCAGAGTGTGCGGCACACAGGATCTCAGTCCCGGCACCGCCTCTGGGCCGTCCACCTGGATGGAGCCAGGCTCCTCGCAGCCTCAGTCCTTCCTACGGCAACGGGGCACGGGGTCTCGGCCAGCCCAGCCCAGCCCGCCCGTCCTGCCACCACGTCCCCCGCACGCAGGCCAGAGGTGGCACAGCTCCGGGGCTCGCCTCGCCGTGGACGCGCGGCCCAGCCCGGGCGAGAGGGCAGCCCTGGCCAAGCCCGCTGCCGGCTCCGCGAGCTGCTTCTGCAGGGACTCCTGCAGTGCTCAGCCGAGCCCCCCTGGTGTCCGCCCTTCAGACCAGCCCTGGAGGAGCGACGGTGGCCCCGCCAGGCTCAGTGGACGGTGCTGACCGTCTGACCGCCCGTGACGACTCCCCCACCCACACGCCCTCCCTGCCCCGACCGCCGTCCACCACACGCCGGCCCCACTCCCGGCAACTGGGGGATGCCGCCCCCACCCCCAAGCTCATGGGGGGTCTGGGCTGGTTTATGATGCCCCCGCCCGCCCCCCAGACTGCAGACAGCCGGGGTGCGGGACCCCAGCTGCCAGCGAGAGCAAGGCTCCGTGGCCCCCCTGGCTGACACGCGCTCCTCTTTGCCGCGGAGCTTCTGAAGTGAGGCCGCGCTGTCTTACTGCCCTGTTCTGTTAGGGGCCACACCGGCAGTGCCCGGGGGCCACTCCCGGCAGGAACTCAGGGGGCCCCTGCAGTGCTGGGGACCAAACCCAGATGGCCACGGGCCCGACAAGCACCCGACCGCTTCTATCTCTCCAGCCCCTTCACTTTTACTTTATGGGGGGGTGCTCATAACCCCCCCACCAATGTGTCCCATTCTCCCAACGGCTCCACAGCTGCGAGAGCGGCACTGCCCGTGACGTCAGAGAACCACAGGGACCCAGATACGGCCCCGGGCGGCTCCTTCCACCCCCACGTCCACATGCTGGCCTTGGCCTGAGCGGGACAGGGTCTGCCCGGGCTGTGGGCAGCGCGGTGGGGACCACGGGCCTGGCTCAGGGACCGGGGTTCTGCGGGGGGCAGAGGCGCTGTGCGAGATGAGCTCAGGGCGTGAGTATGCGCCCGGTGCCACGGGCAAGCCGAGGCAGGAGGACAAATTGGTGCGGTTATGCTAATGGCCTGCGGCTCCAGGGCGGGGCGAGGAACGAAAGTGAAAAGGGGGGCTGGTGACTCCCGTGCCAGCGGCTCCGACGGGGGGGGGGGGGGGGCGCCCCCCCCTCACATCACCCCGGGGAAGGGGGCGGGCCCAGCCCAAGGTCACTGGGACAGTATTTCTGAGTCGCCTTATCTGAGCCCTGACTTCACCTGCGAGACTGAGGGCGGAGGCTCGGGACTCCATGGCCAGCAGCCCTGCACGCGCGTCCATCTCACCCGGGAGGGGGCCTGGGCCAGCCCCAAGTGGCCGCTGTGGCCGGGGCCACGCCCGGCAGTGCTCAGGGCTGACTCCTGGGCCTGCACTCAGGGACGGCCCGGACCACACTCAGGTCAGCGACCGTGAGGCGCGCGCCCTCCCCGCCACCCGGCTCGGGCCCGGCCACTGCCGTGTGACACGACACCGGCAGACGCAGCTTCACCTGTGCGGGCCCTGAGGGAGGCCGGGGGAGTCGCTGAGGGGCGGTCCCCGCCCACAGGCCCAGGCCCCCTGCACACGGTGCCTGGGTGCAGCACAGTCCCTGGGCCCAGCTCCCAACCCAGCACCGCACAGTGCCGAGGGCCTCTGGGCGTGGCCGGCCCGGCCCCGGCTCCTGCCGGCGGCATGGAGCTGAAATGAGGCGCCGTCGGCTCCTGCCGGGAACCTGCTCCCGGGGGCCGACCCGGACCGGCCTGGCCCCTGGAACTCGGCTTTCTTGGAGGGAAACCCCATGCACGAGGGAAGGGCGTCCGCCAGGACCCCTGCTTCTGGGCAGCTCGTCCACGGCACGAGCGTGCGGCAACACGGCTCTCGAGAGGAGGAGCTGGTCAGCGTCAAGGGTGCGGGCGGGCGGGCAGCAGGGGCGGAGGGACAGGGCTCGCTGGGGGCCGCCGGGCAGACGCGCTCCATCACACACACGAGGAACTGAGGCTTCGGCCGGCCCAGGGTCCTAGGCCCAAATCCAGGGCCCGCGCTCCCGTACTGCCCACTGGAGGCTGGGCCACCTCTCCCCTGCAGGGCAGACCGGCATGGCGGGAGCACAGGCAGGGCCGGGCAGTCGGCGGGATGGACGGCGGCTCCCCAGGGCCCAGCACCGCTGACCGCAGCCCCAGCCCGGGAAGGGGCCCGGCACCCGGCGAGCACTGGGTCAGGGCTGCACCAGGGGAGGGGACAGGGGAGGCGATGGGTGGGTGGGGGATGAGGGAGTGGGGGGTGGACTCAGCAGATGGACGGGGGAGGGCGGGCGGCACCTGCTCAGGGCTCCCCCGAGCCCTCGTCTGGAGCAGAGACCCGGCCGGGCCACCGGCTCTCCGTGAGGAGCGGGAGCGGCTGGCCCATCTGCAGGCCAGCTCCGGCCACGGGCGCCCGCAGAGGCTGGGGGGGCCCAGGGGGATTCCCGACGGGCCAGCAGGGGACCACGAGCCCCGGCACGGCCGAGCGCGGGGCCGAGACGTGGAGAGGGGAGGGGGGAAGGCGGCGAGAGCGACCCTGTGCCCCACCCCCGCGACCTCCCCCTGCTGCCCTGCCCGGGGGTCACTTTCCTCGGGCCAGCAGCCCGTGGAGCCCAGGAACGCCCGGGACACACCAACACTCTCGGGAACCCGCCGAGCGCGACAGGAGCGCGGCAGGAAACGGGACGCTCCCATCAGCGTTGGGGGACCGTGGAGGTTCCACCGTGACGCCGACGACGCCCCGAAGGCCACCGGACCAGGCGCCGCTGCAGCCCAGGCTCCAGACCGTGGGCAGAGGGCGCCACACTCGGGCCCCCTGGCGGGCACACCAACATACCCCCAGTCAGGGCAGCCAGGCCCACCAGCCCTGCCAGGGACCGCCCGGAGATGGCCGCGGAGCCCACGTGCCGGGGGCAGGCCAGCGCCTGGCACCAGCACACGCGGGTCTGAGGCCACCGCACGTCTGTCCCCGGAGGGGAGAGGCCAGCCGTGCCCGTGCACGACCGGCCGTCCACTCACCGCCCGGCGGGTCGTGAATGCGCCCATTCTTCACAGCGGGGCCTGAATGCCCGGGGCCACCTGCAGCGCCCACCCCAGCCCGTCTCTCACACAGCCCTGCCCTGGAGTGAGAGCCGACACCCCCGCCTGGCCCCGGCCCCCCGCCCCGCCAGCCCTCCGCAGCCAGTGAAGGCTCCGCCGCCCGGGGCCAGCGCCCAGGATCTGCTCCACGGCCAACACAGGGCAGGTTCCTGACCCAGGACTCACCCCACCAAGAAACCAGGGGCGTGGGGCTGCCGGCACCAAGGCAGGACGCCGTCCCTCCCAGCAGGGCCGGGGCCTCAGGGCCCAGTGCCCACCCTCCCAGCTCAGCCGAGGCGCCAGGGGCAAGGGATGAACTCGCCAGAACAGGGACCCAAGGCCCCCAGCAGCCCCCAGCCTGGCCCCTCCACACGCGCAGGACGCCTGGCTGGGCCTGGCGCTGCAGGGGGGCCCGGCCCAGGCACGTGGCCCTCCTCAGGGCCCAGCAGAGGCCTGGACACTGTCTGGACACCGTGAGCGCCCAGCAGCCGCCGTGTCTGTGGTCAGAAACCCTCGTCCTGCCGGGGCCCGTGAGCTGGAGCTGGGTCTGGGCGCTGGCCCCGGACACTGTCCACTCCTCGGCGGCAGGGGGCAGCGAGAACGGGCTTCTGAGCCAACCCATGTGCGGGTCAGGCCCACGGGGACCCCCTGCCCGCGGAGGAAGCGGGTGCAGACGGCAGAGGGGGGGCAGGTCCAGCAAAGGGGCCCCGGCGGGCTCCGAACTGTGCCCCGGTATTCCCGGAAACTCTCGCCGGCTCTGACCCTGCCGCTGGTGCCCCCCTCGGCCCTGCGCCATCCCGAGACCACGACAACGGGACAGCCGGGCCCTGTGGCGTACTTGGGGTCATTTCTCCGCACGCTCCCAGGTGCCCGGCCCCTCCAGCCTCCTCCCAGGGCCCCCGCGACCAGGACACCACGGCCACGGCGCGCGGCTCCTGGCGTGGCCATCACAGCCACCCCTGGCGGAGGTGACAGCCGCGGTGGCACTCATTCCGAAACCGTCTCGGTTCCTCTCTGCCGGGTCAGACGGAGACGGAGAAGCAGGAACCGGGGCGCAGGCTGCGCCGAGGCGCCCAGCCTTAAAGGGAACAGGCGCCGGGCCCGGCCGGGAGCACAGGCTGGGCAGAGCCCGGGGCAGTGACCCGCGGGTCACCTGCACCCTTGGCCCCGGCTGCCCTCGGCACATGTTGAAGCCCGAGACGCCCAGTCGTCCGCGCTGGACTCTGACCCAGGGGACCCGCCCTGGGCTGCCCGGTGTTGGCCAACACGGAGGCACTGCGACTCCGGCGGCCAGCGGCAGGGCAGCGCGAGACTGTCACCAGGACCGACACCCCAGGGGCGGGGAGACGCCCCGCGGGGCTCAGCGCTGGCCTGGAGGGCTGTCACCCGGGGTCAGAGCGGAGGTGAGGTCGCCTGCCCAGTCATGGCCCTGCCCTGCGCCTGCAGGGCACGTCCACAGCTCCTTCCCCCTAACAGCGCCAGAACCCCAACCCCAGGGCCCTGGGCTCAGGCGGAGTCACCGCGCGGCCACTCTCCACAGTCCGCAGGGTGCAAGGGGCGTGGCGTGGACAGACAGGGACAACTGCAGGGTAAACTCGGGCGCAGGCAGCAGGCCACGCGGGAGGCCGAGCCGGCAGCTGGCCGACGAGGCGCCCCGTCCAGCGCCTGTGCAACGAGCCCCCTCGCCGCCCCCAGGTCCCCCAGGCCCCCCTGGCCCGCCCACCACGCCCGTGTGCACCCCCCATCCCAGTGCCCCACACACTAGCCGAGCCCTGGCCAGGGCTGGGACACCTGCAAGCTGCCCGCTGGCCCCGGTGCCGCCTCAGAGGGACGGGAGAAGCGGAGAACAGTGGGCGCGCGGGGGTCGACCGCACGCTCACGCGAGTACAGGGGGGACAGCGGCCCCAGAGGCGCTGGACTCGGGTCCCGAGGCCCCCGAGAGATTTGTGCGTGAGCTCCTGCTTGCACAGATGATCCCAATGCTCCCCCGGACCGAAGGGGGGTGAGGCTCCTACACACCATCCCATGGGCGGACACGGCCCAGCTGTCCACTTCCGGGCTGCGGCACCCCCTCGGTCCACTCGGTAGGTGGACAGGACAGCCCGGGGGCAGACGAGACGCCCCTGCAGAAGCAGAGAGCCAGGCTGGCTCCCCAGGCCCAGGCGGGGAGATACCCTTGCCCACGCGGGTTCCCACAGTCCTGCTGGGCCCCCCAGGACGAGCCTGGACCCCAGAGCTGCCCCACTGGCCCCCAGCTCCCACCTGCTCCAGGACCAGCTCAGCGCCATCACCCTTGGCACAGGGACTGCAGACAGAGGCGGTGGGCACGCGAGCAGCCCCCCGGGGAGCATGGGGAGAGGATCGGGGACCTGCTCCTGCAAGCACCCCGCAGCTGGGACCCAGGCCGCGGGAAGAGAGAGCACTGGCCCCAGTTCCAGAGAGCCGGGAGAGGACACGTGGCCCGCAGCCAGCGGGCCGGGCGCACTGTCCACTCGGATAAGCGCTCACCTAAGGAGCGCGTCCCCGGGGTGCGCAAATCCAGCACAGAGCAGCCCGGGGAAGGCGGGTCCCACTCAGGGGGTCCCCCGGCCGTCACTCCCAGATGCCCTGTCCCTCTGCTCCTGCCCGCCTGCTGGCCCCACGGCCAGGGACCCCGACACTCCCCCCCACCTGCGCCCCGGCCAGGGCCTGGACGTCCAGGCCGGGGTCAGGCCTGGCTCTCCGGGGCCGACACGTGCTGGGCTCTGCACCGGGCACGGCGGGGCGGGGGGCGCCGGAGCAGGTGCAGCGGGGCCGAGGCTGGCACGAAGACCCCCGGCCTCCTGCCGCCGGGTAGTCAAGAACGGCGGCGGAGAGGTGCCCTCCTCCCGAGCCGGGGGCGGGGGCCGCGCTGGGGGCTGCTCCCGCGCCCCGCGCCCCGCGCGCCGCGCCCGGTCCGGGTCCGGGTCCGGGTCCGAGCAGCAGCCGGAGCCCGGGGCACCGTGGCGTCCGGGGGGCCGCGCCAGGCAGGCCGGGGCACGTGACCGGCCTGTTGCGCCGGTCCGCAGCCCCGGACGTTATTCCCCGGCGGTCCAAGTTTCCCGGCGGCCCGGTTCCGCCTCCCGGGCCCGGGCCCGAGGCCGAGTGCGGGCGCGGCGGGGCGGCGCGCGGGGCCCGGGGGCGCCGGCCCGGCCCGGCCCGGCCCGGAAGCGCCGACCCCTCCCGCGGGGCCCGCGCCCGCTTCCTGCGCCCCGGCCCGGCCGCCCCCCGGCCCGCCCCGCCCGGCGCGGACACGGCGCCCCCCGCGGGCCCGGCCCGGCGCCCCCCCCGAGGGTCCCGGCGCCCCCGCCCGCCCGCCCGCCGCGCACAAAGACGCGCCCCGCCCGCCGCTCACCTGCTTTCTCCAGCCGGCCGGACATCTCCGGGCCGCGGAGGCCGAGGCCGCCGCCCGCCCCCGCCCCGGCCTGCTGCGCTCACGCCCGCGCCGCCATGGCCCGCCGCGCGCCCGGCCGCCGCCGCCGCCGCCGCCGCGCCACAGCGCCCCCCGCCGGGCCCGCCCGCCCGCGCGCCCCGCCGGCCCGCGCCCGCGAGCGGCGCCCCCTGGCGGCCCGGAGTCCCCGCGCCGCCCCGCCCGCCGCGCCCCGCCCCGCCCCCGCCCCCGCCCCGCCCCGCCCGCGCACCTGCCCGCCCCGAGCCCCGCGGCCTCTCGCCGCGCAGGGAGGGGGTGGCCGCCCCCAGACCCCGGCCTCCCTGCCCGCGCCGGCCCAGGGCAAGGCGGGGCTGGACCCACCCGGAACCGGCGCTGCCTGACCTCGCGGACGCGCCGGCCGAGGAAGGACCCCGGGCCTCCCCCACACACACACCCCACCCCGCCCCTCCCCCGCCTACACTCAGCACCCCGGTGGCAGGGACCCATCTGGCCGGGACTCGGGTCCCAGCAGGCAGGCCCAGGCGCTCCGTGCCAAGGTCTGAGCCTGCCCGCGAGAGCACAGTGACCCCGTGAGGATCCAGTCCTCCAGCCCGGAGTGAGGGCAGAGGCGAGGGGGAGGGGCGCCTTTCTAGCACGGGCACGGGTCCGGGTTCAGGGACAGTCGTGGGTTTTGTGTGCCTGTTTGGGGGGCCAGCCCCGGCGGGGGGGGTGGAGCTACTTACACTCACTGCTCAGGGCTCGCTCCTGGCGGCGCCCTGGGGATTTGAACCCAGGTCTCTAACATGCAAAGCATGCACCCCAGTCCTTTAAGCCATCTCTCAGCCCCAAAGTCCTAGAGGCTGGGGACTGGATAGTACAGAGGGTAAGTCACTTGCCTTGCACACAGGCCTACCCAGGTTCCATCCCTGACACCCCATATGCCTGCCAGGAGTAATCCCTGAGCAGAGCCAGTTACTGCCCAAAGTCCTAGACGTAAGAGCTAAAGGTCCTGGGGCTGGGGTGACAGTTCAGTGGATGGGCGCTTGCCCTGTTGACCCGGGTTTGATCCTGGCAACACCTATGGACCCCTGAGCGCCATCAGGAGTAATTCCTGAGTGCAGAGCCAGGAGTGACCTCTGAGCATCACTGGGTGTGGCCCCGCCCACTCCCCCCCCCCCCCCCCCCCGCAAAAAAAGAAAAAGCAGGCAATGGAGCCTGAACAATAGCACAGCAGGTAGGGCATTGGCCTTGCACGTGGCTGACCAGATTCAATCCCCAGCACCACCAGGAGTGATTCCTGAGCGCAGAGACAGGAGGAACCCCTGAGCATCGCTGGATGTGACCCCAAAAAAGAAAAAAAAAACAGACAAGAGTTAAAGGTCCCAGGGGCTGGAGTGATAGCACAGCGGGTAGGGCGTTTGCCTTGCACGCAGCTGACCCGGGTTCAAATCCCAGCAACCCATGTGGTCCCCTGAGCACCGCCAGGAGTGATTCCTGAGTGCAGAGCCAGGTGTGACCCAAAAAGCAAAAAAAAAAAAAAAAAAAGAAGAGTTAAAGGTCCCAGACACCAGGAGGAAAACAAAAGAACAAAAACAAACAAAAGTGAAAAGGTCCCACAGGCACCAGGAGGAGGTGTCAGTCTGGCGAAAACATGTGTGATCAATCCTTCCCACCAAAGACGGGAGTTGAGGTTAAATCAGAATGCAAATTACCGACACTGTCAGTCATATGTTCTGCCCTTTCCTGGCCCCAGCCCACTGCTCTCGGCCTGAGAGGGACGGCGAAGGGGTAACAGAACTACCCTCCCCCTCCTTGGACTGGGGAAGCTGAATAACCTGATGCTGGGACAAGCCGGGGAAGCAGAGATGCGACAGGCAGAGGAGAGGCAGGGGGCACTGCCAGAGAGTTCTACGGGCATCACTCCACTGGCTCTGCAACTGACCACTGGCCCCCAAGCTCCAGGGTCGCCCACCCCCGCCCCCGCAAGCAGAAAAGGCAAAGCCACAGCTAACCAATGCCTTCCTGACGGTCAGTCGCTCTGAATCCCAGTGGTGCTGCCCAGCCCTCCCGGAAGCTGCATCACCAGGAAAAACTGGCCCGTGGCCCCAAACCCTGTCCCCAGCACTGACACAACCGCCTCCAGCCTCCAGGCCTCTGCAGGAAGACGGTGCTTTTTACTTTTAATCTGGGGGTGCAGGGGTGTCTGGGTTACACCTGCGGCTCTGTGCCCAGGGGTCACTCCTGGTGGCTGCTGGGGATGGAACCCGGGTCAGCCACATGCAAGACAAGTGCCCTACCCGCCGCACTATCGCTCTGGCCCCAGAAGGCAGCATTTTGGACCCACACGCTGGATGCAAAGTAAGAGCTGGCTGGACAAATGGTAGGCCCCGCTAGGGGCTCCGGGAACAGACCCAACGCAGTGAAAAAATCCCGAGATAAAAACGATGAGGGATTCCAACAGTGAAGCCCCTGACCCACAGGACTGGTCCGGGAGCTCGTCTGATGGAAGGGATTAGGAACCACCAAACCAGCTCACGAGAGTGGGACGATGTCTTGGAGTTTTGCTCTTCCCATCTGGAAAATCTCTCTGGAGAGCATCCCTCTTTCCCATTTTTTTTTCTTTCTGGGTCACACCCGGCAATGCACAGGGGTTCCTCCTGGCTCTGCACTCAGGAATCACTCCTGGCGGTGCTTAGGGGACCATATGGGATTCTGCGGATCAAACCTGGGTTGGCCACGTGTGAGGCAAACGCCCTCCCCGCTGTACTATCACTCCAGCCCTGAGAGCATCCCTCTTCCTGGCTGATTCCTAGACACCTGTCACCTCCTCATTAGACTGGCATTTCTCGGGGGGACCCAACAGCCCCCTGGAGCCAGCTCCCTAAAGAAGCCGGGGCAGAAGAAACATCTCAGTGGTGGTTGACACAAAAGAGGAATTTGATGGGGGCTGGAGCAACAGCACAGCGGGGAGGGCATTTGCCTCGCACGCGGCTGACCCGGGTTCGATTCCCAGCATCCCATATGTTCCCCTGAGCACTGCCAGGGGTAATTCCTGAGTGCAGAGCCAGGAGTAACCCCTGTGCATCGCCGGGTGTGATCCAAAAAGCAAAAAAAAAAAAAAAAAAAAGAGGAATTTGATGGAGACTGGAACAGCAACCGAGGGTCCCTCAGGGACTTACTGAAACAGGGGCACTGCCCCCCTGTGCCCGAGACCCCTGTGGTCTCTCTTGAACGCAGACGGGCCTCCTGCCAGCTTCACCACCCCCCACCCCCCGGCTCCAAAAGATGCATGGCAGACTCTGATGAAGCAAGTCTGGGGCGCATGCCTATCTCTGGGCCAGTGCTGCAGACAAGGGGGCCGGGCCTGGGAACTGTGCCAATTGCAAGAATGTTCTAGAACACTGAAGGCCATTGGCCCAGCAACCAGGAGCTGTTGCTCAACCCTCTTGGCTGCAGACAGCAGAGAGCCCGAGACCTTCCCTTTTCTGCCTCGTGCCACGCGCCTCCATCCATTCAGGAAGGCGCCACCTCCAACAGCCCAGCCCTGCACACCTCCCACCGGGCCCCCGAGGAGTTCACGCCGAGGTTGATGGATGCGTCTCTGTCATCCCTAAGGGGGGCAGGCCTCGCCAGGGCCGTCAGGGATGAAATTCAGAGCCCTTGCCCTTTTTTTTTTTCCTTTTTGGGTCACACCCGGTGATGCTCAGGGGTTACTCCTGGCTCTGCACTCAGGAATTACCCCTGGCGGTGCTCAGGGGACCATATGGGATGCTGGGGATCGAACCCGGGTCGGCCGCGTGCGAGGCAAACACCCTCCCCGCTGTGCTATCGCTCCAGCCCCAAAGGGCCCCTGCTTTTGCCAGGCTTCTCCGGGAGAAGCAGGTGGCGAACACTTGGGACGGCCAAGTACGGGTGGTGCCCGCGGGCTCTGGGCTCAGGCCCTCGCGCTGTCAGGTTGGTGGGCCCGGGAAGGGCTGGAGGGTCTCGAGCTCCAAGGTGGGTGCTGGGCTCTGCGCCTGGGAAGGGCCCTGGCCTAGTGTCGCGGCTGGCTGGGCCTGGGAAGCCAGTTCTCTGGGACCCACAAGACGTCTTTGTTTGTGCTTTGGAGCCACACCCTGCCGAGCTCAGGGTTTATTCCTGACTCTGCTCAGGGCTCACTCCTGGCGGGGCTCGGGGAACCGCATGGCGCTGGGCGTCGAACACATGCAGACTGTGTGCAAGGCAGGCTGTACCCCTCTGGGTCAACAAGGCTTTTAAGATGTCAAAATGTCCTAAGATGCAGAAAAATAAAGAATGCTGCAGAGGCACTATGTCTCCCAAAGGGGATGGCACAGCACCCTGTGGGGGGCACTGGGGAGGCCCGGGCGGGGTGATAGGAGCTTGGGGTGCAAGGGAGGAGAGGCTCTTTCTAGTTCTCCGAATACACCACATGGCCCAGGGGTGTGGGAGGGATTTGAGGGGGCTGGAGCCTTCTTGATGTGGGGTTCTTTCCTGAAAGGTCCCAGGGCCAGAGAGGTGTGCAGGGGTTAAGCTTTGACACAGCTGGTCCTAGTTCCATGCCCAGCATTGCATAGCCCCCCCCCAAGCCTCACCAGGAGTGATTACCGAGCACAGAGCTAGAAGCAAACCCGAGTACCAAAAGGAGAGGCTGGGGCTGGAGTGATAGCACAGCGGATAGTGCATTTGCCTTGCACCCGGCTGACCCAGGTTCGATTCCCAGCATCCCATATGGTCCCCTGAGCATCACCAGGGGTAATTCCTGAGTGCAGAGCCAGGAGTGACCCCTGTGCATCGTTGGGTGTGACCCCCCCAAAAAAAAAAGCCAAAAGGAGAGGCTTACAAAATAAATAAATAATAAAAATTAAAAGAAAGGGTGCCAGGGCTGGAGCAATAGCACAGCGGGTAGGACATTTGCCTTGCATGCGGCCGACCCGGGTCCAAATCCCAGCATCCCATAGGGTCCCCTGAGCACCGCCAGGAGTAATTCCTGAGTGCAGAGCCAGGAGTAACCCCTGTGCATCGCCAGGTGTGACCCAAAAAGCAAAAAAAAAAAAAAAAAAAAAAGGTGCCAGTGCAAGCCCCCCTCCCCCCGCTCTTATAGACATCATCCAGAGACTGAACCCCAGGAATTCTCTGAGGCTGGGGCTCGCGGGCTCGGCGCAGCGTGGGTCAGTCCTCGGTGGCCGCCCGGGAGCGGGAGAGGAGGTGATCTCGTGAGGGACATGTCGTGGGCACGGGGCATGTCCGGCTCCCTGTGCTCCACGGCCGCTTTGTCTCCGTCATCCTGGGGGCTGGGGCTCGCGATCCAGGTCGGCTTGGTCCCGGGTTACCATTACAGCTTGGCAAGAAGTGAAGAGCACAGGGGTCTCCCCTAGACACGACGCCCCACGGCCTGACCCCCCAGGTCCACCGACCTGGGCCACTTCTTCCATCCACAGAACAGCCCGCTAAGATTCTGGACCAAACCTGAGCTCCAGGAGAGTGGATGTGATTGGGCCAGCTCCAGGGACCGCCCAGGAGGATCGATGTGATTGGGCCAGCTGCAGGGACCGCCCAGGAGAGTCGATGGATGTGATTGGGCCAGCTGCAGGGACCGCCCAGGAGAGTCGATGTGATTGGGCCAGCTCCAGGGACCGCCCAGGAGAGTCAATGTGATTGGGCCAGCTCCAGGGACCGCCCAGGAGAGATGATATGATTGGGCCAGCTCCAGGGACGGCCAGGGGAGACGGTGTGATTGCGCTAGCTGCAGGGGGCGTGGGGAGGTGCACAGATGGGCCTGTTGCACCTGTGCGTCGCCTTCTCAGCCACTCCCTGAGTGCGCAGCCCCAGGTTCCCCAAGAGGAAGTGGCCAGCGGGCTCCGGGCCCACAGGGTTGGTTTGGGGGCTTCCCGGCAGAGCTCAGCCCGCCCAGCCCGAGCCCGCGGTGCCGGGGATTACCCAGGACGCCCCCGCAGTGCTCCGGAGAAGGTGCGGCGCTGGCCGGATCCCGGGGCAGCCCCTCACCCGCCCACCTTCGCCCTCGCCTACCCCACCACGGTCTACAGCTGCGCCCCCTCGCCTGGTCCCGGACGGGCCCCACAGTCCGCCCCCACTTGATCTGGACTTGGGTGTGGGTGTGGAGGGAACAGAAGAGGACCCTGAGTGCTCCCCAGGCAGTGCTTGGGGGCTGGGGGCTCTCAGACCCCAGCTAAGCCCCCCAAGGGGCCGTGAGGAGGAAGCTGCCAGCAGGGGCCCATCCTGCTCAGGTGCCAATTCTCCGTTCACTGGCGCCCCGCCCAAGGCCTAGCAAGGGAGATGGGGGACTTTTCTTTTTCTTTTGCGACACACCCAGGGATGCTCAGGGGTTCCTCCTGGCTCTGCACTCAGGAGTTACTCCCGCGGTGCTTGGGGATGTGTGCATATGTGATGCCCGGGATTGAACCCGGGTCGGCCACGCGCAAGGCACACGCCCTCCCCGCTGTGCTGTCGCTCCGCCCCCGAGATGGGGGACTCTAAGTGGCATCACGACTTCCTTTTCCTGAGATCTTACTGAGCGCGGGGGGCTGCCTCGTCCTCTCCTTGCCCAGGACCCACAGGGAAGGGCGGGGCTCTGAGCTGGCGCCAGTGCCGGGAAAGGGGGGCTCCGGCTGCAGGCAGCTGCGACAGGTAGGGGCGGGCGTTTGGGCCACCCGGCCACGGTGCCGAGGTGGCCCTTCCCCAGCAGCCGGGGGGGGGGGGGGGGCCGCCAGCGGTGGTCTGCTCTGCCCAGGGGTCTGGGTCTCGTGCACAGAGCTGGGCACCCAGGCCTGTTGGAGAGTCACAGAATGTGGCCACGGCCTCGGGGGTCCTCTTGCGGGCGTTTCCTCGAACCAGCCGGTCACGTGCAGGCAGCCTGTTGAGTGAGGAGGCGGTGGGTGCGAGAATTGTGGCAGAGTGGTGAGCAATGAGCGTGTGCATGCACACACATGCACGCACACACGTGCACACACATGCACACTCATGTGCACGCATATGCACTTGCCTCCCTCTTGTTCCTAGTGAATGTTTAGAATTCTCAGAGCCATTCGCTCCACTGTTTTGTTTGTCTGGGAGCACTCGGTGCTCCAGGTGTCTCCAAGCAGTGCTCAGGGAACTGTGTCGTGCTGGGAATCAAGTCTTGGGCCCCCCACTCAGAGCATGGACCCCCGCCCTTGGAGCCCCCACCCGGCCCCGTTAATCTTTTTTTGTTTTTTAAATATTTTTTTTTTATTTTTTTTTTATCTTTTTTGTTGTTGTTTTGGGTCACACCCGGCGATGCACAGGGGTTACTCCTGGCTCTGCACTAAGGAATTACTCCTGGCTGTGCTCGGGGGACCATATGGGATGCTGGGAATTGAACCCGGGTCAGCCGCATGCAAGGCAAATGCCCTACCCTCTGGGCTATTGCTCCAGCCCCTGTTTTTTAACTATTTTTAAATTTAATTTTATTATTATACAATTGTTCACAGCGATTTATTACATTCAGTATTCTAACAGCAATCCCACCACCATTACACTTTCCCACCTCCATTATTTCTTATTTTCCCAACCACTGCCCAAGCCTGCCCCAATAGCAGACCCGAAATGATATATATTGCTTGTTATGATTACTTAGCTAAAAATGAGCAAAAAAGATTTCCTTAGAAGAGTGTTCAAATAAAAGGGGGGGGAGCTGGAGCGACAGCACAGCGGGGAGGGCGTTTGCCTTGCACTCGACTGACCCGGGTTCGATCCCCAGCATCCCATATGCTCCCCTGAGCACCGCCAGGAGTAATTCCTGAGTGCAGAGCCAGGAATAACCCCTGAGCATCGCCTGGTGTGACCCAAAAAGCAAAAAAAAAAAAAAAAAACGAAGAGAGTGTGTGAAGATTTTTGTGTCTCACCCTGGAGCCATTAGCCCTGGTATGAGAGAGTGCTGACATGTTGCTGCAGGTTAAGCCTCGTGTGCTTATATTTTCTTAGTAGAGACGGGGTGCCTTCTACTTTACACCCCGTCCGATGTGGTTTGCTACGCCTGGCCTATCAGTGGTTTAGAGGATGCACGCTCCAGGAACTCTGAAATTTTGATGGGGTGATACAGCCGGGGTTAAATTTTTTACTGGATGGAGCCTTGGAGTCCGGAAGCCTCTCTGCAGCCCTTTCTTCGGAGATTTATTCATGAGTCTCTGGATCCCGGCCGGTTAATGAGCTTATTGGGCCTGGAGGCAGCTCATGGGCGTGACGGCCGGCCGGGCTCCCGGAAGCAGCGGTGCTCAGAGGCTGTTTACTTGGGGGGGTCACTCACCCCTGACCGTGTGGGGGCTGAACCCCGATCTCAGCACGCTGAACTTGCTCTCTCGCCTCGCCTGTTGTTTCTTGTTATTTTATGTTTTGTAAAGTAGCGTACCATGGTTTAACAGATTTTTTTTTGGGGGGGCTGCATATTGGGGCCACACCCAGCAGTGCTCAGGGCTCACTCCTGGCTCTGTGATCAGGCGACCGGAGCGGGTGCCGGGGCTCGAACCAGGTGGGCCATGGAAGGCACCCTCCGCACTGCACTATCGCTCCGGCCCCTCGGTTTACATGTATTGTCAAGCACAGACAATACATGCCATCTCACACACACGCACACATGCACGCACGCACACATGCACGCACGCACACACGCACACACACACACACGCACGCACACACACGCATGCACGCACACACTCTCACATGCACACACAGCACAGATGCACAGAGGATGTCCCCTTTCACCCATGCGCAGGGGCACGAGGGCACGCGCCAGGGGGTCCCCGTCCCCACGAGCCCGCCCGCGCGCACAGTCCCGGCTGGAGGGCGCAGAACGCTCTGGCCGGGCGCCCAGTGGCGGACGCCCTCCCGGCGGCGGCTCTGTGCGGGTCCCAGGCCACAGGATGTAGCTGATCGCGACCGCCACCTCCAGGCCGGCCCCCCGGCGCCTCCCAGCCCCAGCTCGGCCCCGCTTCCTTCCTGCGCCGGCCCGGGAGGCGGGTGGGACGCCCGCGCCCTGATTGGCTGCCTGAGCCTCAAGCCCCGCCTCTGGGCGAGAAGCCGAGCTCGCTGGGCGCCGGCCTCTGCCGCCCCCTGCTGCCCGCGGCCTGCACTTGCCGCTCCACTGCGCCCGGCGTCCCTCCTGGAGGGACACACCAGGACACACACACATAAGGACACGCCACATCGGCGACAGGCGGGGGTCCCGCTGGCCGTAGCTCTGGCCGCAGTGCACACCGGGCCGCAGCATCTGGGCGTGTGTAACTGCATCTGGCTCGTTTTCACACGCGCAGACGGACGCCGCCTTTGCCAGCCCCCGCCACACACGTGCGTGCGCCGACCTGGTACTTTTGTGTCTGCTGCCGCGGAAAGGACCCTGGCCCGCCCGGCTGGGCACGCGCCCACCAGCTGCACACTGCGTTGCCCGAGAATTCCCATTGCCCGCTCCTTTGGGGGCGGGGGGCTCCCACCTTAGGAATAGGGAGGGTCGCTTCTGGCAGTGCTCAGGGGGCCGTGCGGAGCTGGGGCTGGAACCCGGGCCCCTGCGTGCAAAGCCTGCGCTCAGCCCGCGACTCCTCTCTCCGCCCACCAGCTGACGGTGCCCAGGGCCCCGCGTTTTAGAAAAGCAGCGAAACGAGCGGCTTCGGGCGCCCCGAGGGCCGTGGCAGCGACACGACACACCTTTTCCCTTTCCTGTGAAGCAGCAGCAACAGAAAAACACAAGAATAGGGGCTGCAGCGACAGCACAGCGGGGAGGGCATTTGCCTTGCACGCGGCCGACCTGGGTTCGATTCCCAGCATCCCATAAGGTCCCCTGAGCACCACCAGGGGTGATTCCTGAGTGCAGAGCCAGGAGTGACCCCTGTGCATCGCCGGGTGTGACCCAAAAAGCAAAAAAAAAAAAAACCAAAAAAAAAAAACAAGAATAAGAGTCTCCGCGGTGGGGAGTGAGGTGGGGCGGCTCGTGACCCTGCGGGGCCCTGAGGGAGGGGCCTCACAGCTGTCCTGGTGAAACCCACTGGGTCACCGTGCTGGGAGCCCCCTCCCCATCCAGGAGCTGCACTTGAGAGTTGGGGACACCGGCTATCGCCCCAGGGGAGGAACTGGGGGGGCTCCTGTGTAAGCCTCACCGCGGGGGGCGGGACAGAGTGCATCCTGGCTGCCTGCTCGGAGGAAGCGGCCT
The DNA here is from genome assembly GCF_027595985.1 of Sorex araneus. NCBI lineage: Eukaryota > Metazoa > Chordata > Mammalia > Eulipotyphla > Soricidae > Sorex > Sorex araneus. Next base: position 2,529,619 of record NC_073302.1, on the reverse strand, counting down.
CAAGGGCGTGGTTACCGTGCCCACTTCCTCCAACACCTGCAGCCGCCCGGGTGCAGGGGCAGAGAGGCTAGGGCGGCAGGCCCGCTCCCTCGGTTCATGTGGAATCAGGATGCGCCCTGGAAGCGCCCCTCTCCCCGCACTGGGCACTTGGAGCTGGGCTCGCTCCGGCCATGCGCTGCTGTCTCCCTGCTCATCCGTGTTGCTGCAAAACGACTGACCGCAGGCCTTACTGGCTGGGCTCAGAGCAGCCTTTGCGGGCCAGGACGGCTTATCTGGTGGCCGGGGGGCTCACAGCTCTCCCCAGGGCTCCAGACCGCTCCACGTGCCCTCCCTCTCTCACGGGGAGCACCGGGCAAGAAACCTTCGCGCATGGCACCTGGTCACCGCGAGGCAGGGCACGACCGGGCCGGTCAAAGCCACCCCTGGAACTACTGAGAAACTTCCATCACGACGCCCTGTTGGTCAAAACTTCCATGTCCCGGGGTTGGAGTGTTTGCCTTGCACGCAGCCGACCCGGGTTCGATGCTCGGCATCCCATATGGCCCCCTGAGCATCTTTTTTTTTTTTTTTTTTTGCTTTTTGGGTCACACCCAGCGATGCACAGGGGTTACTCCTGGCTCTGCACTCAGGAATTACTCCTGGCGGTGCTCAGGGGACCATATGGGATGCTGGGACTCGAACCCGGGTCAGCCACATGCAAGGCAAACGCCCCACCTGCTGTGCTATTGCTCCAGCCCCCCCTGAGCATCTTAAGGAGTGATCCCAGAGAGCAGAGCCAGGCGTAACCCCTGAGCAAACCCATCGGTGGGTTTGCTCCCCTGCCCCACTTAAAAATAAAAAAACCCTCCTATCTCAGCTTTCTATTGGTCAGACATTCCACCGCTGCATCTCCTGCATCGCTGGTCAAACCTTCCGTCCCTGCTGTGCTATTGGCCAAATGTTCCGGCCCTGCATCCTATTGGCCAATCAGTCGCTGCCATTCTATTGGTCAAACTGTCCATTCTGCACCCTGCAAACCTTTCATTCCTGTATTCTATTGGTCAAAGCAGACAACGTCCAGATTCAAAGGGTAGGAAAAAGACCTGGCCTCTTTCTCCTGTGTGTTGTGTGTGTGTGTGTGTGTGTGTGTGTTGTGGAGGGGCATAGATAATAAAGCAGTGACTTGTGCATGACTCAGCTCTGATATGCTCTCAGTAATTCCACAAGTGTGTCTCTTTGCATTTGTGGGTTCTTGCCGATGTGTCAAGGAGAAATCATGGCACTGGGAACAAGTGCGGCCACATGTTTCCTGCAGATGTGTTTGGTGCCTCTTGGTGGCGGCCGGCCAAGCTGTCTACAGCGGACCACGTGGAAGGAAAGCCGATTGGAGGAGCATGTGCAGGAGCCTGACCCCCGTGTGCAAGGCTCCAGCCCATCTGCTGGCCTGCCCTGTCTCCAGCTGCCATGCCCTCCTCTGATCCTCGGCCATCTGGTTGGCAGTTCACACTCAGGTGTCCAAACCCATCTTTGTACCCTAACCCTCTTTTCACAAATTTCCAACCAGGAATAGCGCCACTTGGCTCGTGTGGCCCCGGTCGGAAGCCTGGTGGCCACCTCACCCCTGTTTACTGCCAAAGCTGTGCTTTCCGTGAGCACAGTCAAGTGTGGCCAAAACAAAACAAAACATACTATCTTCCTTCCTCCCTCCCTTCCTTCCTTCCCACTGTCCTTCCCTCCTTCCTTCCTTTGTTCCTTTTTGTCCCACACTTGGCTGACTCCTGGCTCTGCCCTCAGGGATCACTGTTGGTGGGCTCAGGGGATCATATGGGGTGCTGGGGATTAAACCTGGGTGGGCAGCGTGCAAGACAAGCACCTACACACAGTACCATCACTCCAGAACCTCCTGCTTTATTTTTCTTAATATTGCGTGATGCGGGGCTGGACCAACAGTACCACAGGGAGGGAGGGCACTTGCCTGGCACGAGGCTGACCTAAGTTCGATCCCCGGCACCCCAGATGGTCCCCCAAGCCCCGGCAGAGCCAGGAGTAAGTCTTGAGCACAGCTAGTGTGACCCCCCAAAACAACAACCACAAAAGATGGTGTGATGCTCTGAGTGGACCCTCAGACGTTCTGGTCCGTGATGAACCGTATCTCTGACGCACAAGCCCTAAGTGCGTAGCCGGCGGCACCATGTTGATTGTGCAGTTTGCTCTGTGACATTCACGCAAGGACAAAAGCACTTCCCGAAGCGTCGCTCAGCGAGTGTCCCCGTTAGTCCACACCCTGCTTTGTGCCCTGTTCCGCGCTGATGTCACTGGGGGCTGCTGCCACCTGCTGGCTGCCGGGAATAGTGCAGCTGCCGTGCGCCTGCGTCCCGCTTTCAGCGTGAACTTGCCGGACCCTGGGGCTAATTCTTCCCTTTGGAGGGGTTTCCACAGGCCCACCCTATTTTCCACCACACTCCGTCTCTCCCGCTTTCGGAGGACTGCGTGCCCGCCGGGTGTGCAGCTGCCTACTCTGGACAGCTGACCAACTCTTTTCCGTTCTGTCCCGCAGTCGCCCTGTCCCCCAGTCCACGCAAATGGCCCCCTGGGTCCTCTCGACGAACCCGACAGAGAGTGCACAGCCTGGTTGTCACCCAGGGACCCTTGTCCAATGCCAAGTATTTTTTTTTTGGGGGGGAGGTCACACCTGGCTCTGCACTCAGGAATTACCCCTGGCGGTGCTCAGGGGACCATATGGGATGCTGGGAATTGAATCTGGGTCATCTACGTGCAAAGCAAACACCCTACCCGCTGTGCTATTACTCCAGCCCCCAAGTTGTTTGTTTGTTTGTTTTTGTCTTTTTGGGTCACACCAGGAGATGCTCAGGGGTTCCTCCTGTCTTTGAACTCAGTAATTACTCCTGGCCGTGCTCAGGGTACCATATGGGATGCCAGGGATCAAATCTGGGTCGTCCCTGTGCAAGGCAAACGCCCTCCCTGCTGTACTATCACTCCAGCCCCACTGAGACTGCTTAGGGGAGCTCGCACCCGGCGATGCTCAGGGGTTACTCCCGACTCTGCATTCAGGAATCATTTCTGGCAGTGCTCAGGGAGCCATATGGGTCCAAACAGCCAGCAACCCAACCTGGGTCAGCCGTGTGCAAGGCAAGTGGCTCACCCACTGTACTATCCCCCCCCCTCCCCTGAGATTTTTTTTTTTTTTTTTTGCTTTTTGGGTCACACCAGGCGATGCACAGGGGTTACTCCTGGCTCTGCACTCAGGAATCACTCCTGGCAGTGCTCAGGGGAGCATATGGGATGCTGGGGATCGAACCCAGGTCGGCCGCATGCAAGGCAAACGCCCTCCCCGCTGTGCTATCGCTCCAGCCCCTCCCCTGAGATTTTTTGTCCCCTGGTTTGGCTTATACGAAGGCACCTGTTTGCTCTCTCACGCTTTTGCAGCCGACAGAAACTAGAAAGGAGACAAAAAGGGCCAGCTCAGCCCCAAGCCCACTATTTTGGGACCACCACTGTCCCCACGAGTGTCAGGGAGCCCTTCAGACCTGATCCCCAGCTTCAGTCCCTCGGAGCACTGACCCACTGAGCATCCTGCTGGCTCTCTTGGGGCTGAGTTGTGTGAACAAAGTCAAAATTGTGTATTGTGGGGTCTCCAGGTCCGGCATCTGTAGAATCAAATCATTATGGAGGTGCACGGGGTTGCCAGCAGCTAAAGACCAAACAGAGGCGGAGCGTGATGCCGGGGGCACGGTGCTTGCCTTGCATGCAGCCGGCCCTGGTTTGATCCCCAGCACCTCGCCCGATCCCCTGAGCACTGTCAGGAGTGATCCCTGACCACAGAGACTGGAGTAAGTCCTGAGCATCGCCGGATGTGGCCCAAAACCCAAACCAAAACAAAAAGACAAAGTCGAAGGGAAGTATGTCTAAGGACACGGCGGGCCCGCGGGTCAGTACAGCTGGGCCGCTGCCTGCCTTGCCCTTGGCTGACCTGGTTCAGTCCCAGCACCCCCTTGGGTACCCTGAGCACCACCAGGAATAAACCCTGAGTACTGCAAGGTGTGGGTCCCAGTCCCCCCCCCAAAAAAAAAAAAAAACCCTCACCAAAACTTAAAGGCAAATCAGCAGGTACCCACCAGTTTTTCCATCTGGGTACCTGCATCTTGATTGCATCAAAGTAAACACAAAGTGATAGCACAACAGGTAGGGCTTTTGCCTTGCACATGGCCAACCCGGGTTCGATCCCCGGCATCCCATAGAGTCCCCCAAGCACCGCCAGGAGTGATTCCTGAGTGCAGAGCCAGGAGGAACCCCTGAGCATCGCTGGGTGTGACCCAAAAAGGGGGGGGGAATAAACACTGAACTGTCAATGTTATATAATATAGTTATAACTAATACTATGTTTCAACTCTAGTGGATATTCCAACTGGGATCTTGCAACATTGTTATCCCTGGGGAGACCCATGGAGACCTAAACATTAGTATTATGTAATATGCATATAGACAATAGTATGTATCGGGGAGGCAGGAAGACGGCGGTCCCGTCCCGGCAGCTGCGCTCTCGCCGGACCGCGTCGCCGCCGCCGCGGGGTGGCTCGAGTGGCGGCGCTCAGAAGGCGGTGGAGGAACCCTCTTTCACGACTTCCATGGAATGGGACACCCAGGTGGTGAAAGGATGGTCGCTGCTCGGCCCCTCGGGGCTGAGGCCCGAGGAGCCGCCGTCCGGCGCGGCTGCCGTGGTGGCTGCAGCCCGAGCGGAGCGCGGTGTTCCAGTGCGCGCGCTGCCACGCGGTGCTCGCCGACTCGGTGCACCTCGCCTGGAATCTGACTGCCACCCTGGGCGCTGTGGTCTTCTCCAGAGTCACCAACAACGTGGTTTTGGAAGAGCCCTTTTTAGTGGGCATCGATGGCTTGCTCAAAGGCAGCACTTACAACCTTTTATTCTGTTGTTCCTGTGAAGTTCCAGTTGGCTTTCATCTATATTCAACCCATGCTGCCATGGCTGCCTTAAGAGGCCACTTTTGCCTTTCCAGTGACAAAATGATGTGCTATCTCTTGTCAACAAAAGCCACAGTGCCTGCGTCCAAGATGGAGATTCACAATGTCCCTCTCGAACAGAAGGTGTTGGAGCTGAAAGAGAAGATAATGTTAACTCATGTCCACTTAAGTTCACTGATGAAGATTCCAAAAGACAAGGCTCCTGCTAAGTCCAAGACAGAAAACTGACCCAGGATCAAGAGCTTGAGTATGAGGGTCAGGACACTGCTGTCTGTCCTTTTGGCTGGAACCACTATCTTCCAGTAAATCGTGAAAATGACCAACACAAAGGGAAAGAAGAGGGGCACCTGCTACACGTTCTCTAAATCTTTTAGAAAGCATGGAGTTCCTTTGGCAAAGTTCATGCAGATATATAAGGATGGTGATATCGTAGACATAAAGGGAATGGGCACTGTCCAAAAAAGAATGCCCCACAGATGTAGCAGGGCAGAGCTAGAAGGGTCTACAGTGTTACCTAGCATGCTGTTGGCATTGTCGTTAACAAACAAGTCAAGAACAAGATTCTTGCCAAGAGAATTAATATTCATATTGTGCTTTATTAAGCACTCTAAGAGTTGAGACGACTTTCTGAAATGGGTGAAGGAAAATGGTCAGAAAAACAAGGAAGCCAAAGAGACATGGGTTCAACTGAAGCGCCAGCTTGCTCCATTCAGAGAAGCACATTTTGTAAGAACCAGTGGGAAGGAGCCTGAGCTGCTGAAGCCCATTCCCTAGGAACTCATGGCAGGAGAAGTGTTTGTTTGGAAATAAGAGGACTCCTGGACTATTTTGTTAAAAAGAAAAAGGAACATGCTGTCAGTGAACCAGTGCTGCTGGATTCTTCTAGAGGATCCCCTTCAAAATAAGAAATGTGGTTTATTATATTATCTCTAGCTTCTTGTCAGTTTCATAATACTTCTGAAAAAGCTAGTTGCAAATTTGGGGATTGAGAGAAATGGCCCTTGAGTACTTTGACCTAAAGATCCATAATGAATCTAAAAGTGAGCTGGATTGAATACTGACCAGCCTTTCTTGTGGGAAGCAATTATGTAAATATTGAGAAACTTAAATGTAAAATACTGGTACACATATAGTCTGTAGGCAATGGTCACTAAGTTAGCCAACTGGGTAATCTATAGTTTCTTGTGTAACATAGATAATATAGTTTCCACATGTAAATTGAATTTTATAATGTAAGAAATGTTAAAACATTGAAAAACTGCAAAAAAAAAAAAAACTATGTATCAACTCTAGTTCAACACTTCAACCCAGATACTAACATTGGTACATTCACTGTTGGGCTGGAGCTACAGTACACAGGGGAGGACATTCGCCTTCCACTCGGCCAACCCGGGTTTGATTCCTCCGCCCCTCTCGGAGAGCCGGGCAAGCTACCGAGAGTATCCCGCCCGCACGGCAGAGCCTGGCAAGCTACCCGTGGCGTATTCAATATGCCAAAAACAGTCACAACAAGTCTCACAATGGAGATGTTACTGGTGTCTGCTCAAGCAAATCGATAAGTAACGGGATGACATTCACTGTCTATAGTTTCCTGAGATACCAGGCTGGGTAGAACGCACCCTGAATTATTGCAACATAATATAAGCAATCTGTATTATTGCTTACAACTGAAAATGAATCTATAGTGTCTCCAAATAAAATATATTTATTAACAAGTCACAAAAGGGACTGGAAACATGAGTCTGCAACAATAGTACAGCAGGTATGACCCAAAAAGCCAAAAAAAAAAATAAAAGGGGGGTTGTGAAGCAATAGTACAGCGGGGAGGGCTCTTGCCTTGCGCATGGCCAACCTTGGTTCGATCCCTGCCATCCCACGGGGAATCCCTGGGCATCACCAGGAGTGATCCCTGAGCACAGAGCCGGGAGTAAGCCCTGAGCACCATGAAGTGTGGTCCAACAACTGAAAAAAAAACAAAAAACCACGGAAGTATTTTGACAATTAAAAGTAGGTTTCCCGTGAGCCTGGGAAGGAATCGCTTGTTAGTTGTGCATTCTCGGAGCCCTGCCACGTTTCACAGGGTGGTCGCGCCATCGCGCACTGATGTGATGCCAAGTTGTTAGTTTACCGCAGTCCTAGCTTCCAGCTTTCCAAGCCTCATCCTCGCGGCAGCCTTCTGTGCTTCCTTCGCTGGAAGTGACATTTCAGAGTCAGGAGAGCTGGATGTGTGCCCCGGGCCGCACCTGGCTGTGTTTTCCCTGGAGAGCCGGTGTCGAGGGACACTTCCCGCCACAGCCTCCTCCTCTCCCCTCACGTCTCTCCCCCTCCCCAAGGCGGGGCGCTGTGATGGTCCTGGAGACAGACAGATCCAGCCCTTCCAGTCCGCTGTCACCCTGTCACTGCCCTTTGATCACCGCCCCAGGGGCCTTCCCTGTTTGTTCTGTTTTGGGTCACACCCAGCGATGCTCAGGGGTTACTTCTGTCTCTGCACTCAGGAATCACAATGGCGTTGCTTGGGGACCTTGTGGGATGTGGGGGATCAAACCCTGGTGGCCGGGTGCGAGGCAAACGCCCTCTCTGTTGTACCGCTCAGCCTCCCTGGAGCCTTCTTTTTTTTTTGGTTTTTGGGTCATACCTGGCGATGCTCAGGGGTTACTCCTGGCTCTGCACTCAGGAATTACCCCTGGCGGGGCTCAGGGGACCATATGGGATGCCGGGATTAGAACCCGGGTCAGCCATGTGCAAGGCAAATGCCCTCCCCGCTGTGCTATCGATCCAGCCCCCCTGGAGCCTTCTTGAGGCCCTTTGGCTCCTCAGTCTTGCCGTGCTGAAGAAACAAGCCGTGTCCTCCTGCCTCCTGGCGGGGAAGGAAGCTCAGACTCCTCAGGCCTGACCGGGGGCTCCGAGAACCGGCCGGGAGGTGCTGGAGGGGCTTCAGGCCGGCCAGCCCCTGCCTGGTCTCAGAGCCGCGGAGCCTCCCAAACTGTCCCAGCGCTCCCAGAGGGGACGTCCCTCACTCAGGCGGGTGCCTGTCTAGGACGGCATGGACAGATGGCTGCTGTGTTTGCATTGGCACCGAGGCAGAGCCTGTGAGCTCCTAGACAGACGAAGCTGGCAGAGCCCCCCCCCCGGCCCACGTGACTTCAGCTGCATCCCCGCGTGTCTTTCTGCAAACCCCAAACCAGAGTCTGTGCTCACAGCTTTCCCCCTTAATCAAAATAGCTCTGACTACCTCTCTCCCTCTCTCCCTCCCTCTCTCTCTCCCTCCCTCCCTCTCTCCCTCTCTGCCTCCCTCTCTCCTTCCCTCTCTCCCTCCCTCTCTCCTTCCCTCTCCCTCTCTCCCTCCCCCTCTCCCTCTCTCTTCCTCTCTCTCCCTCTCTCCCTCTCTCTCCCTCTCTCCCTCTCTCTTCCTCTCTCCCTCTCTCCTTCCCTCTCTCCCTCTCTCCCTCCCTCTCCCTCTTCTCCTCCCTCTCTCCTTCCCTCTCCCTCTCTCCCTCTCTCTCCCTCTTCTCCTCCCTCTCTCCTTCCCTCTCTCTCTCTCCTTCTCCCTCTCCCCCTCCTCCCCCCTAAGAAAGGGCCCATGAAGGCCTCCAGGCCACTTGTGAGTAAGACAGCAGCATGGGCAGTTGGGGCCTTGAGAAGGATGAACAAAGGCTGGCAGTTGGGCTGGGGGGGGGGGCGGGCAGGTAGAGCTTTTATCTTGCTTGTGACCCACCCGGGTTCTATCCCAGGTACCCCAGAAGGTCCCTCGAGGTAGCAGCCTTGACCCTAGGGCCAGGACTAAACCCTGAGCCCTTGTGGATGTGACCCCCAAACTAAACCCAGCCCAGCCCAGCCGGACAAACAATAGCACAGCGGGGAGGGCACTGGCCTCGCATGCAGCTGACCCGGGTTCCACCTCCGGGCACCCGACTTGGTCCCCAAGCACTGCCAGGGGCAATTCCTGAGCGCAGAGCCTGGAGGGACCCCTGAGCGTCACTGGTTGTGGCCCCTGAAAACAAATAAAACCCCCAAGCAAGCTGGCATCAGGGGCTTCCCGGAGATGACTCTGCAGCCCGTGCCCAGTGCTCCTGGCTGAGTCGGCCTCAGGGCTCTGGGCCGGGTGGAGGGTTGTGGCCAAACCCTCCGGACAGTCTGGTCACAGGTGCTGACCGCTCAGTGTGCACCTCACGGCCACTGTCCGAGGAGACAAACCCAGCAGGCGCAGGCCCACGCGGCTGACGCCCCCGCTACACTCAGGGCCCCTCTGGGAATTAACCTTTGCAGGAGTAGAGAGTAGAGAGCGCCCCCCAGAGGCTGGGGCCGCCACTGCCCTCTTGGCCAGCCCTGTGGGGGGGGGCATTGTTCCCGGGCATTCGGGCCCCAGCACCCCACTCTGTCCCCCCCATTCTTGTCTTACACAGGCGTCCCCTCCTGTCCCCCCGGGCCCTAGGCCCTGGCCTGGCACTGTCCCTGGCATTGTCCCTGTCAACGCGTGACCCCGGTCCCTCCGTCCCAGTGTCAGCTGCTGTTTCCCTGCAGCCTCTGTCAGCCGGGGATGCGCTGGGCACAGGGGGGCCCACCGCCATGGCCCCGGGCTGGCGGGACCCCCCTTCACTGCACGTTGGCGTGGCTGCAGCCCAGATGCCCAGGGGCCAGTGGGGGTTAGCTGACGCCCTGAGTCGGGTCACAGCCCGGCCTGGGCCAATCGGAGGGGCTCAGGGTGTGGCTCAGAGCACAGCTGCCTGGCCCGATCCACAGCGGGCACACGGTCACCACCACGGGGCCACCACGGGGCCACCATGGGGTGTGCCCGAGCTTGGCTGTGCTTCCTCTTGCCTG